>NC_080686.1:64380464-64694694 GCF_030445035.2 Dasypus novemcinctus | reverse complement strand
TTTGAGAGCACTTCATTCCTTATTCCATGTACATCTTTCTAATTGGCTCGAGGCACCTTACTATTAATAGCTGGTGAAGATACAGTGTACATCTAATTTAGCGCTGCCTGGGGTGACACAAGTGGTTTTCAGTTATTTTACTGCCAATATGTACAGCCCACATTACAGGGATTCAGGAGACAATTGACAAGTTCCCTGCTCTCCACGGCTGAATCCAAGACAGCCCTCCCAGGCAGCTTCCCTCTCACTGATCTCCACATTCCTCATTACCCCAACTACCTTTGGTTTGGTGATGTGACTAAAATAAGGAAAATAAAACCACCTTCTATGTTTGACTTTATTCTAAAGACATTTGACTTTATGCATCCCCATCTCCATGATCTGTGGAAACCATCAGGGGTGGCTCCTGAATTTTTGTATAGAAGAGGCTTAAGGGTAGCAGTCAGATTGGAAGAAACTAGAGATCTTGTCATAAATATGTGTTTGCAGTTCAAAAACATTTTGTTTTGTTATATTAGTTTTGGTTTTGTCATAAGTGGTTTTTAAAAAACAATTTAAATTTTTAAAATTTGTGTGTGTGGGTGGGTGGGTGTGTTTGTGTAGGCAGCTGTGGGGAGGCTGATGGATAGTTGATTGAGGAAGTATAAGGCCCTCTAAGTCACCCATTGGTAGAGCTACTGGTCATTTTCATGGAAATCCCCTTTTGGTGCTGCCACCAAAGCCTAAACCTCTTGTTCTGGTTTTTCAGGGTATGGCATGAACCTATCTTTTGTACTTTATGTTCCACCAGTCTTCCCCACCCAAACCTCCCACTCACCCTCACTGTAGCCACACAGGGCTGTGACCATTCCATGAACAAGACACCATCATTATTCCCTTTTTAATTCTGTTCCTTAGTTTTTGGGGTTCTCAAGGTCGTATATTACCCTGTCTGCCTCTACCCAGACCCTTTCAAAGCCTGGTTCAAACCCTAGTTCTTGTGAGAAACCATCTCCAGCTCTCCCCAGACAGAATTAATCACATCCTTTCTCCTGTATGCTGACAGCATTTAGGCTACACTTCTTGTCATTACAGCTCTGGCATTGGATGCTGGCTGTCCAGCATACAGTTTTCTCAGGGTTGGTGTATGAGCTCTGTGGAGGCAGAGGCCCTACCTTATTCACTCTACATCACAAATTCCCAGAACAGTTTCTGACATATGCCTGGTGCTCAGTAAATGTGTGTTGCATTAAGCTTTTTTTGTTTTAAAGGTACTCTGTCTTTACCAATGTGGATATAGGAGGAGGTCTTCTCAAATAATTTAGCAGATAGCTGAAACTTAACCCTATAATGCTGAACCCTTTTCTAAATGAAAAAAAAAAAATTTAATTCCCTGTCTTCCCTGTAAAAATGTCAAATACAACCCTTTGTTTCATGACCCAGGATGCTCATTGTAAGCTTTAAGTTATTATACTGAACTCTGATATTAGCAATATTCCACACTCTATGATGGTGCCATGGAATAATAGTGTCAACCAATGCATCTTTGAATAAAATGTGTATATTGATAAAGCAAACATTGGTCCATCCAATAACTTTCTAACAAAGCAACAAATGTTACACATTTGTCATATTTTGACTTCAGTGAATGATTACTTGTTGATTTAACTTACAAAACAGCTGGAATACACTGATCTTCTCCCAGATTATTTAGTGTGAACTTCTCCAAAAATTTTCCTGTTTTTGAAAGTATCAATTTCCAAAAAAAAAAACAATAACTTTTTAATGTCCCATGACTATCTAAGGTTTTTATGAATTTGACCTATATTACCTTTTACATGAATTAATTTCTTATATCCTTCAAGGAATCAGTGTCATAACAAAAATGATTCTATAGTATATTCATACTGGCATACCAAATGATATGCCTTTTATTCATCTAGTCTTTCAGCAAGTACCATGTGCTAAGAATTGTGATAGGATCTGGGAACATACGTGTGAAAGGATAGACAATAATAGCTGCCCTTGTCGTCTTCATGTTTAGAGCAGAAAGACAGACCAGCAAATAAGCAATTGGAATAGAGAATATGGTTCAATGTTGAGGCTTTTACAAACCTTTAAGACACTGACCACCTTTGCTGGATCATTTAAAATTCCTGCAGTCATTCCATCATTGACTCAAGAGACCATCATAACCCAGAAAGGGCCCGTGCTATTGCTGTTGACAGCAAGGATCAGGTTTCTAATGAGGGTCCACAGTGATCTCCCTAGACATGGTTTTTCTTGGTATACTTGTGCTAAAGTTGGGAGGGGACTGGCTAAGGTCATTAAGATTTATGCTCACAGTCTCAATTATTTGTATGTAGAAAATGGGGATGTATATCAGTACTGATGGGTGCCCAGCTGGGCAATGATAGTGTCTACGTAAAGAAAGTAGGAAGTAATTACTGTTGTTGGAAATCAGAGCTCCTACTTGGGGAGTTTCTGGAAGCAAATTTTTGTTCATCCACTAGCGTGTGATTTAAATGTGTACATATCAACTTATCACAGTATTTAATGAAACCAGTTGTTTGGTTTACGCATATGTGGTCTTTGTCACATGTGTCTTTCACTAGTGTTTAGTTATTTATTAGGTAGATATGTATAGTATGTAAAGAACCATGCCAGGGTGATAAAGAGAAAGGAGACTCAATTTTGGCTCCAGAGGGTTTACAGCTAATGGACCAAGGGCGCAGTGTATGCAGGGTCAAAGCCACAAGGAGAATGTCAAGTGTGAATGCAAGTAGATCTTGGTTCCTAATAAGAAAACAAAAGTCTTGTTCTGGGGGACTGTTTTAAAAGTTCATACTAGTCAGGTTATTAGTGATGGAGAGTTCCTCCAGGTCTGAAGTCAAGGAGAAGGATCCTTTACCCTTATCAAAGCAGCATGGTTGATAACAGTAGGCAATGGGCTTGAGAACAGCTATCATAGGTCACACTAAAAATCTAATTTTACCATAGATTTTTTTTAGATCATTTGACAATCCATATGTAAAAATTCAGGTTAGCTAATAATTATGTACAATCTACCATGAGGGGCCATGAGGGGTTTCATCATATGTTCTTCTACATGAATGAGATTATTAACTCTAAAACTTAAAAGCTTCATGACAAACACATACGTAGAATTACAGATTTCATTGACCTAATTTTGCCTTTCAACAGTAGTTTAAAATTTAGAGGTATAAAAAAATGCCTTTGTGAGAGATGAGTAGTTGGGTTTTTTTTAACTGAAATTATTCTAGTAATGTGGACTGAACATGGAACGTCAGAATTAGAAGTTTTAAAATATTTTTTATTGAAGTATATCATTCATACATGACCATACACAAACAATAAGTCTATAGTAAAAGTTGTGTGAACTTACAAAATAAACATATATAACACCATACAGGGGTCCCATACATCACCCCTCTACCAATACCTTGCATTGTTGTGATAAATTTGTTACAAACTATACTATAGCATCATCAAAATATTACTACTAACTATAGACCATATCTTAAATTTGGTGTATTTTCCCCCCAACCCACCCTATTTTTTTAAACAAATCAGTTTTATTGATACATATTAATAAAGCATACAATTAATCCAAAGTATGCAATTAGTGGTATTTGGTATAATCATATAGTTGTGTATTAATCACTTCAATCATTATTTTTTTTACTTTACAGGCAGAAATTTTTTATTAAAATTTTTAATATAGATATTAACTAGAAATTATTTTACCTATAAAATAGCTATGTAGTTTTGGGAGTATAAATATAGTGATTATTTGCAAGAAGTTTAATAGCAAGTAGCTAATGGATTTATCTCTAGGAATTAGTTGGTAATGTATTTATTCTCTGAAATTTGAGTAATGTACTGATCTCTTTAATAAAAGAAAATGCTAGAGGGAATTAGTCTGAGGATCCAAATTTAAGAAATACTTTTTTTTTGGCAAGGCCAGGTTAGATTTAATATAATCAATTATAAGAAATAGTATAGCAATAGACATTTATAAATATAAGTAATAATTCTAATATAATAGAAATTAATTATAACATAATTCTAATTTTTACATTACAACTTTAACTATGGGACATAATAATCTCTAAGAATGAAAGAGATTATGGTTTCATTATTTAATTTCCATTTAGGCCATAATTCTTCCTGGAAAATCAAATTCCTATTTGGGAGTTCTTCATATCTTATTGGAATGAATTACAGCAGATAACAATATGCCAACTCATAATTTTACAAGGCAGAAAAACTCAAAATCTTTTTCAACCATAGTCATGCTAAATAATGATCATCTCTTGGGAAACGGACTTGGCCCAGTGGTTAGGGCGTTTCCGTCTACCACATGGGAGGTCTGTGGTTCAAACCCCGGGCCTCCTTGACCCGTGTAGAGCTAGACCATGTGCAGTGCTGATGCGTGCAAGGAGTGCCCTGCCATGCAGGGGTGTCTCCCGCATAGGGGTGTCCCCCACGTAGGGGTGTCCCCCACGTAGGGGAGCCCCACACTCCAGGAGTGCACCCCATAAGGAGAGCCGCCCAGCGCGAAAGAAAGTGCAGCCTGCCTAAGAATGGTGCCATCCACACGGAGAGCTGACACAACAAGATGACTAAGATTCCTGTGCCGCTGACAACAACAGAAGTGGACAAAGAAACAAGACACAGCAAATAGACACAGAGAACAGACAACCAAGGTGGGGTTGAGGGTGGGGGCGGGGGAGGGGAGAGAAATAAATAAATAAATAAATCTTTAAATAATGATCATCTCTATCAGAGACTTTCAAACATTTTTTAGCCATAGAACCATTTGTTTAAAATAAATTTGACACCGAAATGTGGTATGTCAGACAGACTAAAGTAGAGTTTAAGGTGGGGGCTAATCTCCATTAGCTTCCTCCATATGAGTATCCAATGACCACATTTATCCACAGGTGCACTAAGACCCAGGGAGGGTAAGTGAATCCCTGCAGTACTGCTTGTCAGAGGTAGACAACTCAAGGGTTCAGATATTTTGACTCATTTCATTGAGCTTTCTTCTGAAAACCTAAAACAAGTAGCAAATCTTTTCATTTATGTTTCCAAATGCCTGAAGCTTCTGAAACTGGACCACTATCTGATCAATGATAACAACTGAGGAAAAGAATGAGTCTGGGTCCAGAGCCCAAGAGAGAAAGAAGGTTAAACCCACTCTATCTCTCTTTATCCCCTTATTGTCATCGACTGCATTCCTCTACATTCTTCACACAAAAGAGAGAGCTTTCAATGAATCCTAACCATAGTCCCTCCCTTCTGTGAGTAGTGCAGTTTCATAGAGAATGGTGAGTTTACATGGGCATCTCTGTTTGAGTGCTTCTTTGTGATTCCGGCATCCAGAAGGTAGGGCTCACCGTGCTCTTTAGGAGCACTGTGTGCGTGGAGGGGTCCTTTATAGACTCCCAGGTGTTGTCACACTTTGTGTAGCAAGGCCCTATACTATTCTGCCTTACTGCTGTTAATTATCTTGTTCTGTAATTTTTAGTCTTTGTTATAAGGAGTGTTCAGTTAAGTTGCCTCTGGGTGGCAAAGAGAGCTAATTGTCCACAAGCTCTTCCTTGCATAGGATAGTTTCTTTTCCTGGGAAGTAGACACTCAGCCCAGTACCCCCCTTAACCTCCCCTCCAACCACAATCAGTTAGATAGTTAGATCTGGCCATGTGACTGAGTCCTATCAGGAATGTGAGTGGAAGTGATGTGTACCACTTCTAGGCCTGGCCTATAAAAGCCTCCCATGTTGCTCTCCTTAGTGCTTTGTCACCATTTGTTGGCTGAAGGACTTTAGGGCCCTAGAGCAGGGTTTCTTAAATTCAGCACTGTTGACATTTTTGGCCAGATGGTTCTTGCTCATGGGAGCTGCTCTGTGCATTGTAGAATATTTACCCCCTAGAAGCCAGTAACATCTCCCTCCATTGAAATCTGACCTTCATTCACTTTGTCTGGTGCTTTTCAGCTACATGAAATTACCTACCTCCAACTCTTTCTAAGCAGCACCCGACAGATGTAATAAAACCACTCACATGGGAAAGTAGCACTCCCTCAAAAACCTTGGTGCAGTGTAACACGGACCAAACTTGGACTGATGTAGGCTTAGCCCTAGAGATAAAATGGGTGGATTAAGTGCCTTTAGTTCCCCATCTCATGATTTTTCTTCCATGTAAGGCACTGCCTCACTGATGAAAGCCTGCTAAAATGCAGACTATCCCGAGGAGGAATGATTCTTGTACATGTGCTAACTGCTAGTATAGATTCCTTTATTAGATTTGTCAGCTAGCCCAGAACAATGAATGGAACCTTAAAATGAGGTCTAAGCAAGTAAATACTCAAAGCAGGGCCAGCGTGCAGTTCCATTCCGGATGATAAGAGGACTAAGGAACCAAGAATTCAGGTGCCTGAAGGTCAATCAGGTGCCCAATGGGGACACTAAGCAAGAGAAAAGCCAGCTCACTAGTGAAAAAGATGTTCCCAGCGTAGCTTAAAGCCTGGCTGTCCTTGGCTCAGGCCCTGGGCAGTGCTAAGCAGGGCAGGTCTTTTCTGGGGCAACTAACTTGGCAAGGCTGGCACTGGCAGGGAAGTGCTGGCACTTCTCAACATTTCAGAGCGGTGACCTTTGGAGAAAACTGTGGTATCCATCTCCAACCATACTTAAACATGGCCACAGTGTAAGAGAATGTTCTAGAGCTGCTTCCATGGTGGGTACTTTTCTGAAAAAGAACTGTGAAAGGCTAACGCCAGGGGGATAGATATGGAGCTGACATGATTATTTCAGAACTGACAGGTAAAGAGTCACCTACCTATTCAGACCACTGGCAGTGAATAGTCTCTCAAGGGCGGCAAGAGTACAGGCATCTACTCTACAAGGAAGCTGGAGGTCAGAACACACAATATTTTTGTTGGAGTTTTTATTGTTTATATGAGGAAACGTTCTCATTAATCCCAAATATGTCTGTTATTTAGTAGGTTCCTGAAATCAGGTGTTTGCTTAAAACAATAAACATAACCTGTTTCTCATATTTCAGGTTTGATGCAATTACTAAGGCAGCCTAACTCTTTGGGACTATGCTAGATTTTATTCTCACTATAAATAGGATGATATATTCAATAGAATTGGTCACCCATGTATAGATTCCAAAATTTTACTCTCATTATATTTTAAAACATCATTTCTTATTGTCAAACCTTGCTGTGTGCTGGAAAGCAATGAAAACAATTCTTTTGGAAGCCAAGATGGAGAGAATAAAATGCCCACGCAATTCTGATCATAGAGAAGGAGGTTAAGATCTCTGTCAGATATAGAATTCTAAACTCTCTGCCTGGACACGAGTCAGTCTGTTATAAAGTCTGAAGTGTAGGCCCCATGGGTTTATAGGGCTGTAGAGAGGGAGTGTTTCTTTCCTCTGGAGGAAGAGTAGAAAAGAGTGTTTTCATTCCTTTGTTTTTAGGGTGGCATGCATGTAAATGAGATATACTTTAAAATGTGGGCCACAAAGCCTGGCACATAGGAACCACTCGGTGGATGTGAGTGCTTACTCCCTTCTGTCTTTCCTGTGGAAAGTCAGGCCAGTGGCAAAGCCAAGCAAAACCCAGAAGTGAATCTGGTTTGCTGAACAGGCCTGTATCTGTACTGGCAAACCATGAAGGGGAATGTTTCCATTGTTGCTATTCATGGAGTAGCTCTATGAATCATGGCAGCACCATGGGAACAGCAGCAGTAGGTGTAGTCTCCATTCCTCTCCGGGAGTGGAAAACCCAGGTTTCCTGATGGGGCCTAGAGTTGCCGTGGGCTCAGCCTGAAATGCTGGGAGCATGGCCCAGCATGATCTGTGGGTTGGCCATCTAGACCTAGAACATTCTAAAATGAGGTCAGAAGGAGTACAGGCCACTATGTGGGGACTCCCCAGGGCCTAAGGGTAGATTCTAGGAACACAGGAAGAGGTGATTCTCAGGTGTGCCTGGTCACCTTGCGGTCAGGGGAAAGGTTAAGATAAGCCCACAAAGTAAATGACTTTAGGGGGTGTAGCAGTTTGATATAATTGATGGATTCCAAAAAGAAATATTGGATTATGCTTGTAATCTGATCTGTACCTGAGCATGATTGAGTTACCATCAGGAAGGGCATTGGGTCCCCATCCCTTGGTGGGTGGGGACTCAGATAAAAGGCATGGCCAAGAGCAGAGTTGAAGGTTTTTAATGTTGGAGTTTGATGCTGAAGACTTAAGCTGGAGCCCCGGGAGGTCAGCATGCAGAGGAAAAAGAAGCAAGCCCCTGGAAGAAAGGAACCTTGAACCCAGAGAAAAGCAAGCCCCAGGAACGTAGGAACCCAGGAAGCCTGAACCCTGGCAGACGTCGGCAGCCATCTTACTCCAAATAGACTTTGGTGAGGGAAGTAACTTACGCTTTATGGCCTGGTATCTGTAAGCTTCTATCCCAAATAAATACTCTTTATAAAAACCAACCAATTTCTGGTATTTTGCATCAGCACCCCTTTGGCTGACTAATATAGGGGGAAAGGCAAGCCTGTCTAATGTCTAATCTACCCAGTTTTTCTTTAAAGGAAAATATGCAGGTATAAAAATGGGGAGGGGGACACAGGGGTGACGATATGCTTAGAGTTACAATTCCCCTTTGGAAAGTTTCACCTATCAGACTGTTAAGATCTTGATTTATCAGGGTATTGGCAATGAATTACAAGGTTAAGATAATTCAGACTGCACAGGTAGATCTTCCTGAGAAGCGATAATCATGTCTTACGTTGACATGCCTTTTCCCAGTTTATACATCATTCTCATTTGTTCCTCAAAGCAACCTCATGAGGAATCTCCTCTAATTGGCTGAGATAACTTTGCACCCAAGTGTTCTGATTCATAAGGTCAGTGCTCTTCCCACTATACTTGGGCTTGAAATGGATAACCCACTATACCCTCGAGGGTACACAAGATAATCAATTGCACATAAAAGAAACTATTCAGATTTTTTTCCCCTAAAAATAAGAAAGGAATTAAGCTTTGCCAACACTGAAAATGTGCATTCAGCCTGACACATTCTGTCAGTGAGTGTGTCAGACAGCCTGCATCACGTATCCCAAGAGAGGTCTCCTGTGACTGGTGGAGTTTCCTTTATCTTAGAATGTCGGAGTGATGTCCTTACTTGGTTTTTCACATCCAGCACATTGCCTCTTGTTCTTTCCCTGGAACTCGTGAAGTGAATGTATAGATTTCTTCATCATTCTTTACTTTAACATAATAGACAAATGACTTAAAATGATTCTTGCAAAGAAACCATGAATTAAGGTAATGCTAATAATGCAAGCACACTGCAAGCTCAGAAAGCAATGAAGCTGACACTTCTCTTACTCCTTGTATGTGCTCTTTCAACCATAATATGAGACTAAAAACAATGACAATCTAACCAAGCTAACAAGTTGCCAACACATTTTCAATAAGGTGATTTGAAATATGGATTATCTTCACTATCTTTTATGATGCTCACCTAAGTACCCGTTGTGCCTTGTGATATTGGCTCAAAGGCAATAGGAAGCCACTGCGATTAGCACTATTCATTTAAAAAGTAAACTTCCAGAACACACACAAAAAACAAACCTCTACAGTTCCTTGCCTCTGCCCCTCTGTTGATTAAAATCATGTGATTCTCAACAGTACTTTAAAATTTTCTAAAATTTACAGATAAATATTTAAGCCTCTTTTAAAATTTTTTACATATTAGTAAAAAAACACGTATGACTGGGTAAATCATTGTTCTTCCTGATGTTGTAAAAATGGTTGAAATAATGTCTAAAATATAGTCACAAACAAAATGCATTTCTTTGCCAGCTAATAGTGTTGTAATAGAAATAGAAACAGAAAATATTGCTAAATCTTTGAAGAAGCAAGGATTAGAAAAACAATGCAGTGTAGGATGTTTATTATTTTGTTGTATGAAAGTATGTTGTCAATATGCCTTAGAGTATTTGCTAGATTCTGTTTCAATAATTCAAAACAGAGAGAACTACTTATTTATTTTTTGTTTGTTTATTCATTAGTTTGTTTTGGTGGGTCACATAAGGGAAAGTGTACTAGAGAAGATACATTCTCAATACTGAATTACTTCTTTAATTAAAACAATGTTTTATGAGAAACCAAGGTGAGACAGAGATAGGGCCATGCTAATTCATTTCCTGAATCATGCAGAAGAAAGCTGTTATAACTAAGTTGTTAAAGCCACAACTTGCAGGATGTCACAGGATGTCATCCATATAGGTTAACCTTATAGAAACAAGGCCTTTAAACTATAGTGGAGTCTATAACACTTTGTAATAGGATGGGCAGTGTCCATTAAAATGTTTGTTAAGTTATCACCTGTCAAATATTAAAATAATTTTTGAACTTGAGTTGTTCATTTTTATTTCGTAAAAAGATGTGATCCAACTATGCTGATGTTTTCTGTGGTGACAATTATGCTATCAAGAAAATAGTTTTTAGAAAAAATAAAAATTAGTAATCTGTCTTGAAGAATGAAGGTAGGAAGGAGACATTTTCATGGTCTAATTGACTTGTAAATGGTGTGATTGAGGGGAAATGAACGTTTTACCTTCCCAAAGCCACAGGCTAAGTTAAGTGCCCTCTTTCTGTCTGTTTGTACTTCCATAACAGCCTTTTTTTTTTAAAAAAGATTTATTTATTTATTTCTCTCCCCTTCCCCCTCCCCACCCCGGTTGTCTGTTCTCTGTGTCTACTTGCTGCGTCTTGTTTCTTTGTCCACTTCTGTTGTTGTCAGCGGCATGGGAATCTGTGTCTCTTTTTGTTGCGTCATCTTGCTGCGTCAGCTCTCCGTGTGGGCGGCGCCATTCCTGGGCAGGCTGCACTTTCTTTCGCACTGGGCGGCTCTCCTTACGGGTCGCACTCCTTGCGCATGGGGCTCCCCTACGCGGGGGACACCCCTGCGTGGCAGAACACTCCTTGCGCGCATCAGCACTGCGCATGGGCCAGCTCCACACGGGTCAAGGAGGCCTGGGTTTTGAACCGCAAACCTCCCATGTGGTAGATAGACGCCCTAACCAGTGGACCAAGTCCGTTTCCCCATAATATCCTTTATACACCTTTACCCATCAGTCAGTCCATCCATTCATCCATCCATCCATCCATCCAATAAATATGTATTGACCACTTACTAGATGTCAGGGTTCTAAGTGATAGGATACAAAAGAGACCATGAACAAAACAATTTTAAAATCCCAGCTCTCGTGAATCTTACATTCTAATGGGGAAGAAACAGTGAAAATAAATGAATAAGATATACAATAAGTTATTAGATGATAATGGGGAACAAAAAGCAAAAGAGGGAAGGAAATTAGGGGCGCAAAGGAATAATTGCAATTTTAATTCAATAATCAGAGAAAGCATCACTGAGAATGTGATATTTCAGTAAAGACCTAAAGGAGGTGAGAGGTGAGTCTGGTAGTTATCAGGGGAGAGTATACTAAACAGAGGGAACAGCAAGGGCTATTGAAAAAGTAAAAAGTAAAAAAAAATTCGATTATACCTCGAATTTTAGTTGGAGCTGAATGAATGAGTGGGAAGAGGAAGCAGCTGAGGTCAGAGAGTTAGAGGGGAGGGATGGCAGACTGTACAGAGCCTTGGGGACCTTGTGAGATGGGAAGCCCTTGGAGAATTCTGTCGAAGGACATGGCAGGAGCTACCTTATGTTTTAACAGGATTGCTCTAAAAATAGACTGAATGCAGCAAATACAAAAGTAGAGAGCTAGTAGGAGACACTAGTCATCAAGCTGAGAAATGGTGGTGGCTTGGAACAGAGTGGAGATGGTGAGAAGTGGTTGAATTCTCAAGCATCATGTTATATTGAAATGATCTTTTTTTTTTTTTTTGGTCTCCTCCACCTACACAGTACATTCCCTGCATGTAGCACAATCCTCATCAATTAAAAAAAGTCACTAAATAGCTCCTTTTTGAGAATGAACTATACCCATTTTAAAGGTCACAGAGAGCTCATTGATTAGAGATTAGAGATTGTTGCAGTAGGAAAAAAATTAGGATTTAAGGAAAATTCAATGACTGGTAGTGGGTTATTTTGAGAAAGAGGATGGATGGAGGAGTATATCCTTGGTCAAAGAGACTGATTTTAAGGAGACCCTTTCCTTTCCCAACACAACTCTGGGTGTTTTGATTAAAAACTGTTTCAGTCTGATGCAATACTTTGACCAATGCATTGTACAATTCCAAAATATGTCTTTCCCACAGAATGTAATGTGCATGGTGCTCCATGAAGTTGTGCAATGTGGTAATGAGTTAGGGATATGCACTTCCATATCTCTTTGGGAAGTCTTCAGTCTTTGGTGGGGTGTGACAAATTCATACAATTGCAGGAACATAGCAGAAGCCAAGACTTCAAATGTTGTGCAGGGACCAGTTGATTTGGGTAGTTATAGTAGGTCGAAGGTAATAATAGCCCCAAAGATGTTAGGTGCTAATATCTGGCAACTATAAATGTATTCTTAGGTGGAAAAACGATCTTTGTGAGTGTGAATAAGTTAAGGATCTTGAGATGGAGAGACTAGCCTGGATTTCTGAATGGGCCCTACATGAAGTTACAATTGTCCTTGTTTGGGAAAGGCAGAGGCATATTTGACATGGACAGAAGAGGAGAAGCCAGTGTAATTATGGGAGCTGAGATTGGAGTGGTGAAGCCAGAAGCCAAGGAAGGCCAGCAACCACCAGAAGCTGGAAGAGACAAGGAACAGATTCTTCCCTAGATCCCTCAGAGGAAATGCAGCTTTGCTGTTATCTTGATCTCACCCCAGTAACAGTGATTTCAGACTACTGGCCTTCAGAACTGTGAAACTAAATCTCAGTTGTTTTAAGCCAACCAGTTTGTGGTATTATTGTTACTGCAGCCACAGGAAATTAATGCAGTAGTAAAATAAGCTTTTAATCTGTTTTTTGATGGTTATTTTTCCCCCAAAAGAGCAACCAAACTGTCTGTCTCCAAAGTCGTCTGTCAATATTCCAGCAATGGCTCTATGCATATGAGAAATTTTAAACCAAAATAAGATTATTAGAATGCTGTCTGGTATGGGGTATCCTGATACATGCTCAACCGTTCAACCAAAACCATCTTAGTTTATGGTATGAGTATGTTTGTTTGCCAATTAGCATTTCAATAAATAGTAAATAGCAGTTGAAAGGAAATTATGCCTTTTATGATTTTACTCACTAGCTGGTTAAAATTCAACCTACTTCCAAATATTCCTGCACACATATCCATTCTTTTCCTCCTGAAACAATAAAGGGAAAGCTAGTATCTGGAGTAATTTTGTCAATTTGACTTGTAGCAAATGATTTTATCCTATGGTTGATGGGAAAAAATAAAATTAAATATAACTTCTAGTCCTTGAAAATCACTATCAGTTATAATTGGGCTTTCTTCTCAATACTTCATAACTCTTCAACTCCAAGATCATGGAAGCTCCTAGAAGTTCCATGTAGAGAAAAACACTAGGGAATTATGCAATGGTCTTAGCTGAAATGCTCATAGCCCAAGTCTCTTTAGTCCCCTGAAGTGGTCCTTTGCTACTATACCCCCCATTTAGACATCAAACCCCTTCCAAAGATAGAGAGCCTGATGCCAAGGGTCCAGCCTTGCTGTGTCTCAAGAAGGACACTATGAAGCAATCCCTCTCTGAGATGCTGCCATCTCCCTAGGTGCTTGAGGGCTGGCATATGATCTCACTTACTTATGGAACCCCATGACTCTTGGATATATTTTATTACTATGACTTCATGCTTTTCTCTATATTCCAAAGGCTCTCAATTCTCTCCCCTCCTCTAAACATCTTCAGTGAGCTTTGGTTTCTGGAAATAAAAGCCATACAGGAGACAGTCTTCATGTAATGTCTTTTGGCCATGCCATTTAAATTTTCTAAGTCAGGAGTTGGAAAACTATCGCCCAGGGGCCAAATAGAGCCTGGCACCTGTTTTTGTAAATAACATTGTATTGGCACATAGCCATACTCATTCATTTATGCATTGTCTGTGGCTGCTTTTGTATTACAGTGGCAGAGTTGAGTAATTGTAACAGAGACATTATGGCCTGGAAAGCCTAAAATATTTTCTACTTGGCCCTTTACAGAGAAAGTTTGCCAACCCTTGCTCCAAGTAGTCAAGGGAATTCAGAATGATCAAGGAAAGTCAGAGCCTGACTATTTTCTTTTAACAGGAGAGAAAAATTACAGAGAGGACAAAACCCAAATTAACCACTTGGTCCACTGTCCTGCCACAAGGTGTCCTGCCACTTAGGTCCAGAGGTTGCTTGGGAGTGTGAATTAATTTGCAGGCCCAAAGATGATTTGGATCCAGTTCAGAATGACCCTTAGCCTCTTGAGCTATTGTGAAAAAACACATCGTAAGGATTGTCCTCCATTTATGTGCGTTCTAAAGCGGCCCATATCCAGTTGAACCATTCAAGCAGCCTTTAATTGGTTCTGCTCAGTATGCTGCACTCCTCTGTCCTTGTAGGTTTTCTCACACTTCTTATGCCCTCAAGCTGTTTCATGTGTGAATGAACAACACTCTGGAAGATTCTCATTGACGAGTCCTGCTTCAAGATGTCCCTAGCATATTTCTATGCACACAGGGGGTAGAGGTGCACCCCAAATACAGGCTGAATTTATCATGAGACCAAACCTTCTGTTAGAATGGATAACAGAATGGACGCAGGAAGTCCTAGCTTGCTATTTGAGAAGAGCCGTTTGAACAAAGCAGTGACCTGTGAGCCTGGAAGAGCCACTGTGGGAGAGAACATCACTATCAAGTTCTGCAAGCTGGGTCAGTATGGGTAATCACTCTGCAATGCTTCATAAAGAAAGAAGAGGGAAAGAAAATGATGCCTAATCATGAAAAAGATTCCCTATCATGTTTCAGAAACAGTTGACTATATGACGACTCTGGTAGATAATAATGTCCAGATTTCTCTTCAGTTAGTTTGCCCAGAATGAATGATAGCATCTTTCCAGTCTAAATTCCATAATATGGGAAAACTCAAAAGAACGTAGGTTTTCAAGTCAAACATCTGCTTCAAATCCCAGACTCCATTCTACCTTTGCAAATTTGGCCAATTTGTTTACCTTTAATTTTGTCCTCTGCAAGATGGAAATACTTTTTGACTCCTAGAGTTCTTGTCAGAATCAAGTGTGAGAATTAATATAAAAGACTTCCACACTGCTGGGCAAATAGTAGTCACTCAATTCTATACCCTCTTCAGCTTGACTTATTGTAGAACTAAAGTAATAAAGGAGAGTAGCAAATTTGTTGCTACATTGTCTGAAGAGGTTGTAGGAGCAGTGGTTCAGCCCAAAAATAAATTTTAAGGATTTAGATAAACAATGAGAATGGATCTATAGTGGATTAGTAAAGGAAAGCAGTGTCTATAAGTATTTGTACCTTTACAGGGTGGTTTTATTTGTAATTCTGGAAACTGTTGTCTGCCTGTGAAATGGCAATCATAATGTTTTTTCATAAACACAGTTTTGAGCCTTGTCAGGGCCCTGGTACTAAAAGGCATGTGCAAAATGAGAGGGCTCAATAGATGGGGAGGTTGGCCCTGATCAGTAACAAACTCTGCCAATAATAATAACATATTCCGGCTTCTATAAAAAGCATGGGAATAGACCTGGATGGCAGTTAGAATGCAGCCTGGGTTCCATGCTCTAAATGGAAAAAATGCAGATTTTTTTCTTCCCTTATTCATTGAGACCAGAACAAAGAAACAATTGATTGGATACAGAAAATTCATGACAATTAAATGATATTTTATTCAGGATAATTGCAGGGCTTACATTGTTTCCTTTTGACAGTTGATCAAAAGAAAATTCAACTTGCAAAGCAAATTGCCCCATGTAGATCAATAAATAGGTTGCTACAGTCAATTTTCCTCTTGGGCCTTTGGAAGGCAAAACGAGGGGTCTTTCCAGATTGTTTCTTCTCAGTTGACTAAATTGACAGTTCCCTGTATAATTGCTTCAGTGGTGCTATCAGTGGGTGGTTGTCATCCTCCACCATACTCAGAGAAATTTATGGAAGGGCCTCCTTTAGGGCTTTCCTGCATTCTGATCCTAAACCCAGTTAAATAAGAACACATTTTGAGTATAGTCTTGAATTTTGTAGTATTTTGAGAACCCATCAGACTTGGAGGAACTCCTTCTCTTTTTTCAGAAATGATTTTTCCATGCCATTGACCTTAAGAAGGCTTGCTCAAATTCTTGCCAGGATTGGCCAAAAATATTGTGTTAATACCTTTTTCCTATGGAGTTCTGTGAAACTGCAAGGCAAGGCAGGTCTAACACAGGATGCTGGTTAGAGTGATGTCCCACCAAAGGGGAGGCATTAAATATGGAAACTTAGACTTGGAGGAAAAATCATCAAAAGATCCTTCTTGTTTTCTTATGTTGCTACCTCTAGAATTACAGCTTTTTAAACAGAGTTTCAGGACAATTTTAAGATCTCTCTTTTTCTATTCTTTTCACTAAGTACAGCATTTCATGGGCTTGCTAACTGCAGGAAAAAAGAATTTTACATCATATATGATCACTGTATTTTTCACTTCCTAAAACTGTATTTACTTGCTAACATATTAGAAAATTCTTTGAAGAGACACCATTTATTATCAAACAACTTTTGAACTCATAAACGCAAAGTATCAGAGGACATTTTTATATTCTGACAAAGCTTGAAAACACAATTAGACTGTGTTTTGTGGGCTGTGTTTGGGTTAAATATGATTCAGTCATCAGAAAGAGGTTTCTCATTAACTTTTCGACTATATCAGTAAGGTATGATCAGGAAAACAGAAACCATATGTCAAACAAAGGAGATTTAAAGCATGGGGCTAGTCCTAAAAATAAATAAGGATTGAAGGAAAAAAACAGGAGGGAGAGATAACTCAGAGATCTACCACCTAAAAGCAGGAAAAACCAAAGGGCTGAGGTGGAGCCCCAGAGCCCAGCAGTGCACTCAGATAAACTGTTGGCAGTCTGTGTCTGCTGATGCCACTACTGGGGCTGCAAAGGCTGCTGAAGCCCACAGCCACCCAAGGCCGTGGCAGAAACAGTGGCTGCTGCGGCTGCTGCTACTGCTGGGACAGTGAACACCACTGGAGCCCAGAGCTGCCTGCTGCTGCCACTGCCAGACCAATCATTGCTGTTGGATGTGCAGAGAGAGGAAGAAAAATGCTTCACCGCTTCTCCACCCTCCAGACTCCCCAGTGCTTGGATCTAATTACATACAAGTCAGTTTTCAGGATTCTGGGAATGGGCCTTGCAGGGTTCAGCTCCCTGCAAAGGAAGGGAACTGAGAACAAACAGGCAAATCACCAGCACATGTCTCTCCTTCATAAATCCATGAGATGTGTCCTAGAGGAACCTGACATGGAATGTGCCGTACGTCCTTTTTCAGCTTTTTGAATGAGTAAATATACACTTGGGCTTTCTTTTCATTTCCCAAAATATTTTAAACTTTAAATAACTTCCATTTATTTAATTTTTAAGGATGGAAGATAACTGCAAAGAATCAAGCAATACATTCTTAATTTTTTAATTTATTGAAACAAATCACTCCTACATAAACATACATAAGCAATAAATGTATAATAGTTGTGAACTTACAAAACAAACATATATAACATCAAACAAACATATATAACATCTCACCATATCACCAATAACTTGCATTGTTTATAAACCTTTTAAACTAATAATTAAAGAGCATTGTCAAATATTACTATTAAACAAAGTATTTTTCCCCTAACCAATCTGATTATTATTATCTTTATATCATTTATATATGAACATACATAAACAATTAAATGTATAGTAAAAGTTGTGAACTTACAAAGCAAACATGCATAACATCATACAGGGGTCCCATACATCAACCCTCTACCAACACCTTCCATTGTCCTGAAACGTTTGTTACAAACTATGAAAGAACACTGTCAAAATATTACTACTAATCATAGTTCTTATCTTACATTTGTTGTGTTTTTCCCCAACCCACCCTATTATTATTTTTTAAATATATTTTTTTTATGACAGAAGTTGTAAACTTACAAGACAATCGTGCACATGTGCAGAATTCCCAAACAACACCCCTCCATCAACACACCAATGTTGTGGTATGTCATTTGCTACAGATCAAATAATATCATCTGATTATTGCCATGTCCATAGTGTACATTTGTTCACATTGTCCATACTGCCTCAGTATTAACACAGTGCATCTTTAATATAGATGCAAGAATATTATATTATTACTACTAACCACAGTCCATAGGTCACTCCAGCTGTATTTTTCCCGTGCTTCTCCACATTCCCAACACCCTGCAGTAGTGATATACATTTGTTCTAGCTAACAAAGGACACTCTTGCATCTGTACCCCCAACCACAATTCTCACCCACCTCTTGGATTACTGTGCTATCCAGTTCCTATTCTCAAGCATTCTGTCAATTGGTATTTACATAACTAGACTACCATTTTCAGTCACATCCCCATTTGTAAACTAGCTGTTACTCACTGTGTCTTTCCATTCACTCTATACATTTCCATACTTTTACAGTAAAGCTAATTAAAATTTCTACATACATTAAACATCAGTAGTCCATTCAGTCCATCTCTTATCTCCTTTAAGAATCCACCGTCTACACCAGGTCTTGAAAATATTTTCCAATAATTTCTTCTAGAAGTTTTATGGTTCTTCTAATTTTAGTTTTTTGATCCATTTTGAGTTAGTGTTTGGATAAGGTGTGAGATAAGGGTCCCCTTTCCTTCTTTCAGCTATGTATGTCCAATTTTTTCAGCACTCTTTGTTGAATGGATTGTTCTGCCTGAGCTATGTGAGTTTGACAGGCTAGTCAAAAATCACTTGACTAGGGACGCGGACTTGGCCCAGTGGTTAGGGCGTCCGTCTACCTCATGGGAGGTCCGTGGTTCAAACCCTGGGCCTCCTGACCCATGTGGAGCTGGCCCATGCACGGTGCTGATGCGCGCAAGGAGTGCCGTACCGTGCCACACAGGGGTGTCCCTGCGTAGGGGAGCCGCACGCGCAAGGAGTGTGCCCTGTAAGGAGAGCTGCCCAGTGTAAAAGAAAGTTCAGCCTGCCCAGGAATGGCGCCGCACACATGGAGAGCTGACACAAGAAGATGATGCAACAAAAAGAAACATAGATTCCTATGCTGTTGATAACAACAGAAGAGGACAAAGAAGAATATGCAGCAAATAGACACAGAGAGCAGACAACTGGGGGTGGGGGGGTGTGTGGAAGAGAAATAAATAATTATTAAAAAAAAAAATCACTTGACCATACCTGCGAGGCTCTGTTTCTGAACCATAAATTTTGTTCCATTGGTCTAATGTGTCTGTCTTTAGGCCAGTACCATGTTGTTTTTACCACTATAGGTAAGTATTATAATTTAAAGTCTGGAGATAAGGGTTCACTTTTCCTTTTTATGATGTTTCTGGCTATTCAGGACTTCTTACCCTTCCAAATGAATTTAATGATCATGTTTCCAATTTTTTCTTTAATGCTGGTGGAATTTTTATTGGGATTGCATTAAATCTGTTTATCAATTTGAGAAGAATTGACATCTTAATGATATTTAATCTCCCAGTCCATGAGCATGGAATGTTTTTCCAGTTATTTAGGGCTTTTTTGATTTGTTTAACATCGAGTTGCAGTTTTCTGAATACAAGTGCTTTACGTCATTGATTAAGTTTCTTCCTGGTTATTTGATATTTGTCTGTCACATTTTCTTTTCTTTTGATACTTTTAGTTACTTTTATTGATATAATCTTCATTTCTAGATTCTCTTCCAGGCCCCTTTCTCCTGTCTTTTCAGGCTCTAACACACCCTTTAGTATTTCCTGAAAATCTGGTCTCTTGCTTAGAAATTCTCTCAGTTTCTGTTTATCTGTGAATATTCTAATTTCACCCTCATTTTTGAAAGAAAATCTTGCTGGATGTAAGATTCTTGATTGGAAGTTTTTCTCTTTTAAAATCATAAATATATCAGGCCACTGTTTTCTTGCCTCCATGGTTTCTGGTGAGAAATCAGCACTTAATCTTATTGGATATCCCTTATATGTTATGCATTGCTTTTCTCTTGCTGCTCTCAGAATTCTCCCTTTGTCTTTGGCCCTTGATGTTCTGATGAGTATGTGTCTTGGAACTGGTCTATTTGGATTTTTTCGGATGGGAGTACATTGTGTTTCTTGGACAGGGATATCTATGTCCTTCAATAGGGTTGGGGATTTTTCTACCATTATTTCTTTAAATATTCCTTCTGCCCCTTTTCCCTTCTCTTCTCCTCTAGAACACCCATGACATGTATGTTTGCATGCCTTTTGCTGTCATTTAGTTCCCTGAGACCTTGTTCAATTTTTTCTATTCTTTTCTTCATCTCTTCTTTTGTATGTTCACTTTCAGAGGCCATTTCTTCAAGCTCACCAATCCTTTCTTCTGCCTCCTCAAATCTGCTATTATATGATTCTGATGTTTTTTAAAATTCATTGATTGCACCTTTCATTCCCATAAGTTCTGGTATTTCTATGTATGTTTTCAAATTCTTCTTTGTGTTCATCCAGTGTCTTCTTAATATCCTTAATCTCTGTAGCCATCTCATTGAATTTATTAAGGAGATTTGTTTGAACATCTATAATTAGTTGTCTCAACTCCTTTATGTCATCTGGTGGCTTATCTTGTTCCTTTAACTGGGCCATAGCCTCCTATTTCTTGGTGTGGATTGCAATTTTTGTTTGGTGTCTTTGCATCTGGCTTACTAGAGTATTTTTTCTGGGTGCAGTTTTTCTCTTTAGTTTAGGGCTTCCTAGCATTTCTCACTTGCTGGTTATGCAGTAGGAGCCAAGTAGGTAGTTGGTGCTATAAGCTGTGGAGGCTCAAGCTGCCCTCATTGCACCAGTGACCAATGAAACTTCTTCCAACTTTCTCCCTTGCCAGGGGTAGGGACAGAGTCACAGCTATGTGGAATAATCCACTTGCAGGCCTAGACTTTAGTTGCCCAGAGATACTGATAGAGCTTCACATCCCTTTCTCCCCTGCCTGGGGCAGGGATGGAGCTGCAGGTGTGGGCTGCAATCTATGCAGTGAGGGTCCTAAGATGACCGCAGTTGCCCTGGTAGACTTCTGATTTTCAATCTATGCCAGCCAAAGTTCCCTGCAGTTACCTGTATAGGCTGGTGCAGGGCTCCTCAGCCGCCTCCCTGCCAGAGGCAGGGCTGAAGCCTACCAGGCTGCAGGCTGATTGATCTACATGAAAGAAACTGTCAGCCCAGCTTCCCCTCAGGCTGGGGTCAGAGTCAGAATGGTGGTTACTGGCCTCTTTCTGACTTGGGCTGGTTCTCACCCAGGTGTTCCCAGAGTTATCGCTTAGCTTGTCAAGTCTCCCAATCAGTTGCTGAAATCGGCAGCCAACTGTCTTCTCCTCCCCTGTTTCTGGGAAATGGAGCTTCCAATTCCCATCACAGAGCAGCTCCTGGGGCAGCTTGTGCTGCCAGAATAGGACGATCACCAGCCTCCGCAGTTTGGCCAGCAATTTCCCAGAGAGGCTGGCACAGGTCCCCGCAGCTTCTTCCCTGCTGGAGGTGGCAGTGGGGCCTAGGCTAGACCTGCAACATGACCTGGATGGGAAGAAACCAGTCCCTACCAGCACTGGGATTTTCAGTCCACGCCACTTCCCTCATGCCAGGTGCAAAGTTAAGATGGAGGCTCCCAGCCTCTTTTTGACTTGGACAGGCTCAAGCTTTAGCTGTTCTCAGGATTATACTCTAGCCCACTGAATTTACTCATCAGTAGCTAAAGTTGGTGCCCAACCATCTCTTCCTCCCCCGTTTTTGGGAAGTGGAGCTTTCAATTCCAGCCATGGAAGAGCTCTGGAGGCGGCTTGTGCCTTCAGTGGAGGATGGGCACTGGCCTTCGTGACGTGGAGTGCTCTACTTACGAGTCTTCTCTGCAGACAGGCAGTCTCCCCCTTCCACTCCCGAAGGATGTTGCAGAATGCTCTTCTGGCCTCCCGGAGTCCCCAAACAAGTGTTTCAGCCAGCTCCAGAGAGTTCTGGGTGTTTGCTAACTGCCTTGTAGCAGGAGCTGACTCTAGGAGCGCCTTACTCCTCTACCATCTTGCTGGTTCTTCTTAGTTTATTTTTGTAATGTATTTCTTTAGAAGATTTTGGAGGGAAGGCACCTGAAATTCACTTAAGCCTTACAAAGATGCTAAATGATATACAAATATTTCTCATTTATACCTCACAGCAACCTTATGAAGTAGGAATTATTTTTATCCCCAGAAAGCAGGATCTCAGAGAAGTCTTCACAACATTTCATTTGCAGAGTTGGGGTGAGAATTTTGCCTAACATTTGCCAGCCAGAAGGTGGTGGCCTGTCCTGGATGAAATTTACAATGTTTTACTTATGACTCAAGAGGTACTTGACATGGGGAGAATAAGATCAGAGTAATGCTCATATAGGCTGAAAGAAATAGTGCCAGTCTTGAACTTCTAGAGTGCTTTACTTGAAGCTCTTTATAGCACAGGTTTCAGTATTTCTTTTGTAGCATTTATTTGCTTATGTGTCATTTCCTCCCAATAGATGTTAAGCACCATGAAGACCATGGTAGCATCATGTCCATCTCTGGATCCCACAAAGGGTCTGGTGGTGGGCCAGCAGTTAGGACTCATCAAATATGTGCTCTGTTGAATTGCTGGGTTTTGGAAGGCTCTGGCTCCTCAAAGGACCACACTAGATCAGAAGACAGGAACCATAAATCTGAGCTCTGCTGTGTGGCCTCGGGAAGGTTATTAATTTTTCTGTAATCTCATATTTAAAATGCAAAGAATACCTATTGCTCAAGGTCATGGTAAGGACATGTTGGATAATGTGTAAAAAATACTTGACCCTATAGCTAGCATATTCTATGTGTTTAGTAAATATCAGCATATCACTGTATCATTTCTAACTGAAATTAAAATATATTAAAATCAATTTATTCAGGACTCAGTGAATAATGCATTAAGTGATTTGAAAATGATTTTTAGGTTTGTGGGAAAATAGCAGAGTAGGGAGCTCTAGTACTTAGTCTTTCTGTGAAAACAACTATTAATCAGGCAGGAACTGCCTAAAACAACTATTTTGAAACTTCAGAGGCATGAAGAACATTGTACAGCATCCAGGGATGAGCAGGAGGAAGAGGCTGATGAAGTACAGCAAAGAACAGTAAATCGCTCTCTCTGCACTATAGGTATAGGCACCCATAGCCCATTCTCATGTGAGGCTGCTGTGGGGTCCAGCCCCTGGTTAGCTTGCTAGTGGCAGAGAGGGACAAAAATATCCTCTTTCCCAAGACCAGGGGTGGGCACAGCCAATCTCTAATCACAGCTTTTGATTTGTGGCTTCAGATTGCTGGAATTCCACCTCTGAGGGCAGCCTGTGTTTCAGTCCACCCCAGACAGGGGTAGTGGTGGTGGAGACTTAAGGATGCTGCACTTCCTCAGGGCTGCAGGCGACAGTTGTGGAAGGCCTCCATTAATAGGACAGGCCAAGGAAAGTTAGCTTTGAGGAGTCATGGAAGAAGCTCTTGGTGCTCTTCCTGATTGCCTCCTAAAGGCACTGAGGAAAGATTCTCTGCTCTTACGGGTTCCTGAGACTGTTTTAAGCTGGGAAAGACTGACTTGGGAACATCCTCTCCAGCATACTTTCCTCCTAGAACATGCCCTCTAGGCATAAGCAGCTTAAAACAACGAAAGAAGCATAAAAAACTAAAGAGTAGATAGTCTGAGGCAAAGGTTTGCCAGCTTCACACACCCAAAAGTAGGAGGTCTGTCTCTTGGGAAACAAATTGAACAACCAAACTCCTGTAAATAGGGGAACTCTTAAACAACTAACAAGCAAAAGCCCAGGATGAGACAGAGGCACAGAAAGACAGGGAAACCCCTACACATTGCATTCCCTTTGGGCATACCTTCCTGATAGCAGAGTCAAAGGCCAAGAAAATCTGTCTATCACCAGCTGGTTACAAAATCAAGAAAAAAGGTATCTCAGGTAATAAATCCCAGAGGTAACATTTTAAAAATATTAAAATGTACAGTGTGCAACAAAAGAGTATAAGACAAACAGAGAAACAGAAAATGATGGCCCATCTACAGGAAGAGGATAAAAATCAGAAAACACCAACAGAAAACCAGACTGTGGCCATACCAAACCAAAGCCTTTGAAAAACGATCTTAAAAATGCCCAAAGAGATGAAGGAAAATACAGAGAAAGAACTAAAGGATATCAGGAAAACAATGAACAAATGATAGGAGAATCTTAGGTAAGAGAAAGAAATTCTAGAAAAGAACCAAACAGAACTATTGGAGCGGAAGACCACAATAACTGAAGTGAAATATGCGCAGGAGGGTTTCAAGAGCAGACTGGAGCTGGCAGAAGAAAGAATCAATGAACTCAAATAAGGGATAGACTATCTAGTCAGAAGATGAGTAAGGAAATATAAGACTTGAACGATACTCTAAACCAACAAGATCTTACAGACATATAGAATACATTACCCAACACAAACAGAATACACATTCTTCTTGCATACACATGGATCATTCTCCAGGATAGACCATATGTTAGGTCTCAAACAAATCTCATAAATTAAAAAATATTGAAATCAGGCAATGTATATTCTCTGATCACAAGGGGATGAAGCTAGAAATCAATAACAGAGAAAAAAATGGAAAACTCACAGGAATGTGTAAATGAAACAATATACTCTTAGACAACCAATTGGTTAAAGAGTAAATCACAAGCAAAATTAGGAACTATCTTGAGGTGAATGGAAATGAAAATACAAAATACCAAACTTATAGGATGTGTGGGAAGTGGATGTGGCTTAATTTTTTGGGCGCCCACCTACCATGTGGGAGGCCCTGGGTTCAGGTCCTGATGCCTCCTAAAGAACATGAGCAGGCACCACACCTACCAATGAGCTGACACTGCACCCACTACAACAAGTTAGATACCACACCTGCCGCAATGAGCTAGACAGTGTACCCACCACAACAAGCTAGATACCTCACAGCTGCAACAAACAGACACCTAAAAGAGCAGGTGCCACAGCCCTCAGGGAGCAGATGTGGCTCAGGCTGCTGGGCACTCACCTTCTATGTGGGAGGTCCCAGGTTCAGTTCCTGGTGTCTCCTGGAGAAGGTGAGCAAACAATGAGCAGAATGATGAGAGAACCATCTGGGGGGAGGAGGTATAAATTAAAATAATAATAATAAAGTAAATAAATAATCTTAAAAAAACTTATGGGATGTGATGAAGTAAGTGCTAAAAGGGAAATTTATAGTTCTAAATGCTCATATTAAAAAAGAAGACTTTAAATCAGAGATCTAACCTCAAAACTGGAAGAACTAGAAAAAGAAGAGCAAACTAAACCCAAAGTAAGCAGAGGAAACAGAGATTAGAGCAGAGATAAATGTAATAGAAAACAACAACGACAAACAATATAAAGAATCAACAAAACCAAAAATTTGTTCTTTGAAAAAATCAATAAAATTGAAAAACCTTTAGCTAGACTGACAAAAATAACAAGAGAGGATTCAAATAACAAATATCAGAAATGGAAAGGAGGTATTACTATCAACCCCACTGAAAGAAAAAGGTCTTTAAGAGGATACCATAAACAACCGTATGCCAATAAATTAGAAAACCTAGAATAAATAGACAAATTCTTAGAAACATACAAACTATATTGACTCAAGAAGAAAGAGAAGGTCTCAACAGACCAATTATAAGTAAAGAGATTGAATCAGTCATCAAAAACCTTCCCAAAAATAAAAGCCCAGGACCATATGGCTTCACAGGGAAATTCTACCAAATATTCCAAGAAGACTTAACTCCAATTCTTCTCAAACTCTTCCAAAAATTGAAGAGAAAGGAACATTCCCTGATTAATTCAAAGAAGCCAGTCTCATCCTCATACCAAAGGATAAAGATATCACAGGAAAACTACAGACCCCTATTGCCATTCATATAGATGCAAAAATCCTCAACAAAATACTAGTAAACTGAATTCAACAGCTTATTAAAAGAATTATACACCATGATCAAGAGGAATTTATCTCTGGTATCAAGGTTGGTTCAACATGGAAAATCAATGAATGTAATATACCACAAAAGCAGAATGAAGGAAAAAAACCACATAATCATCTCAATTTATGCAGAAAAGGCATTTGACAAAATCCAGCACCTCTTCTTGATAAAAATGCTTAGAACACCAGGAATAGAAAGAAATGTCCTCAACATGATAAAAGACATATATATATGAAAAGCCTACCATCGTACTCGATGGTAAAAGACTGAAAGCTTTCCCTCTAAGATAAGGAACAAGACAAGGATGTCTACTGTTACCACTGTTTATTCAACATTGTACTAGAAGTTCTTGCCAGAGAAATTCGGCAAGAAAAAGTAAGAAGAGGCATCCAAATTGGAAAGGAAGAAGTAAGATTTTCCCTGTTTGCAAATGACATGGTCCTATATACAGAAAATCCTGAAAAATCTACAACAGAATGAATTCAGCAAAGTGGCAGGGTACAAGATCAACAGTCAAAAATCAGAAGTGTTTATATCCACAAGCAATAAATAATCATAAGAAATTAAGAAAAAATTCCATTCTCATTATGAACGAAAAGAATCATATATCTGGAGGTAAATCTAACCAAGGATGTAAAAGTCTTGTATGCAGAAAATTGTAAAACACTGCTAAAATAAATCAAAGAAGACCCAAATTAATGGAAGGACATTCTGTGTTCAAGGACTGGAAGACTAAATATCATTAAGATGTCTTATTATTATTATTAAATTATTTTATGAATCCCCAAAAGAGAAAGATTGTTTGTAAACTAATCTATTCCTCTGGATGTGATACACTTTGATTGCATTAAATTCACCTGAGGGGCCTTTGATTCGATTACTTGATAAGATTGCTTTAGGGCTTTTGATTGGACTATGTTGTAAGGCCTAACTCAGGTTGGGTCTCTGTCCCCTTGTTTGTACTGATATAAATGGAAACACAGAGAAAGTCTGATTGAGACAGGCACAGGAAGAAATAGCTCTGTCATTTTTTATCTTGCCATGTGACAGAAAGGAGAAGACTCAAACAGCGAGGCCCTGGGGAAAGATGATTAGGTAAATGTGCCTAATTGCTTACAGCTGAATTTGGGAAGCCAGAGGAACAGCTGAGACTGATATAAGAAGACCTAAGAGAAAAACCTTGTGCCAGCTTCCTTGCAGCTGAGCCACAGAGAGGACAGGAAGGAGAGACCAGGCAGAGACTGCTGCCATCATGCTTCACTTCATGGCAGCTGATCTTAGTGAGAAAATACTTCTTATGGTACCTTGAGTTGGACTTTTCACAGCCTTGGAACTGTAAGCTTTTATCCCAAATAAATACCCATTGTAAAAGCCAACACATTTTTTGGTAGTTTGCATCAGACTGATTAGCATATTAATACAATGTCAATCCTACTTAAAGTAATTTATAGATTCAATGTAATCCCAATTAAAGTTCAACAAACTTACTTTGCAGAAATGGAAAGGCCAATCATCAAATTTATATGGAAGAGTAAAGGGTCCCGAATAGCTAAAGCCATCTTGAAAATGAAGAATGAAGCTGGAGGACTCACATGTCCCAATCTTAAAACATATTGCAAAGCCACAGTAATCAAAACAGCATGGTACTGGTACAAGGACAGACATATAGACCAATGGAATTGAATTTCAGGCTCAATAACCAACCCTCACATTTATGTGCCAACTGATTTTTGACAAGGCGGAAAGACCATTGAGTTGGGCAAGAATAGTCTCTTCAGCAAATGGTGCTGAGAAAACCGGATCTCCACTTGCAAAAAGAAGGAGGAGGAGGAGAACCCCTACCACACCTTGTAAAAAATCAATTCAAAATGGCTCAAGGACCTAAATATAAGAGATAGAACTCTGAAACTCCTAGAAGAAAAGAAAACAGGGAAGTATCCTCAGGACCTTATGTTAGACAATGGTTTCTTAGACTTTACACCCAAAGCACAAACAACACAAGAAAAAGTAGTTAAATAGAAGCTCACCAAAATTAGTAACTTTTGTGCCTCAAAGGACTTTATTGTGAAAGTAAAACAACAACTTACCTAGTGGGAGAAAATATTTGGAAACCACATATCCAATAAAGATTTAATAACCAGAACATAATTTTTAAAAATCCTTCAACTTAACAACAAAAAGACAAACAACCCAATTACCAAATGGGTAAAAGACTTGAATAGGTATGTATCCAAATTAGATAAATGACCAGTAAGCACAGGAAAAGTTGCTTAGCATCTTTACCTGTCAGGGAAATGTAAATCAAAGCCACAAGGAGATACCATTTCATATCCATTAGAATAGTTGCTATTTTAAAAAACAGAAAATAGGTGTTAGAAGGAGGCAGAGATATAGGAACACTCATTCATTGCTGGTGGCGATGTAAAATGATGCAACTGTTGTGGAAGACATTTTGGCCTTTCCTCAGAAAGCTAGAACTTTAATATGAAAATCACATGACAATCCCTCTAATATGCCCAAAAGAATTGAAAGCAGGGACTCGAATGATACTTGCACACTGATGTTCATAGCAGTATTATTCACAGTTGCCAAGAGATGGAAGCAACCCAAATGTCCATCAACTGATGAATGGATAAAAAAAAAAGCTGGTATATACATACAATGGAATATTATTCAGCCATAAAAAGGAATGAAGTCCTGATACATGCAACAACATGGATGAACCTTGAAGATATCATGAGTGAAATAAGTGAGACAGAAAAAGACAAATATTGTATGATCTCACTGATTAGAAATAATTGTAACAAGCAGACTCATAGAATCTGAATCTAGAATTGGGTAGCAGACGTGGCTCAGCTAATAGAGCATCCACCTACCATATGGGAGGGTCCAGGATTTGATACCCAGGGCCTCCTGACCCATGTGTGCAAGGAGTGTTGTGCCATGCAGGGGTGCCCCTGCGTGGCGGTGCCCCATGTGCAAGGAATGTGCCCTGCAAGGAGAGCCACCCCATGTGAAAAAAGCGCAGCCCACCCAGGACTGGTGCTGCACACATGGAGGGCAGACGCAGCAAGATGACACAACAACAAAAAAGGAATACAGTTTCCCACTGCCGCTGAGGGTGCAAGCTGACACAGAACACACAGCGAGTGGACACAGAGAGCAGACAATGTGGGGGAGAGAAATAAATAAAATAAATCTCTTTACAAAAAAAGAATCTAGAATAAAGTTTTCCAGGAGATGGATTGGGGATAGGAAATGGGATGTTAAGACTTAAAATGTACAGGGTTCTTATTCAGAATGATGGAATTGTTTTGGCAATGGATGATGGTGATGGTAGCATAACTGTGCATATAATTAACAGCACTGAAATATATCTCTGAAGATGATTAAAATTAGAAATTTTACAGTTGTATATCTGGTAACAGAAATTATAAAAAATATCTTTGTAAGTACACTATACAAATAGTGAACTCTAAGTTAAACCATGGACTGTAATAGTACAGTTTTTAAAATGTTCTATCATCAATTGTAACAAATGTTCTACACCAATGCAAGGTGTAAATAATAGGGTGGTATATGGGAATCCTATATTTTATGCATGATTGTTTTGTAAATCCACAACTTCTCTAATAAAGAAAAAAAAGAAAAAGAAAAAAGTAATCCAGAAAATACTATATAAAAATTGATTTGTAAAAGAGAAATCATCTATCTAGAAAAACGTCTTGCCTCTTTTATATGTTGAGAGCCTGGAAGCTTCCTGGGGAAAAAAGCAACCAATTGAATTTTAAATTTGAATTCAATTTCAAATGTAAATATGAGGAAATAGAATTATGCATATGTACTTGCACATGTTAGCTTTATATGACATTATTCTCTTCTTTGATAAAACCATTCTTTAGAATTCTATGTTCTGATGTACTCACCATGAGTTTTCTGCCACCATTTGGACTTGCTTCCCCGTTGCTTTCCAAATTGCTGGCTATTTGTCATTTCCTGGTTTTAAATAAAGTGCTAGAAGGCAGGTGCAAATGTGGCAGCATATTTTCAAGTATATTGTTTTGAGAAGTTGAGGATCAAGAGTCAGCATGTCATGTTCCGACATGTGTAGCTTTGGTTTAACCAGTAATAGCTAATGTGAAATCAGCCTTGCCGTGCATCATTTCAGAGCCATTAGAGCCCATCCCATTCTTCAGCAGAGATTCTGTCAGGGACTAGCCTAAGAAATAATAACTTTGGCAAAATTTGTAGAAACTGGATGCCAATTTTTAGAAAATTCTACGTTGGTAGTGTGTTTCTTTTATTTTTCATAGCCTAAAACCCTAGTACAAATTGAAGAAGCCACATTTGAGTCCATTTTCTCAATTTGGATCTTTTTAAGGGATGGATGAAGGTGGTGTTCATTCATTCCTTCCTTCATTCATTCAACAAATATGTATTGAGCACCTGCCATGTGCCAGATAGTTTTCAATGCTGTGAATACCGAGTGAACCAGGTAGGCAAAGTCCCTGGATTGAAAATGTTAAAGCTGATTAATCTCTGACGTCTAGATACTTCAATAGTACCTTAAATGTTGATGCTATATTTGCATCGAAAGAGGATTACAATTATATGTGTATAAAATTACTGGAGTTCAGTAGGTGGAAGGTAGGGGAATTGTTGCTGTCTTCCAGACAGCCAATTCTGCTTCCTACTTGAATATCCCCTTAACAGTATAAAATAAATCAAAATATTTACTCCCCTAGTTATAAAGGGGTGCATTCTTTATCAGTAAGCATGCTTCTGATTACCAATAACAATAATACAATTCAAAATGACTTAAACAGTAAAGGAAGTTTAAGGAAACAAAAAGTAGAGAGAAAGTGTGACTTTTGGCATTGTTCCATCCACAGTTTAAATTGCCCTAGTGCCTTAGCCCCGTCTCTGAAATTGTCTTGGCTCTGCCTTCCTGGGGCTCTCAGCCTGGTCCTTGGGTTCCTTCCCTCACTGCAGTGACTTTATGGTTGGAAGTCAGTAATCTCTCTTCCTCTTCCTCTGTTAAAAGGCCACTGCAGCTCTTTACCTCTTCAGACCTGACTTATGTGGAATAGTGTAACAGCAAATGATTTCATTCCTTCCTTAAGATCCTTTCGAGAACATATGCAGATGTATAAGAGTGCCACCAGCGGACAAAAATGGCCCAGCACTGCCACAACCATTCAGGCAAAGCCATGGGATGATGAGGGAGTTGGCGGTGACCAACACTAAGCTGATGTAATAACCATAATAAACTAACTGGGGCAGACTGAGCCCAATAGCTGGGAATGGGGAGAGAATGACAGCAGTTTTGGGATTGTGCGAAGCTATCTCAGGCAAGGGATCGAATCTGGGTCTCAACAAATAAAGGAGCAGAGGCGTAAGTGCAATTTATAGATAAGGAAACACAAATGGCAAACAAATACATGAAAAAAAATTTAACCTCCTCAGTACTTTCAGAAGCAAAAATTCAAGTAATGAAAATTTTTTGTTTGGCACTTATTAAACTAAATACATATACATTTTCTGTAGTGCTGGCAAGCCTGTGGAGAAACTGGTACACTGGATTCTTGCTTGTGGCAATATAAAGAGTTACAGTTCATTCAAGTCTAAAGGGAAATAATACCAACAGGCATAACAATTTTTATACCTACAATTTAGTAATCATTCTCTGTAGAATTTTCCCCAAGGACACAATTTGAAGAAGAAAGAAAGCAAATACATGGGAAGCGGACTTGGCCCAGTGGATAGGGCGTCTGTCTACCACATGGGAGGTCTGCAGTTCAAACCCCGGGCCTCCTTGACCCGTGTGGAGCTGGCCCACGTGCAGTGCTGATGCGTGCAAGGAGTGCCCTGCCACACAGGGGTGTCCCTATAGGGGAGCCCCACACGCAAGGAGTGCACCCCATAAGGAGAGCTGCCCAGCGCGAAAGGAAGTGCAGCCTGCCCAGGAATGGTGCGGCACACACGGAGAGCTGACACAACAAGATGATGAAACAAAAAGAAAACAGATTCCTGTGCCACTGACAACAACAGAAGCAGACAAAAAAGAACACACAGCAAATGGATACAGAGAACAGACAACTGGGGGGGAGAGTGAAGGGGAGAGAAATTGAAAATAAAAGAAAGCAAATACAGGAAGTCGTGTATATGTTTCTATTTATAGTAGGGAACATCTAGAAGCAACTGAGCTGTGCAGCAATAAGAGAATGGTGAAACATTCCAGGCTTATCAGTTCATTGGAATTTTACATAGCAACTAAAAAGGATAAATATGGAGGCTTTGTAGACTTGTAGAAAGTATTTATTAGCTCACATTGAGTGAAAAAAGGAAAAACATTTGTCTTCTAAAAGTCGTGGAGTTGAGTGCCTCCTTTTGCATGAATTGTCTTACTCCATTTACTACATCAGGCACCTCGAGCAAGTGGCAGAACTTCCACAAGACTCAGTTTCCTTATGTGTGTAATAATATTTACTTCACAAGGTTATTGTACAGATCAGATGAGATAATTCACATGTAGAACTCAGCACAGTGCCACATGCGTAACAAGCCAAAGAAAAGTCACAACTTAAATATTACTTCTTTTTTTTTTAAGATTTATTTTTATTTATTTTTCTCCCCTTCCCCCCCCCCCCTCCCCGCCAGCCCCCCGCTGTCTGCTCTGTATCCATTCGCTGTGTGTTCTTCTGTGTCCGCTTGCATTCTTGTCAGACGGCACCAGGAATCTGTGCCTCTTTTTGTTGTCATCTTGCTGTGTCAGCTCTCCATGTGTGCAGTGCCACTCCTGGGCAAGCTGCGTTTTCTTTGTGTGGGGTGGCTCTCCTTGCAGGGTGCACTCCTTGCATGTGGCAGCTCTGTACATGGCCAGCTGACCACATAGGCCAGGAGGCCCTGGGTATAGAACCCTGAGCCTCCTATATGTTAGGCGGACGCTCTATCAGTTGAGCCACATCTGCTTCCCAATATTATCATTTCTATGTTTATTTTTCCTTTGTAATATTAAATACTAGAAAGGAGCATGAGAAAAAAGGGGAGAAATCTCATGCAGGTTAATGGAATGGGTGAATTTAATTTTCATTATTTATTATTTCATTTTATAACATTTAAAGTTATTTTCATTTCTAAAAGCTGACATTTAAAAATATATATTTCTAAGCCCAGAGGCCTCCCAGGGCAACGTCCTCATACTAGAGCCTCTCCTCTTTCTACCAGCTGAAAAGCCAGATTTCATAACCCTTACTTACCACTAGTGCTCAGAGCAAACATTAAGCCAGGGAGTCCATGCTATAGATTTAAAACGGGCCCGGTTATCTTTATCCTTTCCACAGCTCTTTTCAGAGAAGCTGCTGTTCTTAGATGTCTCATTATTCCACACCTGTGAGAATATATTATCGCTTCCTGAGAACTCAATCATGTTAGAAATTTCTGGTGTCAGAGGGTCTTTTAAAAAAAAAATAGATGAAAAAAAGGATAGTTTAGCATTTCCTCAGAATGCTCCATTCACAGGAGGGAGTCTTCCACCTGACCTGCTGGGAACAATGCGCCTTTCAGTCCACCGGCTGCAGTGAATGGGACTCTTGAACCTCATCTCTTTAGGGTTATTATTCTGAACTCCTCATTGTTGGCAATGCCCTCTTGGCAGCTGGACAGTAAAAAGCATCTTTCTATCAATTCACTCTCTTTCCTTTCCTTTTTTTTTCTTTTTCTTTTTAAGTGCTGATTGGCTAAAGCAAGAGCCAGCATTGCTACATTTTATTTCTGTGCACCTGCAATTTTATGCTGTCAGAAACTGAAGGCAAGAGGCTGAAACTGCGATTATTATTAGGCTTGGGAACTGAGAGGACAGCAAAAGAGATTTTCTTTTTATGTGGGTGATAGGAAAATAAAATGACAATCCAGAAAGAACAAATTCTAAGACATGAACTCTGAAAAACATCTGCCAATTAGCTGTGTGAAGAGGATGACATCTTAATCAAGTGCATTATCTGATTCCCAGGCTTGCTGGGTCTTGTCTTCTTGCTTCACAACTGGAGCGGAGGAAAGCTTGATAGCATTAGCCTTGCAGAGAACCTTCCCAGGAGGAAGAACAAGGGGCTTCTATTCTGGCATGTGAATCATTGTCAGAAGTGTTGGGTTTGGGTTTGACCAAGGATTCAGAGCTGCCACCAGTGCAGAGAAAGACTGGAACATCCAAAACTGTTTCTGTGACTTGAGTGATTAAAACATCATCTTTTAGTATTGAGATGGACAGAAACCTTCTGAAGAGCAAGCCATGAAAAGACAGGGGATGTACTCATGTCTCTTTCTAGAGGCACTTTTCTGATTATAATAGCTAAAAGATTATCTTCAAGTCTATAATTTTATGCAGAAAAAAAAATGGGCAAGCAGCTGACAAATGGGAAAGGGTGGGAGGGTCCTTTGTGTACACAGACAAAATTTCCTCTTGAACCCTAATCCTGGGACTCTCCTATGGCTCAATATGGACGAATCTTATAATTCAAGGCATTTTAAGGGTATGCGCTTCAAAAGCTAATTTATTTACTGAGGGTATCATGGTTAGACAAAAAATGTGATGCTCAGTGCTGCCGTGTCCATTGGGTAGGGGGTGTGCTGCACAAAAGGGCCAATTTGCATAGTGTTCTTTGTGGCCTTGAGTTCAGATGACCTAAGTTCCAGTCTCCATCTGCTAGCAGAGTGTCCTTGAGCAGGTTTCTCCGGTACCTCTTTATTATAATGACTTAAAAAAAAACCTCCATAAGCTACCCCATAATTGCCTAGCTCATCATGTGCCCCTTACTCTTCTTAGCATTCTGCTCTCTTTTTCCCTTCCTCCAACTTGCCATCCTTCCTCTCATCTCTGAGGTTTTAAACACACTATTTTTTCTGTTTAACTCTTCTCTTAACTCCTCAACTGGCTTGCTCCTGCTCTTTCTTCTTCACTTTAATGTCATGTGTCAGGGGCCCCTTTTATGAAACCATAGATTGAGTTAGGTCTTCCTGGTCTAGCATCAGATAGCTACCCTTCTCTATCAGCCACTATTTATTAAATGGTTAAATTCTTCAATAGACTGTAAGCTCCATGAGGTCAAGGTCTGTGTCCTTCCTGTTAACTACTATATTCCTGACACACAGAAGCCACTCATTGAAAATTTTTGAATGAATGAATGAATGAACAGAATTGGATACTCCAGTATTGTTTTCAGTTTTGAGAAGTCAGTGGCACTAACTCACTAAAGGACAAAGATGGCATTTGTATAGAACACCCACCCAAGCTAGCTTAGGCAGATTGGTATGATGGTGAGGTGGCTAATTGAATCTAAAGAGAAATTATAGGAACTGGAAAGACTCTGGGGAGCTCAGAGACTATAGCTTTTTTTTTTTTTACTATAGCTATTATAACTAGGAATTTGTGCTAGTAGGTGTCTGTCTCCAAACCTGTCATCATTCATTTAGAAGGTTACTCATTCCCAAATGGACAACCTTGATAGGTCAGAAATCTTCGTTTCATCTTGACTTCTGGATTCTCATGCTTTGCTGAGGGTATCCCCAATGCCTCTCCACTCCCATCCCAGTTACAACTCTATTTCCTGGCAATTGAGGATTTCTTGAAATTCCACATAAAAATAGCTTGGAGAAAAGACCAATGTCCAATCTTACTGCTCCAGAAATTTTTCTCTGGAGCAACTGGATCCAGTGCAACTGGATCCAGGCACTCCAAGCTCTCACTTATATCTGGTGAAGTTGCTGATTTCATAGCTGATCTCTGAGGATCCTAACAACTTTACATTATGGGTAAATCATAAGTTGGCATCCTAGTTTTACATGTGGAAAAAAAATCAAGTCCCTTAAAAGCTTCGGTGATGACCTCAACTCACAAACTGTTATAGTGGGAGACAGGTTGGAATTCATACATCCACTGGCTTTCAGCCCAGTGACCTAGAAATGATTATACTCTTTAGAGAGAACTTGCATTTTGGTTCTTTGATACTTTTATAAAAAGATGTTCCAGCTAACCAGAGATAAGAGTGCAGGAAATTTTTGAAAGTCTCAGGGCAAATTGGCTGGGCAGACCCCCCAGGATAACTTTGTATCTTAACCATTGCATTCCAGCCAGTCCAAGACCATACCCCTTCCTGCAATGCTGGGACATATCTAAATTGTAGCTGATAGGCAATGAGCTGTGTGGTCACTTGGTTCCTTCTTACAATTTCACTCCTTTTGTAGGTAGAAGTTCTAGAATCAGAGGACTTGATGGAACTGCCAAAGATCAACTAGGGTTACCCTTTGCCTTCTGGGAAGCCTATAGCAACCTCCCTGCAATAAGTTTTTCAGTAATGGGTTTGCTCCCATGTGGAAAGTTCCCAGAGCATTTTGCTGTACTTTTCTTGAGATAATTAATTTCTCCCCTTCTCTACTCTACTAGCACTTTGAGACTGGACTCATCTTCGTTTCTTCTTAAGGACTTGCCCAGATGTATGAAGCACACATTTGTTAGCTGTGTTACTTTCCTATTGTTCCTATAACAAATTATGGAAAATGTCATGACTTATATCAACATAAATTTATTATTTTACTGTTTTGGAGTTCAAAAGTTTGAAACGGGACTCACTGGCATAAAATCAAGGTGTAAGTAGGACTGCATTCACTTCTCGAGGCTCTAGAAGAGAATCCACGTCCTTACTTTCACAGCTTCTAGAGGCTGCCCGTATACTAGACTTATTTCCTTTCTTCCATCTTCAAAACCAGCATTGTTGGCCCAGCCCATCTCACACTGTTGTCTCTCTCTGGTTCTCTTTCTACCTCCCTCTTCCTCCTTTAAGGAGTCTTGTGAGTTCCATTGCATTCATCCTCATCATCCTGGATAATTTCTCTATGTCATTGTCAACTCATTAGCAACCTTAATTCCCCCTTGCTGTGTAAACTGACATATTCACAGGCTTTAGGGATTGGGACATGGGCGTTATGTGGGGAGGGGAAGTGTATTAATACTCTGCCTACCGGTTTGCCCAAACAGAAGAACTGAAATCTGTAGGCTAATACTGATGGCTGCCTTCTTAATTTAAAAGTCTATCTGTAAAGTTTTAATAAATCATTTTTTTCTGAAATTGAATTGCATTTTATGTTCACCCAGAGAAGATAGTTAGTTGCATTAGTCAGCCAAAGGGATGCTGATACAAAATACCAGAAATCTTTTGGCTTTTATGAAGGGTATTTATGTGGGGTAGAAGCTTAGTTACCAGGCCATAAAGCGTAAGTTACTTCCCTCACCAAGATCTTTTGCCATGTGTTGAAGCAAGGTTATTGCCAACATCTGCCAGGGTTCAGGTTTCCTGGGTTCCTCTCTTCCCAGGGCTCATTTCTCTCCAGGCTCAGATCCTCTGTTTTCTCCACAAGGTCAGCTATAGACTATGAGGCTCTCTAGGCTTTGCCTCTCTCCACAAGGTCAGCTGTAGACTATCAGGCGAATGGCTCTGTCTCTCTCCCTGTGGCTTCTGCCATGTCTAAGGAGCCATCTCTTTTCCTCTGTGTTCTTTTCCTGTGTGTTCATTTCCTGAGCTCCAGCTCAAAAATTTCAGCATAAAAACTCCAACCCCAAAACTCCAACTCTGTCCTTTGCCATGCCTTTTATCTTTGAGTTCCCACCCACCAAGGGGTGGGGACTCAACACCTTACTGATATGGTCCAATCAAAGCCCTAATCATAATTTAATCATGCCCGAGTACAGACCAGTTTACAAACATAATCCAATATCTATTTTTGAAATTCATAACTATATCAAAATGCTACAGTAGTTATGCTTTAAAAGTGTGAATTATTTTGGACTTACATACATTTGATTTTATTGATGCAAGGTTCACATCTATTAATATTACAATTAAAAGACACTTGCTTTATATAAATTTGTATAGGTTATTATGAAAATGTTTTGGAAAAAAATAATTAGTTATTAGCAGATCTTGCAAAGTATATGGTGTGCTCCTTTTTAGGGATGATTTTTTAGAAGAGAAACTATTACCAGCAAACTAATAAAGTAAAATCTTATTTGCCCTCGTTTATAAAGAATAAATCATTTAATAAATAGTTTGAACTGTCATTAAATGCCATTAAATGGAAATTTGTTATGAAAAATATAAATGTAAGTTTATAGTTCTCCTGATATTAAGAACTGTTATAATTTACTGACTAAGGAATTCTATGAAAATGAGAAATCAAATTTTAAGTAAATCAATTTTTTATAAAGCATAAACTTAGGGTAATGTGGGCCTGATTAGCATATTTCTTTTTTTTTTTTAAGATTTATTTATTTATTTATTTCTCTCCCCTTACCCCCAGCCCGGTTGTCTGTTCTCTGTGTCTATTTGCTGCATCTTCTTTTGTTCACTTCTGTTTTTGTCAGCGGCATGGGAATCTGTCTCTTTTTTGCTGCGTCATCCTGTTGTGTCAGCTCTCCGTGTATGCGGCACCCTTCTTGGGCAGGCTGCACTTTCTTTTGCCCTGGGAGTCTCTCCTTATGGGGCGCACTCCTTGCACGTGGGGCTCCCCTACGCGGGGGAGACCCCAGCGTGGCATGGCACTCCTTGCGCGCATCAGCACTGCGCATGGGCCAGCTCCACCATGGGTCAAGGAGGCCCGGGTTTTGAACCGTGGGCCTCCCATGTGGCAGAGGGATGCCCTAACCACTGGGCCAAGTCCGCAGCCCCATATTTCTTAATTATTCTTCCTAATTATAAAGATTAGTTCTTTCTCTATGCCAGAGACACTGCTAAATTTGAGCATAACTCTTCACAAAAACCCTGAAAGTAGTTATTAGTATTACATTTTATGGAGAATAAAATCAAGACTTAGAGAGGTTAAGTAAATTGCCCAAGTCACAGTTTTGGAAGGGGAATTTGGGGACTCCAGATCTAAATGTGAATGTGCCTAACCCCAAATAGCACAGCAAAAGTCCTGAATGTTTTTGTACAGAAACTCAACAAACTGGATGACTTGGGGCTGGAGATCAGTTCTGGGGTTACTTCTCTGTTCCTGCTTACTGGGGTCATACTTTCAACACAGGAACCAAGAGGAAAGCATCTGGATTTGTCATTCTTTTGGATTCTGTTTCCTTACCTCACAGTAATTGAAAGGAATAGCAAATCCTTGCTGATTTGTAAAAGTCAGTAGACGTGATAGTTTTTAATGTGTCCTTTACCTGTCACTTTTTGCTTTCGGAAGCACCCTAACAAAATTAGCACTTTGCTCATTCTATTGGGTTTGTGAAATCACATAAACAAGATGTGTTAACAAGATGTCAAATAAGCCTCAAAATTTTTTGGCTTTATGGTCCTTTGAATATTTTTTCCTGCTCCTTTCTCTCTCTCCTCTCCTTCTGGCACTTTCAGTATGCATACTTGTCCAATAAATGGTGTCCATATTTCTCTGAGGCTTTGTTCATTTTGCCTCATTCCTTTAACTCTCTGTTATTTGGATTGCATAATCTGTACCAATCTATCTTGAAGTTTGCTAATTCTTTCTTCAGCCAGTTTGACTCTATCGCTGAGATGCTCCAGTGAATTTGCTTCAATTATTATTCTTTTCCATTTCCATTTGTTTCTTCTTTGTAATTTCTAACTCTTTATTTATAGTTTCTATGTTATGAGGCTGTCATTGTAGCTCCTTTAACTTCATTAAACAAGGTTTCCTTTCTTATTTTAGGCATATTTATAATGGCTGCTTTGAAGTCTTTGTTAAATCTGACACCTGGGCCCTCTCACAGGTAGCTTCTTTTGCCTACTTTTTCTTCCTGTGTATGGATTGTTTTCCTGTTTTTTTTCCCCAGTATTTCTCATGATTTTTTCATTGGAAACTGGATATTTAAGGTAATATACTGTAGCAAATCTGGAGTCTGATTCCCCTTCCCCTTCTCTGGGCCTTGTTTCTCTTGTCGTTTGCTTCTTTTTTTGTTCAGTGACTTAGCTACATTATTTTTAGTGAGGCCTATTTCTCCTGCAGTGTGGAACCTGTGCTGTTGCTCCAAGGTACAGCCTTGGGCATGCCCACAGTCACCTGGGAAGCCTGGTTTTAGCAGGGCCCTCTTTAATGTTCTGGCCCCTGATCTCTGTATAAGTTGTCTGTCTGTCTTGTTTAGTATCACACCCAGCTGTTGTACTCCACTCAGTTCTGGCTGATTTCTCTATTGATTTCAGCAGTCTATTGGGGCATAAATTGTTCCATGATCTGATACAATCAAATTTGGGAAGGAGCAGTTTTTTCTCCTTCTTTAGGACTTCTTTTTTTGTTAGAGAGTATAGATTGCAGAGAAATCATACAGAAAATACAGGGTTCTTTATACCCCCCCCACGTACCACTTTTCCCTATTATTAACATTTTGCATTTGTGTGACAACTTTCTTGAAATTGATGAAACAATGTTGTAATTACACCATTAACTAGAATGCATAGTTTGCATTAGGATTTGCTGGCTGTGTTGTGTTTTGTTTTGTTTAATGTTTTTTCTAGTAACATATATACAATCTAAAATTTCCCTTTTTAACCACATTCAAATATATATTTGATTGATGTTAATTACATTCACAATGTTGTCGTACCATCACCACCATCCATTACCAAAACCTTTTCATCACCCCCACCAGAAATTCTGTACCAATTAAGCATAAATATTCCATCCCTTATCCCTATGCTGGTCTCTGATAGCCTGTATTCTAGTTTCTGACACTAATTCTGTTTCATATCAGTGAGATTATACAATACTTGTCTATTGTGTCTGGCTTATTTCACTCAGCATAATGTCTTCAAGGTTCAGCCGTGTTATTGCATGCGTAAGGACTTCTTTCCTTTTTATAGCTGAATTATATTCCATTGTATGTTTATACCTCACTTTGCTTATCCATTCCTTTGTTAATGGGCACTTGGGTTGCTTCCAATTTTTGGCAATTTTGAATAATGCCACTATGGATTATTGGTTGTGTAAACATCTATTCATGTTCCTGCTTTTAGTTATTTTGGGTATGTACCTAGCAGTGGAATTGCTGGGCCATATAATAATTCTATACTTAACTTTCTGAGGAACCACCAAATTGTTTTCATCAGTGGCTGCACCATTTTACATTCCCACCAATGATGAATGACTGTTTTATTATATTTGGGTTTTTTAAAATAGCCATTCTAGAGGATGTGAAATGGTATCTTTGTGGTTTTGATTTCCATTTCCCTAATGGCTAATGATGGTATGTTAGTCAACCAAAGGGGTGCTGATGCAAAGTACCAGAAATCTGTTGGCTTTTATAAAGGACATTTATTTGGGGTAGAAGCTTATAGTTACCAGGCTATAAAGCATAAGTCACTTCCCTCTTCAAAGTCTGTTGCCATGGGTTGAAGCAAGATGGCTACTGATGACTGCAAGGGTTTGGCTCCCTCTTCCTCTCTTGGCTCTGTGGTCCCAGCTTCTTCCAATATCAGCTGTAGCCTGGGATAAATCTCATCTCCCTCCCAGGGCTTTTTCCTCTCTGGCTTCAGCTGCTCTGTTCTCTCCACAAGGTCAGCTCTAGACTATCAGGTGAATGGCTTGTCACTCTTCCCAGGGTCTCTGCCATGTCTGGGTTATTTATCAATTTTGGTGTTGACTTATAGGATTTCTTTTATATTCTGGATGTTAAACTCTTATTGGATATGTGGTTTCCAAGTATTTTCTCCCATTCTATAGACTTTCTTTTTCCTTTCATAATGAAGTCCTTTGATGCACAAAAGCATTTAATTTTAATGTTGTTTCATTTATCTCTCTATATTTTTTACTCATGCTTTTGAGTGTGAAGTCTAAGAAACCATTGCCTAACACAAGGTCCTGAAGATGCTTCCCTATGTTTTCATCAAGAAGTCTTATTGTATTGATTCTTATATTTAGGTCTTTGATCCATTTTGTTTAATTTTTGCATGTGGTGTCAAGAGATGTCTGCCTGCATTCTTCTGCATATGGACATTCAGTATTTCCAGTACCATTTGTTGGAGACACTGTTCTTTCCCCACTGAGTGGACTTGACGCCTTTGTCAAAAATCACTTGGACACATATGTGAGGGTTTACTTCTGAATATTCAGTTTTATTCCATTGGTCTATATGGCCAGTGCCCTGCTATTTTGATTATTGCAGCTTTGTAATAAGTATTAAAACTGGGAAATGTGAGTCCTACAACTTCATTCTTCTTTTTCAAGATTTTTTGTCTATTCAAGGCCATTCCCCCTTCCATATAAATTCATTTCTGGAAAGAAGGCTTTTGGAATTTTGATTGGGATTGCATTGAATCTGTAAATTGATTTGAGTAGAATTGACATCTTAATAATATTTTATCTTCCAATCCATGAATATAGAATATCTTCCCATTTATTTAAGTCTTTGATTTCTTTAAGCAATGTTTTGTAATTTTCTGTGTATACCTTTTCCATCTTTAGATAAATCTATTCCTAGATATTTGATTCCTTTACTTGCTGTTGTAAATGAAAGGTTTTTATTTCCTCTTCAGATTGTACATTGCTAGTGTATAGAACACTCCTGATTTTTGTGTGCTGATCATGTATCTCACCACTTTGCTGAATTCATTTGTTAGCTCTAGTAGTTTTGTTATGGATTTTTCAGGATTTCTATGTATCAGATCATGTCCTTTGCAAATAGGGAAAGTTTTACTTCTTCCTTTTGAACTTGGATGCCTGTTATTTCTATTTCTTGCCTACTTGCTCTGGCTAATATATCCTCTACAATATTGAATAACAGTGGTGATAGGGGGCACCTTTATCTTATTCCTGATCTTAGAGGGGAAGCTTTCAGTCCCCAATTTTTATCCCAGTACTGCAAGACTACTCTAATCTCCATTCATGGTTTGACCCTCTTAGCTCCATTTTCCTTCTTAAGTTCTTATTCTCATACTTCACACTATTTAGAAATTAACAAATGCTTCAAGGGGAAAATAGTGTAAAATGTTGGGATCACTTTTCTGTGATTCCTTTTTTTACCAGGATTTTATCCCCCAAATTCTGGGTACTTTGGAATATCTGTACACCAATTTTTATCTCTCCAGTCCTGTGGGCATGACAAAAGCTCCCACCATTTAAGAATCAACAAATACTTTCAGGAAAAAAACAGCAGATAATATAGGGAATGTTTCACTCACCTAAATATATTTCTCTTTTATCTGGGATCTTGACACTTCAAATTTTTACTGCCTTGATTGCTCTTGGATGCCTTCCAACAACTTTTAAAAAATCCAGGAAGCAGATGTGGTCAAGAGATTGAGCTCCTGCCTACCACATAGGAGGTCCTGGGTTCAGTTCCAAGTGCCTCCTAAAGAAGACAAGCAAGACAGCAAGTTGACTTGATGGGCTGGTGTGGCAAACTGACACAACAAGTTGATGCAACAAGGAAAACATAATGAGAGACTCAATAGAGCCGGGAGTGAAAGTGGCTCAAGTGATTAGGCACCTCCTTCCGACATGGCAGGTCCTGGGTTCAGTTCCCGTTGCCTCCTAAAAGGAAGAAAAGCACACAACAAACAGACATAGCAAGTGCAAACAATGAGGGGATTGAGAGAAAGAAAGAAATAAAACAAACCTTAAAAACAAAAAAAGAAATGACACTGTAAAAAAATAAAAATTTAATTAAATTTTTAAAATTCCAGCCATTATAGATATTCTCAGTGACAGCATTGGTTTAAATACAAGCTACATTCATAGTTTTAATTGGGATATATTCACTATTTTACTTTGTTAATTTTCCTTGATTCAAATCTTCCTTATCACATTTTTCTCCCATATTGTTTCTTAGGCCAAGACCAGATCAAGATATAGGGAGTTTCCAGTTATGAGAAGATAGGTTGGCCTTCTTTCCCTCACAAGAAATTAAAATAAAAACAACCTTAAAGTGTGAAATAAATGTAAGAAATAATTCAATATCAAATCTTAAATTATTTCCAAAAATGTATGAGGTCAAGCTTCCTGAGCATACATACTGACTCTACCATTAATAGGTAGGCAAGTTTTTAAATTGCTCTATGCCCCAGTTTCTTTGGTTGTGAAATGCGGTTAAGAATAGTATTTACCTCATAGAGTTGTTATATACAGCACTTACAACAGTGCTCTACATGAAGTAAGTGCTCAACTAATATCAGTTAATATAGAAGAATAGCCAATATCAACATCAAAGACCAAAATATATGTTAGCATATAACTTAATGTACACTCATATTTATTTACAATTTAGTATGTATAAGTTTGGTTTACTTGCTAAGCAAATTAGACAAATTCTTCGTTAGAAAAAATTTGTGATAACTCAACATTTTTGTTTTACATTATACTTCCTTTGCCTTTTAAAAAAATTCTTGTGGGAGTAGCTCTGTTCTCTCTTAGAGGATAAGAAAGGAACCATTTATTTTCTATCACTCAGCATTTATTTCCCATAGTTGAGTCATTGAACAATATTTATTGAGCCCTGATTATGTTCTGGGCCTTGTTCTAACCATGGGTATGTGAACATGAATAAGATTCTGTCCTTTCCATAAAGGTCACCAAAGACTTATCAGAGAATCTGACAGATAAACAAGAAATATCAAACACATTGAGTCATTCACCCTGAGGGAGGGTGACAAACTTTACAATTCATTAATTTTATAACCCTCACAATAGCCTTAGAGGGTAGGCATTAAGGCTGAAAGTATTTAAGTAACCTGCTCAAGGTCCTACTATAAAAGAGATGGGAATTGAACCCATGCCTTCAAACAATAGGTCCCTGTCCTTCCCATTAATATTAAGAGAGAGAAGACAGCAACATTCCACCTATGGACCTTGAATAAAAGGCAGATGACAGTTGTCTATTCATGGCCCAAACCCACCTCATCAGTTCCGGTCTGTGAACTCTAGTCAAACTTCTTGTACAGTGGAATTTACAAGTTCTTTCATGTAAAGTGGTCAAACTAATAATAGAAACAACTCTCATAAAGAAAATGAAAAAGTGCAAAACCTTTTTCAAACGGATTTTTAAAATTCAACGTATCATTTTCACCTTTTAAAAAAATGAATTGTCATATAAAAAATAAAATGACAAATGTTGTCTCCAGTGCGGTAGTCCGTGCTGGGAGAAGGTCCTCATAGTGTATTTCCTAGATACTTTCGACTATACTTGGATTCATTAGCCAAATTAGTAGAAATCTGAGCTCCAGAGAGATTAGCATTGTGGTTTTTAACCCTGCAGAAAATGGGTAGCTTCCTTAAATGTAAGACAAATCTCTAATCCTAGGTAATTTGCAAAAGGGGATGAGTACTGGCAGATTGGAAGTATGCTATAGAAAAAAGGGGTTATATGCACCCATCTGGATTTGGAAGTTCAATCCACTGATTATTTTAACTTATAATAAGTTTAAGCACATTCAGTGTGCAGTTAAGTAAACTTAGTCCTGAAAATGATATCAAAATGAAAAAGTGTTCATTTTTGGAAATTTTCAAGCTAATAAATTTAATGAATTTTTAGAACTGAAACTTGTTTCAAAGGATATCCCCTACTGGCAAAGCATGGCATTGCTGTTTGACTTTATTAGATGTTGAAGCTGCATAAAGAGAAGAGTTGATTTGGCAGCCATATATTTGGAGTTAAAGGGTTAATAAGCCAGGCAGCTTAGCAAACGAGGGGCCCTGGAAGTGTAGAAGGATATGCTTTGTCTCCTTTCTTTCCATTCTCCCCGTTATTACTATGATGTCTCTCCCTGAATTGAAAACTACAGCTGTAACCGGAACAAATTCCCAATATGTGCATTGTATTGTGTGTGCTCTGAAATATGCCCCATGTGAAACTTATTCTGATAGATTTAGATAGACATTGGTTTCAGTGGACCAATTATCCTTGTTCAAAGAGGTAAATTCCCAACTTCTCTTAATCTGATATTAAGGGGAAAGTTCATTATAGTTCGATTTTACTTTTGCAGCACTACAGCCAATAGCAAAAGGAAAATAACTTTTTAAATAAAAGTGTGTCTTTTCTCCCAACTGCGGCTGGCAAAGAAGTAAAAGAAGATGATGAGGAAGCTGGGTGAGGAGGGTTCTGTGGCCAGTTTGAATATTAATTGTATTGTTAACTAACTTTGATTGGAAAATTTTCATTTTTATTACAGTAACACAAATGTAATCTGCCCTGCTGGCTTTGATTTCATTTATAGTTTGTAGCACCCCAGAGTTCCTCTTTATTGTTGTTGTTGTTGCTTTTTAAAAAAACTTTAACAAATCAATTTTATTGATACGTATTAACAAAGCATATAATTCATCCAATCAACTGTATTTTGTATAAACACATAGTTGTGCATTCATCACTTCAATCATTATTAGTGTGTTTCCATTATTTCAATAATAATAATAATAAACAAAAAATAGGCAAACAGACAGACAAAAAAATTCTTCACTCCTCAGTTTCTCTGTGCTTCCCCTGCTGTACATAGCTGCTCTTTCTGGCTATTCTTGCACATTTATTTATTTATTTATTAAGCAGTTTTGTTGAAATATATTCGCATACCATATGATCTATCCAAAGTGTATAATCAATGACTTTCAATATAATCACAATGTTGTGCATTCATTACCACTAAAAAATTTAGAACAATTCTGTTACTCCAAAAAGAAAAACTCAACACCTTTTAGCAGTCCTTCCCAAACCCTATATAACCACTAATCTAATTTTATCTTTATGAATTGATTTATGTTTACATTTTCTATAAATGGAATCATACGATATGTAGTACTTTGTGTCTGGTTTCTTTTACTTAGAATGGTATTTTTTTGGCTGATATTAGCATCTTTAGTTACATTTGTTCAGTTTCAAAGAAAGATGGTCTTATATATGCAGTTTTACCCATATTCTTATTTTACATGCAGATTTACTGTGCTATACAGGCCCATGTAATATTTTTTAGCTTTCCTTTTAGTACCATACATGACTTTAGACTTTCCCTTTAAACCATTTTCAGACCCACATACTATTACAATTAATTACAAACATGTTGGGCTTTCACCTTTTCTATTCATTTCCAAAGATTAACATACATCTTTTTAAACAAATCCAAATAAGTTAACCCTCAGTTTTCCATTCTCTAATCTCATTCTATTTTCTGGTAAACCATATTTAAGCAATCAACTGCATAAGTTTATACAATATATTTAGTTCATAATGGTGCAATTATACAGTATTTGTCCTTTTAGTGTCTGGCTTGCTTCACTCAACATTATGTCCTCCAGGTTCATCCATGTCGTCATATGCTTTACAACTTCATTTCTTCTTACAGCTGCATAATATTCCATTGTGTGAATACACCACAGTTTATCCATTCATCGATTGATGGATACCTGGGTTGTTTCAAGCTTTTTGGCAATCGTGAATAACGCTGCTATGAACATCAGTGTGCAGATGACTGTTCATGTCACTGCTCTCAGTTCTTCTGGGTATATACCCAGTAGTGGTATCCTGGTCATGTGGCAAGTCTATATTCAACTTCCTTAGGAATTGCCAAACAGTCCTGTACAGTGGCTGTACCATTCTATATTCCCACCAACAGTGAATAAATGTTCCTATCTCTTCACATCCTCTCCAACACTTGTAGTTCTCTATCTTTTTAATAGTGGCCATTCTAATAGGTGCGAAATGATATCTCATTGTAGCTTTGATTTGCATTTCCCTAACCGCTAGTGAAGTAAGATATTTTTCATGTATTTTTTTTTTTTTTTGCCATTTGTATTTCTTCTTTGGACAAATGTCTAATCAAGTCTTTTGCGTATTTTTTAATTGGGTTATTTATCTTTTTATTGTTGAGTTGTAGTATCTTTTTATATATCATGGATGTTAAACCTCTATTGGACATGTGAATTTCAAATATTTTTTTCCCATTGAGTTGGCTGCCTTTTCACCCTTTTGACAAAGTCCCATGAGGTGCAAAAGTTTTTAATTTTGAGGAGATCCCAGTTACCTATTTTTTCTTTAGTTGCACATGTTTTGGGTGCAAGGTCTAAGAAACCACCGCCTACCACAAGGTCTTTAAGAAGTTTCTCTCTATTTTCTACTAGTAGTTTTATGGTCTTGGTTTTTATATTTAGATCTGTGATCCATTTTGAGTTGATTGTTTTATGGGGAGTGAGATAGGGATCCTCTTTCATTCTTTTGGTTATGGATATCCAGTTCTTCCAGCACCACTTGTTGAAGAAATTGTTTTGTACTGTCAACATGGACTTGGTAAGTTTGTCAAAAACCAGTTGGCGGGAAGTGAATGAGGCTCAACTGATAGAGCATCTGCCTACGATATGGACAGTGCACGGTTCGATACCCAGGGCCTCCCCACCTGTGTGGTGAGCTGACCCATGCTCAATGCTGCTGTGCACAAAGAATGCTGTGCCCCATGCACAAGGAGTGCACCCTGCAAGGAGGGCGCCCTACATGAAAAAATTGCAGCCTGCCCAAGAGTGGCACTGCACATACGAAGAGCTGATGTAGCCAAATGACGCAACAAAAAAGAAATGCAGTTTCCTAGTGTCGCCTGACAATGCAAGTGGATGCAGAAGAACACACAGGGAATGGACACAGAGAGCAGACAACAGGGGGAAGGGGAGAGAAATAAATAAAATAAATCTTTAAAAAACAAACAAACAAAAAGCCAGTTTGACCATAGAGGTGAGGGTTTATTTCTGACCACTCAATTCTATTCCACTGATGAATGTGTCTGTCTTTATGTCAGTACAATGCTGTTTTGACCACTGTAGCTTTGTAATATGTTTCAAGGTCAGGCAGTGAAATTCCGCCCATATCACTCTGCTTTTTCAGAATGCTTTTGGCTATTCGGGTGTACTTTCCCTTCCAAATGAATTTGGTAATTGCCTTTTCTATTTCTGTGAAGTAGCTTTTTGGAATTTTGATTTGTATTGCATTGAATCTATAAATCAGTTTAGATAAGATTGACATCTTCATGATTCTTAGTCTTCCAACCCATGAACACATAATTTCTTTCCATTTGTTCAGGTCTTCATTGATTTCTTTTAGCATTGTTTTGTAGTAGTTTTTTTTCCATACAGGCCCTATACTTCTTCCGTCTTTGAGTCTCTTTGTTGTTATTTTAAATGGAATTTTTCCCAGATTTCTTTTTCAGATTGTTCAAAACTAGTGTACAGAAACATTACAATTTTTGCGCGTTGATCTTGTATCCTGCCACTTTGCTGAACCTCATTTATTAGCTCAAGTAGAATTTTCTAAACACAGTATCATGTCATCTGCAAATAGAGTTTTTCTTCCTCCTTTCCTATTTGGATGCTTTTTTTTTCCTCTTGTCTAATTGCTCTAGCTAAAACTTCTAGCACGATTTTGAATAACAATGGTGACAGTAGCTATCCTTGTCTCATTACTGATCTTAGAGAGAAAGCTTTCAACCTTTCCCCATTGAATACGATGTTGACTCCGTGTTTTTCATATATACTTTTTATTATAGTGAGGAATTTTCCTTCTATTTCTATCTTTCAAAGTGTTTTTATCAAGAAAGGATGATGGATTTTGTCAAATGCCTTTTCTGCATCGATTCTGCTTCAGTTTGTTAATGTGCTGTATTATGTTAATTGATTTTCTTATGTGGAACCATCCTTGCATACCAGGAATAAATCCCACTTGGTCATGATGTGTAAGTCTTTTGATATGCTGTTGGATTTTTTTGCAAGTATTTTGCTTAGAATTTTTGCATCTATGTTAATTAAAGAGATTGGTCTGTAATTTTCTTTTCCTGTAGTGTCTTCATATGGCTTTGGTATTAGAGTGCTATTGGCTTCATAATACATGTTTGGTAATTTTCCCTTTTCAATTTTTTGGAAGAGTTGAAACAGGATTGGTGTTAATTCTTCTCAAAATGCTTGGTATAAATCACCTTCTGACTTTTCTTTGTTGGGAGACTTTTGATGACTGATTCAATTATCAAATGTAATTGGTTTGTTATGTTCTTCTATTTCTTGTGGTGTCAGTGTAGGCTGTTTGTGCATTTCCAGGGATTTGTCCATTTCATCTCAGTTATCTAGTTTGTTGGCATACAGTTTCCCATAATATACTCTTATGATCCTTTTTATTTCAGTAGGGTCAGTCATAACTTCACCCCTTTCATTTCTGATTTTATTTATTTGCATCTTCTCTCTTTTTTCCTTTGTTTGTCTGTCTAGGGGTTTGTCAATTTTGTTGATCTCAAAGAAACAGCTTTTGGTTTTATTGATTTTCTCTATTATTTTTGTTGTTATTGTTCTCAATTTCATTTATTTCTGCTCTAATCTCTATTATTTCTTTCCTTTGCTTTGGGAATGGTTTACTGTTCTTTTTGTTGTTGTTGTTGTTTCTCCAGTTGTCCAGTCAGATCTTTGATTTTAGCTCTTTCTTCTTTTTAATATAGGTGTTTAGGGCCATAGATTTCCCTCTCAGCACTGCATGCACTGTATCTCATAAGTTTTGATAAATTGTGTTCTCATTTTCATTTGTCTCAATATGTTTACTAATTTCACTTACAATTTCTTCTTTGACTTGCTGATTATTTAGATGTATGTTGTTTAGCCTCCACACATTTGTGAATTTACCTCTTTCCTCTCTATTATTGATTTCTAGTTTCATTCCATTATGATCTGAAAAGGTGCTTTGTAAAAATTCAGTCTTTTTATATTTGTCAAGACCTGCATTTTGACCTAACATATGGTCTATCCTGGAGAGAGATCTGTGAGCACTTCCAAAGAATGTACAAGCCACTGAGTTTAGGTGCAGTGCTCTGTATATGTCTGGTAGGTTTAGCTCGTTTATCATGTTGTTCAATTCTCTGTTTCCTTGTTGATCATCTGTCTAGTTCTATCTAATGGTGTGAGTGGTGTGCTTAAGTCCTCAACAATTATTGTAGAGATGTCTATTTCTCCCTTCAGTTTTACCAGAATTTGCCTCATGTATTTTGGGCATCCTGGTTAGGTGCATAGAGATTTATGACTGTTATTTCTTCCTGATGGATTGTTCCTTTTATTAATATATAATGGCTTTCTGTATATCTTATAACTTTTTTGCGTTTAAAGTCTGTTTTGACTGATACTAGTACAGCTACCGCTGCTCTTTCTTGCTTACTACTACGTGGAGTATCTTTTTTTCCAAACTTTCTCTTTCAGCCAGTTAGTATCCCTGGGTCTAAGATGAGTTTCTTGGAGGCAGCGTATGGATGGATCATGTTTTTTTATCCATTCTGTGAGCCTATATCTTTTGACTGGGGAGTTTAATACATTCACATTCAATGATATTACTGTAAATGCATTACTTCCACTACTTTATTCTTTGGTTTTCGTATGTTATAGCTTATTTTTGTCTGTCTTTTTATTCTTTTGGTTATCCTTTCTGCTATTCTTTCTTCTATACTCTCCTCCAAGCCTCTCTCTCCTGTCTTTTTCTTTAAGCCTCCAAGGCTTCCTTTAATATTTCCTGCAAAGGTAAATTCATTTTTTTCAAACTTTCTTAGTTTCTGTTTGTTTGTCAATGTTTTAAACTCATCTTTATATTTGAAGGACAGTTTTGCTGGTTAAAGAATTCTTGGCTGGCAGTTTTTTCTTTCAACATCCTAATTGTATCATAAGACTGTCTTCTTGCCTCCATGGTTTCTGATGAGAAATCCACACTAAGTCTTACTGGGCATCCCTTGTATGTGATGGTTTCCTTCTTCCTTGCTGCTTTCAGAATTTTCTCTTTATCTTTGATGTTTGACATTCTGAGTAGTGTGTGTCTTGGAGTAGGTCTATTTGTATTTAAGTTTGGGGTACGCTACACTTCTTGGACATTAAATTCATTTCTTTTGTCAGAGTTGGTAAATTTTCAGTTATTATTTCCTCAAATACTCTTTGTGTCCCTTTTTCTTTCTGTTCTCCTTCTGGAACTACCATGACACTTACATTCATTCACTTTGTATTATCATTCAACTCCCTGAGCCCCTACTCAATTTTTTCCATTCTTTTCTCTCTGTGTTCTTTTCTATTTCAGCTGTTCTAACTTTTGTATCATTTCTTCTTTCTTCTTTCATTTTGAGTCTGTGTTGTATGCCTCTAATGTGTGTGTGTGTGTGTGTCTGTTTTATAGAAATGCAGAAATGCTATTCATTTTTTTTAGGAGGTACCAAGGATTGAACCTGGACCCTGTATAGATGAAGGAACTTAATCACTTACCTATATCTACTCCCCAATGAGAGCTGGTTTTTTTCATTTGTTAGTTTTTAGGAGGTCTAGGGATTGAAACTGGGACTTCATATATAAGGAATAGGTGCTCAACCACTTGAGCTACATTTGCTTCCCATGATATTTATTTATTTATTTATTTATTTATTTATTTATTTATTTATAGCCAGTACCAGGGATTGAACCCGGGACCTTGTTCATGGGAAACAGGCACTCAACCACTGAGCTGGCTCCCTCTAATGTGTTTTTGAGGCCATTTGTCATGTCTTTCATTTCCATGGGACCTGTTACTTTTCTATTCAGGTTTTCAAATCCTTCTTTGTGCTCACTCAGTGTATTCTTGATGTCCTTTATCTCTTTAACCATATTGCCTTTCAGCTCATTAATTTCATTTTGGAAATTTGTATGTATCTTGATTAGCTATTTCAAATCCTGTGTCTCGTCTGGGGATTTAATATATTCCTTTGTGTCATTTTTTCCATTTTCTCAATATGGCTCATAATTTTTTCTTATATCTAGACTTCTGATTAGGATGGCGAGATTACTCACATACTCAATTTCTTTCTCTTTTGTAGGGATTTATTTGTGGGAGGCTGTGTGTTACTGCTGTACTTTGATTCTTGGTTCAACCTACTCTGGGTCTTTAGGATTGTCCCTGTTAGTTGCTGAAATCTGTGCCCTGGATCCAGTAATGGATTTCAGACCTGCTTCCTTGGAGAGGGAGGCTATAATGACCAGAAAAAGCCTCTCTCATTTCTTTACTTTTAATTTCCTCACATGCATTTCTTTAGTCCACCAGCATATGGTGCTCTTTGGCAGCCCTCTCAGTTCAATGCCTGGTCAGAGTGTTTGCTGCAACACGGACTGGATCAGTGTGATAGAGGATCCTGCATGGAGACTAAGAGCCTTGTAATTCAAACTTTCTCAGAGGATGGTCTCTAACCTTGGCTGGCAGACTCCTCCTTTTTCCTAGGTAGGAAATAATCCTACTCCCTTCTGCAACCTCAAAAACCAGTCCTGGTCAGTAGAGAGGGACATTGAGAGGGTTGGATCTCTTGAGTCCCTTGCCAGCTCCCAAGGTAAACAATAGTGCCCCCCCCCTTCACTTGGATGGGCTCCTGGGACACAGCAGACCAAATTTTAGGTCAAAAGCCCAGTCAACCTTAGGCTATGTCCTTCTCTCTCCCCTTTCCTGGGGAGGTGTATCCCTGTGGCTATAGCCACAGGACCCGAGGCCTGAGAATTCAAGTGTCTATAGGTTGGGGAGGATGCCTGCAATTGCAGCTGCAGCTGCAGCTGCAGTTTTTAACTCAGTTTTGCTGTCATGATTCTTTCTCTTTGCTCCTCTCTCCTCTGAGTGATCTTCAGTCTTCCCCTGGTATATTCAACCTAGAAGATTTTTTTCCCAAACCCTTTCTGATTGTCCTCTGGTTATTTTTCTGTCATTTTTAAAAAGAAACCAGAATAGAAATCCTGATAACCCTAGCATGTAAAAGTCCTTAGGGTTTTGACACAAGCCCTTCTTCCCTGCCTTATCTAACCCCTTTGCCCTTTGAATAGGAGTACATTTTCTCATTGTCTTCTTTAAAAGAACCACCCTATAGCTTTCATTTAATTTTGTTTTATTGGCTTCCTGTTAGGTAAGAAGGAACATTAACTAGGATATAAGCATGTGTGCTTAGTTATAAAGTACTTTGGGGTGTTCCTAAAGGAAATAAAGCTGAAGTTAGAAAGCATAACAGGACTCTCATGCATTCTGCTGCTCTAGGCTCTCACTGAGCTTTGTTTGTGGGGCCCTAACCCATTTACCCAACAGTGAGTTCCAGCAAAGGGGTGTGAATGAACTGATTTAGGAGGGGAGGATTTGTCAACTTTATGGTGGCCCCAAAGCAAAGGTCCAAAAATTTTTAAACTTAACCATAAGATTGTTTTAGAGTAGTGCTCTTTTGAAAATCTCTTGGTCATAATTCTTGTGCACACATTTTACAAAGCAGAAAATCTGCATTCATCTTACCTGATTTCCACAACCTCGGTTGTGCAGGATTCTTAGACTCTCTCCTCTGTCTCTGGTCCACCACTCACTTTTGCGTATTTTTAAATAGCAGGTTCTAAGTACACCTATGCAGATTCTTCTTACATAGTTTTTGACAGATCTTTTCTTCTACTCTACCCTTTGAGCTTTTGTTTTTATTCATTTTCTTAACAATAAATTTAATTAGCTGAGAAAAACTACCTTCAGAATCTTTCAGTTTCCTTCCTTTGTTCTGCAAAGAGACCATGCTTCACACTGGTGATAGCAAGTCCAATGCGAACTTCAGAAAGGCATGCATTTTCCTGCAAGTAAATTTAATGAACAGATACTGAAACCTTACAGAGGAAAGTAGTAGGCACTTCTGAGTTAAAACTTTGGTTGGTGAGGTTGTCAGGGAGCTGTCCTTGATGGTTGCAGAATGTGTACACATATTCTCTCTCTCTCTCTCTCTCTCTCTCTCTCTCCCCCTCCCTCTCTCTCTCTCTCTCTCTCTCTCACACACACACACAAAACACAGTGACAGATGACCTATTGAAATAATTTCAGAGCCGTTCTCTGGTTGCTACGACAACCAGTGCTCTCTTGGCTTTCATCTGGCCATGTGACAGGGACTTTGACGTCAGCTGGAGGCAGAGTCTGTGGCTGAGTCCACACAGTCAAAGCTTGTGAGACCCTGGTGGATGCTGGCCGGTGCTGCTTGCCGCCGCTGCGCTGGCCGCTGCCGCTGCTGCCGCTGCTCCCCAGCGCCGCAGAGCATGGGCTGTTAAATCTTGCACTTCTTCTGTGTGAGGTAATTAGTTTGCCTTGTATTTAATCGGCACATGTTTTTACAGCTCGTTGTGGTTTCCCCCTCTTTCTTACCTCCTACAAGTTTGTCTTCATGAGCAATTATCATTGTATGGGGGAAAATGTGAAGCAGCTTCTATTGATAATTTAGTGTTGAGTCTCTGGGATTTAGTTAAATTTAGATGAATGTTGTGAAGTAAGTTAGAATATAATCGCCTTATTGCTCAACACTTGCTAACATAATATTATTTAGAATTACGGGTTTTGCAGCTTGAGCCAAATTTTCCCTGTTGAATTCCAGGAATCTTCTCTTCAGCATTGTTTTGGGTTAAAAAACTCTAGCATAGCCTTGTAATGTGTTACTAACTTTGTTTTTGTTTTTTTTTTTTACGATTGCTGTCCTATTCTGAATCAGCCTAGAGTAGTTTAAAATCTGGTTGCTATCTTTGCAGTATTCATAATTAGCAATAGGGACAGCAGAAAGAACTTCATACTTTGAAACCGAGTTGGAGTTTTTCTAATAAATAAGGCATTTGGTATTGTGAAAATACCAGGGAAAACTGTCAACAGCTTCCTGTCTAGAGAAAAATAATCTGGAATATGCCAAGGAAGTTGGGGTGGAACCTCTCCTGTGTGTACATGCAGTTGTGTTGTGGTTGTTAGAGCAAAGGACACATTTTCAGTGTCCTCCCCAGAAATTCAATTGTAAAGAGAATGGCATTGGTTAGTCTTTGCAAAGGAGTAATATAAGCTGTTTTATGCAAAAAAGAAAAAGAAAAAAGAAAAGAAAAGAAAAAGAAAAAGAAAAAGAAAAAGAAAAAGAAAGAAAAAGAAAAAGAAAAAGAAAAAGAAAAAGAAAAAGAAAAAGAAAAAGAAAAAGAAAAAGAAAAAGAAAAAGAAAAAGAAAAAGAAAAAGAAAAAGAAAAAGAAAAAGAAAAAGAAAAAGAAAAAGAAAGAAAAAGAAAAAGAAAAAAAAAATTACCTAGAGAAGAGAATAACAGTCCTAAAACTAAAAGTATCACTGGTGGGTCTTTAATTCAAATACAGATAGTCACTAAAAATTTGCTTCAGCTCTTGGAAAAATAATTTAGTAGCTATGATTACAAATCTCTTTACTTTTACAATACTACATAATGCAAGTTGTTTTGTTTGCATTGTTGTAGTTCTTTTCCTTCCCAAGTTTAGCAATTTTGGATGTTCTTTCATTGCACACAAATCAGATTGTTTTGTAGCTTGTAATTCAAAGTTAATTGAAACAAAGATGTATAATTAGATTTCTAAACCTTTCAAGTTTAACAGAAAAAATGGCAAATTTTAGAGCACTACATGTACTTTAGTTGGTAATTGAGGAGTAGAAAAAAAGGTTTAAATATATATATATGAAGAATATAATTTTGTGGTATGTGGATTATATCTCAATTTTAAAAAGAATATATGTTCTTAATCTATGTTCTGTATTAGAATCCTAATAGTTAGCATTTATTTTAGTCATGGAGGTGAGAATGTTGAACAGTATTTACCTTCAGGGATGAGTGACCAATTGTGGATATATCAATAATTTCTTAATAGCTTTCAATGAGTGAATATTCATTTAACTTACTGGCATTAGATATGTCTGTTCTGTGCCGGGACTCCCATGGAGGATTTTTCCAAAAAGTGTACTGTGCTTACATTCAAGGCACATCCACTGAGATATCATCTCATCATTTAATTTAGCTCATAATTACAATAGTCCAGGGGCCATTTTCTTAACACCCCTAGAAATGTGTTAATTGGTGTGCAATACTTCAGTTGAGTTAGATAGAACTAGTAATGCTGTCATTTAAAAGCACTATTTTTGATGGAGTAACACTTTGATGTTTACTTATTCTACTTAAAATAAAGAATTCTCATTGTATTTTTTCAAGGTAGCAAAGATTTTCTTAGTGCTTTCTATGGTTTCTTAAATTAAAATGAAAAAAAAAATTGTATCTAAATGACTATATTTCGGCAGTATGAAATACCAGAGAACTGTTCCACGTTAATGGCAAGATATCAATAATAAAACTCATCATTAGAAGAAAAAAACTATGTTATGAAAACAGAGGTGCTATAGAATCTACAGGTCTTTTCTTGTGGCAAAATAAGGAAAAATGACTCCCAATCAGAATGATTTATTTACAGCAATGACACTTGATTTCAAGGTCAAGTTGTTTCAGCTTCAAAAGATATTAACAAGGAATAATTTACTCTAGAACCTGACTGTTGCATTATTCAATCCTTTGTGTATAGTTTCAGGAATTCTTAACCTTTTTGGTGCCATGGACCTCTTTGGCAGTCTGTTGAAGCATATTAAGTATTCTAAGAAAGGTATTTTTAAATGCACACAATAAAGTATGCAGAATTACAAAAGAAAACCACATTTATTAAAATGCCATTAACTACATTTTTGAAAAATTGTGATATGTGCTTCATTATTGAAACATTAATAAATAATGCATATTAGCAGCAGGTATGATAACTACCATAATTTTGAAGTAGTGATGAGTATAAAAGATATTTTACGATATCTACAAGAACTGTAACATGACTTTAAAATATCTGAGATTTCTCTTGTTAACAAAATCGCAGGTACTTTACTTTATGGCCTACATTTTAATTGAAGGAAATACTAAATTTCAGTTGACATTAGTGAGACTACAGATCCAAGTTCCCAAACCCCTTTGAAATCTCTCTACTGCTGAGTTAAATGATATGTAAGTTAGTGAGGCCAAAAGGTAATAGAACTGGACTGGACAAAATCCGTAACATCATTTCCACATTCAGTTCCACAATATCTGCTTTTATTCTCTGAATGTGTTAATTTTACAGCGTTCTCTAATTCTGTGTCAAGAGGGATGATATGTCCATATGCCTACCAAACTCTAACGTTCTTTTTTTTCTCCTTGAAATCCATAAGCAGTATTATGTTACTTGGTTTGAGAAACTCTTACCTGATTGGATAGGGAATAAGAGGAAAAACTCCTAGTGTTAATGCAAGTTATGCAAGTTAAAACCATGGAGCATGTAAGACTATAGCTATTTATAAAGGTACCTTTGTCCACTCGGAGAAGATAAGCAACTAGTACTTATATGAAGAATGCAGGATGTTATATGAGAGCAGAGCTGAAGAAATACTGTAAAGGTACTTTGCATGCTCACAGTCTTTGAAATGAGTGTTAAGTAACTCACATGGCTTTCTAGCCTAATGTACAGCACATACCTGTGTTTAAATTGATAAATCATAAGGTTTATTCTAGTTTGGCATGCACACTCTTGAAGGTTTATCTGCCGGAGATCTCTAGGATGGGACACATTCGAAATGAAATGGAAAATGGATATACTTCCCAAGTCATCTGAACCTTTTTTAATCTTATTAGATATTTCAGACCAAAACAGGAGGCGTTAATATTTTTTATTTAGTGTGTGTCTTATGCAAGCAATTGGTTCAGTCCCTGACTCACTTTGAATGTGTAAAAGAAATCACCTGATTTTCCTCTTCTGCTAACTGGGAAACTTCGCTAGACTGGCTGCCATCATGTATCACTGCCTTCCCAGCTCAGTGTTTGGGGTGTATAAAGCCATCCTTTCTATTACATCAGCACTCAAAATCTCAGTGTAAGAGAACTGGAGCTATGGCATTTTGCACAAGCTGATGTTTAAACTCAATCAAAATCCCTAACATTTGAAATAGAAGCTTAGCATTTTTTCTTTGAATGTACTCAGGGGAATTATGAAAAAGGATTTTTCATTCTTTGGATTGGAAAAGAACACCTGCTTTGGGGGCTTAGAGTTTCTGTGGCAACTTGCTAAAGAAACTTGGGAAAAGTCTGAAATCTCTGACTCCAGGCTGTGCTGTTTGCTTCTTTGAGGCAGGTGTTTGGTTTTTCAGTTCAGAATGGAATGTGCCATTATCTTCATGAAGTTAACCTTTATTTAAATGGTGCCTGTGGTGGAATTCCAATTACAAATAGCGTTCCAAACGTAGTATTTTATAGTGTTCCCAGAAGTGATATCATAAAAGTTAGTGCTCATTAAGACTTTGATATAAAAATTACATGATAAATATGTAGATATGCCAGAGCCAGATTTTCCAAATGAAAGACAGTCCTTTTTTTTCTATGTAGTGAATTTTAGTATTTTTGAATTTATTTCTATAAATGCCCTTAATCAGAGATACAGAATCCCCTTAAAATTTAGTTTGCATTAAAATAAAACTTAATATACTCAGATCTCATTAAAGTCTCAAATTTGATTTGTGGAGAAAAAAGATCTCTAGTCTGAAAGACGTTCCAGCTGCCTCCTTTCCTAATGGGAGAATTGTCCTGAGTTTCTGAATTCTTCCCCAGTGAGTGCAGGAAAACAAAAAAAAACTGCATACTGTTTTTATGCAAGGATGCATTTTTTAAGATTTGATTCTGGATTTTCCATGCTTTCATGAATTTAAATTTTACCCATTAGAGGTAAATGTCAAGAAGAATGTTGGTATTCTTTGGCTGTCTGCTCAGCTGACTCCCACAGATTTTCATATGATTCATACCATTGAAACCACAATTGATTTTGTGATGACTGTATTTACAACATCTATGGAGAGGAAATAAAAAATAACATCCCACAAAAGTTACCCCATTCCATGCCTTCCCATTCCTTATCAGGATGATGGATCAGGTGCAACATGAGGTAGAATCACTCAGTCAACAAACGATTAACTGGCTACTGCATCCACTGAACCATACCAGGCATTTTGGGTGCACCTCTGGTGGGATACTTGAGTCATATATGTCACTGGCCTAAAAAGACCAGGTTATTTTATGGACTTCTTTTTTTTTTAAGGTACTGGGGGCCAGGGATTGAACCCGGGACTTGGTATGTGGGAAGCTGGTGCTCAACCACTGAGCCACATTGGCTTCCCTGAGTTGGTTTTTCATTTGTTTTGCCGGTTGTTTGTTTTTGTTTTTTTCAGGAGGCATCGGGAACTGAGCCCACAACCTCCCATGTGGGAGGTGGGCTCTCAACTGCTTGAGCCACATCTGCTCCCCTTTTATGGACTTCTGACCTTCATTTGAGCTTTTATTCAATCAGTCTTTCATACTTTCAGTGAATTTTGCAACCCTACTGTGTGCCAGGCATTGGACTAGGGACAAGTCCAGCAAATCCCTGCCATCATGGAGCTTACATTCTAACTTGACTATATAGAGACCTATGTGTATCAACAATGCTTGGTTGCCTCCCTTACAAATATACTGGCTGCTGTAGTAAAAAAGAACATCATTATTAAAAGAAAAAAAATCCCACCAAAATGAACAACTGAGAACAATTAGATTTTATACAACAATCAAATTTTAGCAGAGGCGTTCTCCAGCTTGTGAACAGCCAGCCTAATGTGTGAACAATCTCTTTATGTCAGTGCCGGGGATTCCAAATTGGTACTCTCAGCCCTCCTCCCAGTGGGCCAAAATGCTATTTGTGCTCTAGTTTAGAAGACTAGTGGTTTGGTAGAGACTGACCTAGAGAATGATTTTTCTGTTATGCGAATACCCTGATTTTTGCAAATCCTGACTTCTTATCTCACGAAAAGAACAGCTAAGTTCGTGATAACCCAAGTGTATCTACCCCATCTTCCCTGTACTAACCCAGTCAGCATAGACTCACTGTTGTAATAAATTCCAGTGGCATAATACATTACTGTTCATTTTTTGCTCACCACATAAATCAGGTTTGGGAGAAGGATTCCAGCTCCTCTGTTTAATCTGACCTGGAACAAATCCTGTCTTGATCATTTGCTAGTGTTACTTTGAGGAGTGCCTAAATCACAGTTTTATTATTAGTGGATAATATTAGCATCTTACTTGACACAGTACCTAACAGATATTGGGTACTCAATAATGTGAACTATTACTCTTAATTTTCTACCCCTGGTAGTGCTGCCACCACCACCTTTCTCCCATGGGAGCCAAGAAGTATCACTGCCAAAGTTGGAGGGGGTGTGTTCCTTGTATGAAACACTTAACTGAGGCACAGAGAGCAAAATACCCAGTGTCACTCAAGTGTATAATAGAGCCCATCTAGCATTTGGCTCTAGAGTCCTAGCTCTTTTATCCACAGGGTTATATTGCCTTCCAAATTGGATTATATTGTATTTTCCCTAGAAGTCATGTCATATGTTGTGGCAAATTGTCCTCTCTAAAAATGGACATTGCAAATATCTCTGTTCCCACATGCTCTTCTAGAACCTTGCTACTCTCCTTCAAGAAATGGAGTCTATTTACTCTCTCTTTCAACATGAATGGATGTGTGATTGGTCCAACCAATAGAGTATAGTAGAAGTAATGCTAGATGATTTCCAACACTAGATCATAAAAAGAATACTACTCCTTTTTTTCATGGGATACTCTTTGTCTCTCTCATGCTTGACATTCACCCTTGGAACACAGCCACCATATTGTGAGGAAGTCCAGATCATATAGAGAGGCCATGTGTGGTTGTCTTAGCCAACATCTAGCATCAACTGCCAAGAGTGTGAGTGATCATGCCTTCAGATAATTCCAGTGCCCAGCTTTCAAGCTGCCTTTACCCTCCTTATGCTAAGTGGGCCAGAGATAAGATACCTCTGCTGAGTCCTTCCCAAATTGTAGATTCATGAACAAAATAAAAGTTGTCATTGTTTTAAGCCTGCAAATTTTGGAGTAATTACTTAGGTAACCAGAGTAAGTGGGACATAGGGATAATAGAAATAGTCATATGGAGGGCTAAACTTCAGGTACGTATAGATTAAATAGACTTTTATGATTTGATCTATGTATATGATTTAACCTAAAATAATTTCTGAAGAAAAATATATTTCAGTCAACCAGTCTACTTGCAAATGAGCTTTAGGAACATATCTTGTTTGTAAGTTTGGGACAGTGTCCTTCATAATAATGCTGTTGATAATTTAAGGAGAAGATCTGGATTAAATTGAGGCTGGTCTGTAGACCCTATCACAATCTCCCTCACTGCCTCCTGGGACTGGGATCCTCCCTGTAGGAGAGGTCCAGGGTAGATGGCGGTCCTTGTGCCATTTTCCCACTATCACTGCTTACTCCTCTCTGTTCTCTTCAGTCTCTCTCTCCCATACCTACTCTGTCTAATTTGCTGCCTAGTTTTCTATTTTTAGACCCTGATGTCTTTTGTCCCATTTCCAATGCTTCTGGTCTAATTTTCTGTTCTAATTCTTTAGATAAAACTAGGGAATTCTTTTTGGCCGGGTGAGATTTAGCTCATTCAGCAAAGTGTTTTTCTTCTTAAAAAACTGCCTAAAACAAACAAACAAACAAACAAAAAAACTGCCAAAATATGGGGAGTGGGTGTGGCTCAGTGGTCGAGTGTCTGCTTTCCATGTACAAGGTCCCAGGTTCAATCCCAGGTACATCCTTTAAAAAAAAAAAAAAGCTACCAGAATGACAGCTATCCCACTGGACTACAGCTCTATGTGTTGGCAAACCCAGTGTTCACTCTTTAGTAATGTGGTCCTTGTATCCTTACAGAGGTATCTCTGTCTCTTCTGCTGTTGAGAAATTAATACTACTGACTCTCTTCTCACTTACTAAAGTTTCCCTACATCCTGATGGTCTTCTAACCTTACTTAAAGGATAATTAGTTCTTTTACTCATTTATTTATTCATTTGACATTTCTGAACTCTGTACAGTGGGCCCTGGAGACGGGCACCTATGACAATATTTATTTCTTGTCCAAGTACTAGCAAGTTTCCTCCACTTATCCCTCACTCACCATAGTCACTGAACAGACCGGTAGAATCATTCAGACCTCTCATTAACCAGGACCTGCCATACCTCATCCACTGTGTTCCAGCTAAGTGGGTAGTAGAGATAATATAGATGTAGAAGGGTAATATACAAGAGTCCAGTCTTTGAAGAGATTACAGTCTAGTCAAGGAGGCTGAGTAGCACATGTAGCTATGCCTTCCACATTGGTTACAACCCCACATAGTGTCCAGCAGAGTTTAGGTACCTAGTACCTACTCATTACATCTCCACTAGGTGATTAACGAATAGATTAACTACACAAGGATATGTGATATTGAAATGACTTTAGGGAGGAAGTGAACTTTGAGTTGGGTCTTAAAGGCTGGGGAACATTTGTCATGACCGATAAGAAGGGAAAGGGTAGCCCATGAGTGTAAACATCATGAACGCATCTTAGTAACAGAAATAGAATATTTCTCCATCTGAGATCAAGGGAATGGTTGGGAAAAGAGGAAAACTACAATCTATAAGGTGACACCATGGAGCACTTATAATTTATCAATTTAAGGTAAGCTGGATTTGATCTGATAGACAATGGGAAGCCAGTGAAAGGTCATGAGCAGGTAAGTGGTGTATGTATTAAAGGGTGTATAATATTTTAATAACCTCATTTCAGTTTGCTTTGAGCATATTATTTTAAAATCCTGAATATATGCTAAGTTAAATGTTTCCTTTTTCTCCATTTTTCTCATAGAAAAGCTCTACCTTTTTAAATAAAAAATGTGAATTCTCTTTTGCCCTCAGTACTATGTGAATGGCCCTTTTAACTTTAGCTGAGTAATATCTCCAGGGTTTGCTGTGTACCTTCATAATTGTAAAAACATATTTTACAATTATTTTATTTAAATTACTATTATTTAGTAAGGTCATATTCACAAGAAACCCAAAGCAACTGAAATATTCAAGTCTTCCTAACATTATCTACAGAACTATACTTTAATGATTATGTAATTCACAATTGATATTTATAATGAAACCCCTAAGACATTGCACTGTTATTCTGATAAACCTTTTAATCAAGTCACCAACAAAAGACTAAATTATATTTAGCAAAGTTTTACTTGTAAATGCATTTCATTATATCTTAAGTTTAAAACTGGGCATTAATATATATGTTTGGCAACTATCAAAATGTTCTTTACCAGAACATTCCATTCTTAAGAAAAAGTATTGTGAATTATACCTGCAAAATGTATGTAAGAGGAATATGTACAGTAAAAAGAGTAATAGAAAACAATTCCTAGGTATTTAATAAAAACACCGTTCATTGGTATTTTAGTAAAGTATAAGATGATAATTTCACAACAGCAGCCATGCAGATTATTACTGTCCCTGAAGTGTAAAACTTGGAAGACATTGATTATTGACTAAATTATTGATTTTGATCTCTAATCATGTAAAGATTTTCAATGAATTGAGAACAGAGAGATAGCTTAGTCTTTAATGGTGAGCAAAAGTTGTACTTTACATTATAGAGCATCACTCATCATTGCACTGCTGCTGCTGCTGCTGCTGGCAATTATGAACACTTGGAAATCAGTTTCTATTTCCTGAGACCATTCCAACATTGATGTTTCTTTTTATCTCCTGAATAGCCATGGAACCCTTGATGGGCCTTTAGCTCTCTTCCAAGGTCAACTTCTGGGAAGTGGGGTTAAAGCAAACTGTTCACCCTGTTGGAGGTTTTCAAAGAGCTTGAACAAAAGTTTAGGCGGAAGTCATAGTTCTCATGAAATTATTTTTCTGATATATTCAGAAGATGTTTTCAGAAAGTAGAAGTGATTTAAGAAAGATGCAACCTCTGTTCCAAATTCTACTTTGTAAAAGAAACTGTCATTATGCATTATGCTCACCTCCAAAAATGTTGGTCAACTTCTAACCTTAAAAGCCCAATCTATTGCTGTTCAGAAACAGGCTCTCTTCCTCTTCAGGCCCCAAAACAGTTAAGGATAATGCCAAGAATTGATCAAGAGACGATAAATTGCTTCATCCACATCCCAATCAAGAGGCATTAGTTTGTTATAGTCACAAAGAGTCTTGTAAAAGGCAGGAAGCTTAGTTTTACCCAGGTTGACAAAAAGATACTGATTTCGAGATGCTCCAAAAAAAGAAAAGCCTCTCTGAAATCATGTTAAATCGTGTCTGTACTTAAAAAAACAGGGACATTTTTAAAACAAAATTTTATTAAAGTTTATCATTCATACATGAATATATGTAAACAGTAAGTATATAGTAAAAATTGTGAGCTTATAAAACAATTGTATATATCATCACATAGGGCTCCCATATATCACTCCACCACCAACACATTGCATTATTGTGAAACTTTTGTTACAAACTATGAAAGAGCATCATCAAAATATTACTTCTAATTATAGCCCATTTCTTATGTCTTGTGTATTTTCCCCCAACCTACCCAACTATTAACACCCTATGTAACAGTTTGATATTATTGATGAATTCCAAAAAGAAATATTGGATTATGTTTGTAAACTGATCTTTTTCTCTGAGCATATTAGATTATATTGGATTCAGAGGTTTACTTGACTAAGTAATCACATAAACCTCTCATGCCAGTAGGGCATTCAGTCCCCACCCCTTGGTGGGTGGGGACTCACACATAAAAGACATGGCAAAGGACAGATTTGAGGAGTTCTAATGTTGGAGTTTTGACTTTGGAGTTTAGTGCTGAAGCTGGAGCCCTGGGAAGAGAGGAACCCTAAGCCCAGAGAGAAGAAGACCTGGGAAGCGAGGAACCCAGGAAGCCTGAACCCTTGCAGACATCGGCAACCATCTTGCTCCAACACATGAAAATAGACTTTGGTGAGGGAAGTGACTTATGATTTATGGCCTTGTATCTGTAAGCTCCTCCCCCAAATAAATACCCTTTATAAAACCAACCAATTTCTAGTATTTTGCATCAGCACCCTTTTGACTGACTAACACAGAATTCCTATATTAATATTATATATTTGCTATAGTTCTGAGAGAACCTTCTCATATTTGTCCTGTTAACATAGTCCATCTTCTACCTCTGGATCCCCAAGAAACAGGGACATTTTAGGGGAGATTTAAAAATGCCCATGGATCCTGTTTCATTTCCATAAGCTTTTCAGTTAATATGGTCCCTGTTAAAAAGTTGCAAAATAATAAGTTTCATAGGTTTACATGAGTGGGCAGAATTTATATAGGATTCAGATTATTAACCAAGAAATCCAACAGTGAGAGCATGTACATAATCATGACAGGAAAGTGATGGTGTCGTGGGCTGAAATACATGTTGCAAATCACCTACTTAAACCATGTTCAGTACAATTTTTATATATCACTCAACTCTGCATCCCATTTGTCCAAAAGAATGCTATTGAACTTGGGTGTCTTCCCTGTCGCAAGAATATACCTCCTTTATTATCAATACTCATTTTAAATAACTTGTTAATTATAGACTCAATATATGTGTGTGATAGAACATTTGGAAAATACAGAAGAATACAAAGAAGAAAATAAACACTGCCCTTAATTCTATTGCCTAAAGAGAACCACTACTAATACAATACATTTTAAAAGTATTACATTGAATTTTACTTTACTTCAACAGAAAAGAACTCTGAAATGAAACTGAAGGATTTGAACTTCAGAAAACTATTTCTTTTATGCAAGAATTATTCATTTCTAACTAAATATTCAGTTAAAAATTGAAAATCAAACATTAAGAGATTGAGAATCAACACTTTTAAAAAATTAATTTTCACTTTTCCCACGTTCCCATATCCTGAGGGCCAGACTGCAGGTCTGTCCTTGCAGTGGTGGCGCTACCATAGTACGAGTTACAAGAACTGGAGCCATGGCAGGACAGGCATTTAGAAAGTTTCTTCCCCTCTTTGACCGAGTCTTGGTAGAAAGGAGTGCAACCAAAACTGTAACCAAAGGAGGCATTATGCATCCAGAAAAATCTCAAGGAAAAGTATTGCAGGCAATAGTAGTGGCTGTTGGATTGGAATCTAAAGGAAAGGGTGGAGATATTCAACTAGTTGGTGTGAAAGTTGGAGATAAAATTCTTCTCCCAGAATATGTGGGCACCAAAGTAGTCCTAGATGATAAGGATTATTTCTTATTTAGACATTCTTGGGAAGTACGTCGCCTGAAATAGATCACTGTTGAAATGGCATTATGTGTAACAGAATAGAAAAATTCTTTAAATCCATGAAACAAACAAAAAAGAAATGGCATTATGTGAAGCTACCCATTCCACTGAAGTTATGAACTCTTACATTAAGTAGATAACTTCCATGTCTCACTTTTTTAAAAACTAACAATAATCCAGTGTCTCTAAAATTTAGTTTCACTGTAGTAATAAAAACATTTTCACATAAAAATATGTAAATGAATTCTTTAAAAAATCAATTGTTTCTAAATGGGTATAGGTTTATATTTTCATTTAGTAAAGCTTAGTTAACTATCTCATAAAGATCAGAAAAGACCCTGGATAACCAAACAAAAATACTTTTGGGAAAAAAACTTTTCAAAAGAGAGTTTAAAAGCTACCACCTTTAGGATTATCCTCCTGGGGAAAATGAGAGGATAATCTATAAGGAATATAGTCAATAAAGTCACAAACCACTTTTAGGAGGAAAAAGAAACTATATAATAGGAAAATATTTCCCTAATGGCTTGGAACTAGAGAACATAGAGGAATTCACTAAATCAGTTGATTCCCTCCTTAACCAACAGAGGCTTAACTTTGCTTCAGACACCAATATTAATTAATAGAATTAAAATATTCTCTTAATTCTTTACTGTATTTTAGCTTGGGTCATATTTAGACTATATGATTTCTTATATTTACTGTATTTTAGCTTGGGTCATATTTAGACTATATGATTTCTATATGGATATTTATTTTCCTACAGTATCTAATAGCCTTTCTCTTCTGTGGCTGACTTGGAGAAACTTACATCTTCAGCACATATGCAGCATGTTAGAGTTTACTTCTTGATTCTTAATTATTCAGTTTGGTCATAGTATCCTCTTTCTTGTTGAAGATGTTCTTCACCAAGACCAAGTATTCTAGTTTGGACCAACTATAGGCTGCCCCAACAGGATTTCTTTCTATCACAAAATGGAATTAGTTCCATGGTTTCCTTTATCAAGGTCTTCCCCTTTCTTGGATTCATTTTCAGTTTTTTCTGGGAGATATTTTTGAATTTTTTTTTTCAAAATGGCAGAAGAAAGGCTAAACCTATATCTCTGTGGATCTTTATTTTGCCCTCACACTTGAAAACTAGATTCAAAGTGAATTTCCATCACAATTTTATGGACTTTTGTTCCATTGTCTAAAGAGCAACCTGAAAAGCAGATACTAAGTCTGGTAACATTTTGCTTTTGATTTCTTTATAGGTAGCTTTTATCTCCCTTGTGAACTTTTAGGATTTTCTCTTTGTACTTGGAGAACAAAAATTCACCAGGAATTGTCCTGATATGTCTTTTTTTATTATTCCTCTTCAGGCTATTTTTTAAGCCAAAGACTCAAGATTGTTCAGCTCAGTAAAATAGTCTTCTATTATTTCTTTGAAATTTTCATCTTATCTATTTTCTTTGTTTTCTCCTCCTATAATTCTTATTATTTAAAAAAAATTAGGTTTATTATCTCCAAGAAACATTAGATCTCTTGGATTTCTTCTCTGTTCATTAATTTTCTCTTCCATTTTCTCTCTCTTTTCCCTTTTATGTACATTTGGAGAATTTCCTCAGTTTCATTTTTCAGATCTCAAATTTATGACTATGTAATTTCATTTCAGTTATTCAGCCTTTCAATTGAAGGTCTTTCAAAAATCATTCTTTCTTTCTAGCTCCCTTTTCATAGCAGAATGCACTTGTTTATGGGTACAATATTCCCTCAAATTTCTCTAAGACAGTAATAGGACTTTTTTAAAAGTCCTGTTCTATGACTGGTATCAATTCTATTTCCTGTGGCATCAGTTGTTCTGTTGTTCTTCTGGATCCTTCTTTTTTTGTACTCTGTTTTGCTTAAATGCTTGTCACGTTTGATTGGTCCAATCATGTTTATAAATGAAGGGCTGAGTTGCCTAGTGGATGTACTGGTGAGATTTCTACCAAGCTTCTCCTCATGAATGGCAGGACCAGGTCATGAATGGCTAGACACATGGGAGGCACATGCAGCAGCAAGTACCAGACAGGCAATTCTATGAATGCCCAAACTGCCAAAGCCAGGAAGGTTTATTTGGGAGGTAAACTACTTTGGTGTACCACTCCTGTGCAGAATTGGGAGTGGGGTGGAAAGAGAGGGGAAAAAACTTTCTTGGAGAGTCCTTTTATTAATTTCCTTCACTGTTCTTTCTCCCCGTGACTCCAGATCTGAATTCTTCAGAGTTCTGTTGGGAAGAATAGTTCTAACCCGCTTATCAGCTTTCTCTGAAACCTATTTTATTCTGTTTTTTTCTGGCTCAATTCATCCACGTCTGTTTGTTATTTTCCAGATATTCCTTAAAATTTCTGTCTACTGAGGAAACTTTGCTGATTTCCATCCCTGTTATAGATTTTTTTTCTTTTCCATATATATTTTCTGCCACTTCAGTGGAATTTCTGGAGGTAGGACGGGTAAACTCACATATTCGGTCCGCCTCCTTGAAGTCAGATGGTATTAACATTCAGCGTAGATGTCCCAGTGTGTTAATTTGTGACTGGCATGACCCTAGGGCATATGTCTTATCTCCGCAAGGCCATTTCTCTTTTCTTTCATGGCCACAGTCAGCACCCTCAGCCCTAGTTGGCTGTATGATCAGCAAGGATCATTTATTCAGAGAGAGCAAAGTGAAAAAGAATGGGTCACCTGACCAATTCCATCATCAAACCTCCAATGCTTTCCTCAGAACAGAGGCTGACTCCATACAGGCCCTGCCCCCCTAACTTTTCCAGTGTTCCTATACAAGACAAACCCTGACTATAACACTTATTTCATAGTTCTAAAGCTTCCTATGTGTCTCCTCTAATAAAATCTAAGTTCCCTGAAGGAAACATGGTACCATGTTTTATGCTTTGCATCCTCACTTCACCAAAGGGGCTGGCATGTACTGAGTGCCGAACACAGATTGAATAATCAAGTAACCAAATGCAAGAGCAAAGGAATGACGAACTTCTTGTTGGCCTGTCTGAAAATGAGGCCACTCACCTCCTTATTAGTCAGGAGAAGCTTTGGGGAAGGATGTTTCAGGCATCAGGAGCAGTATATGTGAAGGCCCAGAAGCAAGATGGAGCATGACTTTTCTGGGGATCGATGGGGATTGTTCCCAGAGGACAAAAGATTATTGGTTCATCCAAATAAAATCTCTTGTCTCAGTTGGTTCCGTTTGTGCTGAGTGACAGTCTAATTAAAGGATTCTTCGTATCTTTGCCAGTACTTCAAGTGTAGGTCTAATTAGAGCTGTTCTATTTTAGCGGAAATGCTGATGCTTCAATTCTGTAGGGATCAGTAAAGGCTCCTTCGTGGTTCTATATAACCATATGATTTAAAACCCACACCAATCTTCTTTGCAAATTTACTTTAAAAGATTTGCTTATACTCATTTTAAGTAGCATTAATTGTATTGACTCCTCACATCACAGGAACAGTATGAAACCCCAGACAGCTTAGAATGGAGCTTTCAAGTTGGCCTTTGTCTCCTGTTGCCTGCTGGTAATTGGTAAAATATGAACACCTCAGTTATAGAGCACAGCTGCTTTATACCATTGCCTTACAGGAATTCCTTGCTCAAATAGCCACCTGAAACTCCTCCCCAGGGATCTGAGTGCTTCACCTCCTTTTTCTGATAACTTAATAAAAAAATATTAGCTGTCAGCCAGGAAGCAAGTAGGCTCTCAATTCTTGGTTAATTAAAATTAGTCTTTTAATTTTGAGATGCGTTAGTATATCCACAACAGCAGGTACTCAATAAATATTTGTCAAATGAGTGAAAGAATGAATGGTACATTAAAGGAGAGATTGGGTTTGCATTTCTTGAAATTAGAGCCAAGGAGCACATTTGCTGGAAATGATCCTAAGTAAGTGCAGGGATCTGCTTTCAATGGTGGGACCTTTTCTCTTCTCATTTTAACCACTTTCAGTCCCATCATGTGCTGCACATCCATCCAGCTCTAGTCTTTGTGGATAATTCATTCCAGGATTCAGAATGTCACTAAGGACATCACAGTGGTTCCTTTCATTTGGCCATAACGTGGGATTGCAGGATATGCCATTTCCCATGGTTTTGTGCCTCACCTCTTGGGGAGAGACCCTGACACAAAGAGAACATCCATCGCATCCCCAGCCTCTCAGCATCAAACTGGGTCTGTTTTTAAGAGCGAAGCTGTGTGGCCCCCCTCAGCCATCTCGTGTTAGGTGTGTGACTGTATAGCAGGATATTCCCAGTTGCCTGAGTCCGGAGCTGCCTGGGCAACCACCAGTGAAATACTAGGCTATCATAAGAGGAAAACAATGTCTGGGAATGCTGGCAACATAAAGTGACTGGCATAGAGGGACACATTTTGGCAGCCCTTGCATGAGTGAGAGCTGAGGGCACAAAGAGAAATGACTGCATGAAAGTGACACAGGCAGAGAAACTTAAGTCCTCTCATTATTCAAAGTCTTAGTTGGATCTGAGCTGCTGTATTAGTGGAGAGGAGCACTAGCCCAAATTGACCCTGAAGGGCCCTGGTTGAAATCTTCCCAGGAGCCTAAGAGGACAGGTATAGTTTCTAAACACAAGTATCTCCAGTGTCTGGAGTCAGAATCACAGTGGTGAGGTTGAAAATGCAGATTCCTGAAACTAAACCCAGAATTTGAGAGTCAGAATCTATAGGAGTGGGGCTTGAGATCTATCTTGTTACAAAAGTTCCAACGTGATTCTGATCTCCCACCAACTAAACCTTGGGAACCACCTGCAGAGGGCATGTTTTTCCTATTCCCACTCTGCAGATCTTGCTTGCGCACACTGCCAAACACCAGGAATTTTAGTCAACCTTGTTCCAGGTCAGTGCATAATATGAAGAAGCCCAGATCTGTGCCTTTGTGTTTAACACATAATGCTAGGATACAGGCACTACCTTAAGCCTTAAAGACAAATACAGTGCAATTCTTGCCTTCAGGAAACCGTAAGTCATGAAGTTACAAGCGGCTTCCCTCATCCAACATGCAGGCCACCCAGCAATACTCAAAACACCTGTTATCGATGTATACCAATGGCCACAAAGAGCTCCTATGCAAGTCAGAAGTTATCAGCCCAAATCACTATCACAACTGGAAAACAACTCCAAGGAAGACCCCTGTTTGTGAGGAGCAACCTAAGGATGGGGCTAATTCACAAAACTCCCAATAGAACTGTCACAACCAGATTTAGCAAAATACAGGATACCAGTTAAATTTGAACTTTAGCTAAGCAATGATTACTTATATTAATTATATTAGAATAAGGATGTCCCACGAAATATTGGGGTACACTTATACTAAAACATTGTTGGCCTTTTATTTGAAATTCAGACTTAATTGTATGTCCCATATTTTATCTGCAGCCCTACTCCTAATCCTATACGGGGATTCTTTCCCAACTGATCTGTGAGTTCCAACTTGGCTATCAGAGTGAACCAGCATAGAGGCAGGGGGCATACCTTATTCATCTTCATCTTCCCTACAAAGAATAGCATAGCACTCAGCTTATAGTAAGTACTCAGGGAGGTTTGAATGGTTCTTATTCACAAGAGCTGAGCTCAGTGCTGGCCTCTGGGAATGTTGGAGGGAGAGCTGGGCTAACAAGACTGCCATGCCATGGGTACGGCACCTCACAGCCATGGCAGTGAGTGCCTCCGCCCATGTGGCTTCATCCTATCTGCTACATGATGATGACTGACAGGCACTGAAAGCCATATCTTACACCCTAAATGTCTTTTTTCTTGCAGCTCTTTCTAGTTTCATAAGAATAAGCCTCACTTCAGATAACAATGAGTTACAGGAAAGGTTGTGTAAATTAAATCACATTTGCCTACTGGTTAACTTGATCATTTCAGAGTTGCATTTTCATTTTGGATTGATTCCCTCCCCCCCGCAAGGATAATGTTAATCACTATGCACAAGGGAAGTTCGTATTCAGGAAAGCTTTGTCAAGTGGTAAAACACTTTGTTCCATTATTTCTTTCATTTTAGTCGGGGCACACTTGTTTCCAGGAAACAGTAGGTCAACCTGACAGCATTGGCTGTTGTGGTAGTATGCCGAGTAACTTTGAAGAGATGGTATTCTTTTTCCCTTTGTTTATTTTCCTAAATTGTTACCCAGAGGAAAGATATAAATGAAAGACAAGGGTAGCAGCCATCTATAGGTCATTAGTGAGTCTATGCTGTCTGCTTCATTTAATTCCCCTCTGCATCCCTATTTATAATTATTGGTGATTTCTTGACAATATTTGAGATGCAAATTACTCAAATCCTCTGCCTGTCATAGCAGCACTTTTACTTTGCCTGAGAAGTACCCCAAGGCGCTCTGAATCACCATCATTACCTACCTTTGAGGTAAATTACTATTAATCCCTATTTGCTAAGTGAGAAAACTGAATCTCAAAGTAGTTGATTCTGGCCCAAAAGCAAATGATAATCAGAGTCAGTTCATGGATTCTTAAATCTTTTCTGCCCTCCTCTGAGTAAGCACATTTGTCCTCATTCATCAGCCACAGTGGGATATACAAAGAGCAAAACTTAGAAAATGTGTTTTCAATTATACAGATACTTCTGTATTTGGGAAAGGAATGGTCATCCTAGTCTCACATAAGAATCACCTAGACACACAAAAAATAATCTCCTGGGGAACGTTAATAAAATGCCAGGACCAGAGCTTCACCTCCAGGGACTTTGATTCATTTGGAATGCGATAATGGTCTTCTACCAAAATAAAAAGGGGAGGGGGGGGCTTAAAAGCTTCCCAGGTGATGGTTATGTTCTAGAAAGGTTGAGAATGCTTGTGCAGTCAAAGTAAGCAGGAGTTCATGGAATACCGAACTTCCAAATCTGACCCAATTTTCTCTTCCTACAGGTCTGCCATTATACCACTATTAGCATCTCGGTTTACAGAGCCTTCTGGAGACATGCATTTAGCCTGGGTTAAAGCATTTTGTTACCAGAGAGAGAGCATTAGCCAGAGTGTTTTACCAATTTAACCCTAGTAAAAATAGATTGCTCTGGCAGAGGGCCAAGGACAAACCCAGGGTATGATATGCTGACCAGATTGATGAGGGAGGGGTGCTACTGGGAACTCTCGGCTACCCCAGAACCACGACCACATGAGAGTGCCATGCTGGGCAGTGGTTGCTGAAGGCAAGTTGGTAGAGCTGGATATGGGGGGAAGAAATCAAGGGTGGCTTATTGGTTTGGGGCAGCATGCACTTTGGAAGTCACACAGCCTGGGGTCAAACCGTGGCTCTATCATTTAAGCTCTGTGTGCTTGGGAAACTATTGTCTCTCAAATGATCAGTTTCCTAATTTGGAAAACTGAGGTAAAAATTGCAACCATCTCATAATTTGTTGGGACTATGAAATGAGATAATATAATGCATCAGTACCCCCCTTCCTCCTTCCAGGTTCACCATTTTAGTCAGGATCACAAACTTTAAGTTCTCTTTTTGAAAATGGGATGGATCATTACCCTGTCCTTCAAAGTAACCAGTTCTCACAAGGAAATACAAAGTTAGATTCAAGATGGTGGGCCGTATGTTCACTCAGAAACAAGAGATTTCATGGACAACACTTTACAAGGGAGGCTGTGGGCCTCAGAGTTGAAGTAGGAGCAAGTGTCAGGCTATTTCGTTGGACCAAAGAATGAAGACAGGTACCAGGAAACCAAATGAGATTGTGGTAAGATTTCAATCAAAAGGCACAGAGAGCAACCCAAACCAGAAGTCATGGAGCCAACTCTCAAGAAAATCCATGACCCAGAAGCCAGAGAAGGTGCCCAGGGCATAGAGAAGTGGTTTTAGGCATAGCATGCTAGAGCTCACTGTTGGAAACCTGCGGAGCTTCTTTGTTCTCTGCCTCCTTGGAGAGTCAATTAAGATAAAGAGGTCCTAGGAAGTGTGTATTTTAGGAAAGCGTGATGCTAGGAATTGGGGTTTCTAAATTAGCTCACTCTACTCTGCTTTAAGACTGGGACATATCAGCATTTCCACCATGGGTCCCTTGGAAGGCTGGTTATGTAGGTGCTCCATGGTAAACATACTTGTTGGTTGAATGACATGCAGCGAGTTTCTAGATTGAAGGACTCTTTAGTGCTTTTAATTGCTTGTAAATACCTTAAGAGGGGGAGAAGTTTAAGATGTGTTTCCTAAGCTAGTTTGACCTGGAAATTTTTCTTCAGGTGATTAGAATTTCTAACGCTCTTTTGCCTTCTCAGTTCTAGGAACTTCTGCCTCATGACCCTTTCTTCAGCAATCCAGGATATGTAGAACCTCTGTGGGGTGTGTCCTCTTTCCCAGGTCCCTACTGCTCAGACAGATGCCTAAGATGAGGCTGTAAGCTCCACGGCAGCAGGACCCATGCCTTTCTTGTTCATCTCCTCTCTGGTACTTAGTTGGGACTCAAATAGTGCCTGTTTGTGGAATGACTGTTCATTGAATGAATGGCATAATCTAGTTCATGCCAAACACCAACTGCTGCCAAAGTTAGCCCTGCGGTGTTAGCCAGGGTTACATACTCAACTGATCTACTCTTGGGGGAAAACATTTTCTGAGGTTATTTTGTAAAAAGCCAAGAATCAGGAGATGCCCTAACTTGGTGCCTTTCTTTTCTCACTATCTGAAAAGGCTTTATAACAATGCTGCCCATCTTACTTCAAAGCAGTCAGGGGAATAGTATGTAAGAATTAAACTCTCCACAAATATAAAATATATTCCTAATGATTCCCTTAGGAATTAGACCCATCTCTGATGTCCTGCTAGACTCTTTAGTACTTACTCTGTTCCTTTCTGAAAATCTAGGCAAATGGCAATAAAGGCTGCTTCCAAGTATGATTTGTAACCACAGGCTTTGCATGTTTAAGTGGAAAAGAGAGATGGAACAGAATGGGCTATTTTCCTGGACTGTTTTATAGTGGGTATTGTTTATTTTAAGCCATTGCCCAAATAAGTCAAGCTTTTCATCTATGCTTCACGTTGCTGCATCCTGGGAATGATGCCCTCTTGTGGGAGTGTTTGCCCACCCCACCCCAACCATGAAATCGCTGACCTGGAGGTATTGTGGCACTAAGAGGTCCCTGGAAAAACTCTGCACTGAGTCATGCCAGACATGGCCTAATCAGGGCATTGCCACATAGAGAAGCCATAGCTTGTTATTGCTGGTGGGTTTTCTCCATTTGAACCTACCCCTCTGCAGTTCACTTGTTTTTATATTTTTTAGGGGACTCGTAAAAGAAGAAACAGCAACTTTGGTGGGGAAGGAGTTGGGACTTATTTCAGAGCCACAACTGACTAGGAAAGAGACTTCATTGAGCTGAACCCTCTGTATCACCAGGATTGGAGCGTTAACTTTAAACCTTGTTATCTTATCTGATAACCTAATGTATTTTTTTTTTAAAGATTTATCTTTATTCATTTAATTCCCCCCCCTCCCCTGGTTGTCTGTTCTCTGTGTCTATTTGCTGCGTCTTGTTTCTTTGTCCGCTTCTGTTGTCAGCGGCACGGGAAGTGTGGGCGGCGCCATTCCTGGGCAGGCTGCACCCTCCTTCGCGCTGGGCGGCTCTCCTTACGGGTGCACTCCCTGTGCGTGGGGCTCCCCTACGGGGGGGTCACCCCTTCGTGGGGCGGCACTCCTTGCGCACATCATCACTGCGCATGGGCCAGCTCCACACGGGTCAAGGAGGCCTGGGGTTTGAACCGCGGACCTCCCATGTGGTAGACGGACGCCCTAACCACTGGGCCAAGTCCGTTTCCCTGTATTTTTTTTTAAAACCCACAGTGACCTTATTTTCTCAGCCCTGAATCATATCACAATCTAAAGATATCATCTGTTTTTAAATTTTTATTTACGTGACCAATCTTCAAACTGCTTAGGATTAAACCACTTTTAGTTTTATATTAAACAAATCACTATGTTGAGAATATAGTCATTTGAAATCATGACTTTTGGGAAATCTGGGTGGCAGATGTCTCTTTCCTGTGCCCTGGGAGAGCAAAAGAGACTTCGAAATTTATAGCATTTGCCAAGTGTGTCAAGCAGCTCAGTTGTCCCAGCTGGCACACTCAGACAAACTACTTGCTCTTAACTTTATTTTTTCCTAATAAAGAAATAACTATTTATTTTCATAGGAAGTTAACAGGGAATTTGCATAGTAAATTTGGCGTTTTAAATTATTTGCTTAGTGTAACTTATTACCATCAGAGAGTAAGAGAGAACCTGCTTCCAAGCTGACCTTAGGTAATGGGGATAACCCAGAAAAAATATTTACAATAATTTTGGTTAATGATTATAACACCACCTCTTACTGATATTTCTTTTTGGTTGTTAATGTCACATGCCAGGCACATTCAGCTGTTTGGAGCTCTTAATGGGAGAAATAAGCAATACCAGAAAACCAAGTCATGCTGTGTTCTATTCTAAAGCAGTCTAATATCTTTGCACAAAAGCTTCAGTCATTGCAGTGTCCAGTGGAGAACACAGGGTGATAGAGCAGGATTTCTGAAAATCAAAACTGTCTTCCTGAAATATGTATGGCCACAAAGGATGCACTTCTGGATTCTTATATTTCCTGGCTTATTCAAATAACAATGACAATGTTAGGAATCTTCCAGAGATACAGGGTACTTCTCTTCAGGTTCAGTGACAAGAACAACAAAAACTTCATCCATTTGTTTGTGACCTTGATTCCTAGGCTGCTGGTGGTCTTTCCTCAGTGCTTGTTTGCTGTCCTTTAGTCAGCTGGGCAGCATGATCCAAAGTTCTATGAATGTGTTTCAGCCTTTTGTAAATTAGGTTATCTAATTTCTATTTTTTTTTTTTTTTTGGTGGCTAATTTTGTTTGAGATTTCACAGTGCTTCTAAATTTATATATGTAAACAAACAGGGACACACTTTTCTTCAAGTCATTTATTAGAATCAAATTTAGAGTGTTTGACCTTCATACAATTGAGCCAATGAAAGTTGCTATTGTAGGTAAGTGTTGGAAATGTCCACAAGTGTTTCAACAACAACAAAAAAATGGCATTTGCATTGGCTTCTAAACATGACTGCCTGTTTTAGTTTTGAAAAGTTATGGGTCGTTGAATAAATGTCTCTCAATTAGAGGATGGCAGTCCAAGGTCATTTTCCAAGGGAAAAGAAAATGGCCTTCCCCTGTTAGGTTTAGGAATCTAGAGAATGCAGTGCAATGATCATTTAAAAGCTCATTAAGTAGTGTAGTATAGTTCATTTTATTTAAGAGGAAGGAAATCATGATCAATCAGGGCATCACTAACAAGCTGTTTGATGTATTAGGAAACATTAATTTTATGGATATAAATGAATTGGGCTTAGGAATTCAAAGCTTAATAGTAACAAATATTGTTATAGGACACTTGAGATGTGGACAATGTACTAGCTTCCTATTGCTGCTATAACAAATTATCACAAAGTTAGTGGTTTAAAACAATACAGTATCTTTAAAACAATACAATATAGTATCTTTCCAGTTTAGAGTTCCTAAGTCTAAAATGGGTCAGCAGGCCTGAGTTCCTTCTGGAGGCTCTGGGGGAAAATCTTTTCCAGTTTCTAGAAGTTGCTCACATTTCTTGGCTCATGCCTTCACCTCACTCTACCCTCTGCTTTCCATCATCACATCTCCTTCTCTGACCCTAACTCTCCAACCTATCTCTTTTAAGGAACCTTGTTATCACCTTGGGTCCACCTGGATAACCCTGTATAATATTCCAATCTCTGGATCCTTATCTTAATCACACTGGCAGAATCCCATTTACTACACAAGGGAACATATTCACAGGCTTCAAGGATTATGACACCCGTATCTTGGGGGGGGGGGGTGGAAACAACACACAGACCGACACCATAGATCAATTCATTTACCTATTCTGATGAGTTTTACTCATTGGCTATCCTATGAAGCTGAAGGAGGTAATTGTAACTATGATCTGCAGGTATGGACTGTACCGGTGAATGCGCCACCCTGTAGCACCACCCCCATGAGAATAAGGCCACTGCAGCAGCCCAGGTGGTGCTGTGGGATCTGCTTCATTCAAGGGAAACTTCCAGGGAGCACCAAAATTGTTGCTTTCTCCTCTTCTACCAAAGTCTTACAAGCGTAGCGTGTAGCTCACTGTACAGAATGAAGTGCTTTCATGGTAGTATTTGTAAGTACCAAGGCTCTGGAATGAGGTGTTCAGATCCAGAATCTGTCACTTACTAAGGGTGTAATGTTGAACAAATTCCAAATTTTCATCAAGTCTCAATTTCTGCATCTGAGAAGCAGAGCTGCTTAAATTGAGAATTGCTGTCAAATCGGGAAAATAAAGGTATGTAAAGTGTTTATCGTATGCCTGGTATATTACAGTTTTTGATCAATTCATGCTGGTAATGGTAGAGTTTGGGCCAGGCCTGCCCTTGCTTTATGCTGCAGAGAACCCCACACGTGTTGAGTAGATGCAGGCAGTACAGAGAGCACCGGGAACAGAGCAAGCTGCAACTCCAAGCCCAGAGACCAAAGCCATTCCCATGCTAATAAGTGAGGCTGGCCACCTGCATTGTGCAAAGGAAAGCCTTCCTGGAATTCTGCACTTGCATTGAGCTTTAAGCATTTGCAGATGCAGAGTCTGAGAACTTAGTAATAAGATCCAGAAATGGGAAGGCAAACCCTAGCTTGGAATGGTCTGGACTGTGAACTTCCCAACATCCTAGAAGGGGAGTATTAGCATCCAGAGGAGAGGAGTCCGAATCGGCACAGTCCAAAGGCAATTCCCTTAGCCACACTGGTGAGGGCTGCCACCGAGCCTTTGTTGTTTTTTGTTTTGTTTTGTTTTTTAATGATTTATTTATTTATTTATTTTTCTCCCCTCCCCCACCCCGGTTGTCTCTTCTCTGTGTCTATTTGCTGCATCTTCTTTGTCCCCTTCTGTTGTTGTCAGTGGCACGGGAATTTGTGTCTCTTTTTGTTGCGTCATCTTGCTGTGTCAGCTCTCCGAGTGGGCAGCACCATTCCTGGGCAGGCTGAACTTTCTTTCACGCTGGGCGGCTCTCCTTACGGGGCGCACTCCTTGTACATGGGGCTCCCCTAGGCTGGGGACACCCTTGCGTGGCACGGCACTCCTTGAGCGCATCAGCACTGCACATGGGCCAGCTCCACACGGGTCAAGGAGGCCCGGGGTTTGAACCGAGGACCTCCCATGTGGTAGACGGACGCCCTAACCACTGGGCCAAGTCCGCCGCCTGCCACTGAGCCTTTGTAATGTATACAGCTGTGTAAATAATCATTGGCTTGCCGACTTACTTCTCAGTCATGGATAGTAACATTCTGTGGCAGAGTGTGGTCTCAGCTTTATTCTTAAGAAACTACATTATTGTCATCCTAATGTTTCCTAATATTTGATTTTTTAAAAACCTTCTCAGATGTTATATATTCATGAATTTGGACCAAGTGAACTCTGCCTATTAAAAGAACTGTTTATTGACTATTTGCTATATGCTAGTCATTACAAAAGCTCACTACCTAAAATAGATTTTATGATTTATCCTTGAAATAATTATAATTCTAATAATTCTATTATTGTCATCATTTCACAGATGACAAAACTGAAGTACTCAAGTCTGGCACTAATTGAAAGGCACCCTGATGCGTAAATGAGGGAGTTGCCTTATGCTCTCGACCTGCTCACTGGTGCGGTCCCTGCTGGGGGAGGTGTCAGGATTGTCATCTTATAGAAGAAAACTGGGTCTGGAAGACACTTTTCTCATTCCTTCTCCCCCACCCCCCACCCCCACCCCTCCACACACACACCGTCACTATCTAGTGCAGGAAGTTTCCATAAAGCTTTTCAGTCAAATCTTATTCGGAGTGTGAAGAAGGATTCCAGGACCTTCATACTTTTCACCAAAAACTGGGTGAATTTTATCAACGTGCATGTTGTTTTAAAGGAATCTGTAGTATGGCAGCCCACTTTATTCTTGGTGTAATCTGGATTTTTATATGCATTGGGATTTGCCAATTTTCAGAGACCCCAAGAGGTCTCATGGTCAAGAATAGCAGTGAGCCCCTTCCCAGAGCATCCCATCTCTAGAACACTGTCACCTTCAGCTAATGCAGCAACCACAGGAGCAACAGATATTTATTGAAGCTCCCTGGATCCACACCAGTGTGCTAAGTCAGAAAAGGCAAGACTTCTTCCCACTGCCCTGCCCAGTCTGAAAATAGAGTTTCCACGGCTACTGTTTGTTCCTCTCTTGAAATGCTTTTGAGCTGGATGTGATGGAAATACCATTTGCATAGAGTGCTGTGTACAGAAGTCTGTGTTAGGACATCTGTCTTTTTGGCCTCATTCCTAAAGGTCAGGCCCAGAGGGAGAACCCATCTCTTGGCCCACTGTTCCACACAAGACAGACCCTGATGAGAATCCTGACAGTTAACGTTTCCCTGGTGCCTTTACAGGCAAGATCTCACTGCAGGCCGCAGGCTCTATTATTAGCTGAATGGGAGGCAATATACTCTAGTAGTTGAGAGTCTGCTTTCAAGTGACAATGACCTGGCTTTAAATCCTGACACTGACTGTGGTTTTGGAAAGTTTCTCACTTTTCTTAACATCTCTTTCCTTACATAAAAGATAGCGGTATTAATACCCACATTGCAAGTCAATTAGGAGGATTAAATGTGGGGTGCCTGTAAAACACCTGCCATCACAGGGGAGGACTCCATAAATGACAGCCAGTGATGTTATTAACATGGTGTTCTCGCTCCACCACAATTAATTAATTAATTAATTTTTAAAATGTCTCATGAGCCCCTTCCCCTGGCAGTGACTATCCTATTTTATTCCACCCCTTTGGAGCAAAACTCTCCCAAAGAAGGCTAATATTCACTGCTTCTGTCTTGCCACCTTACATTCGCTCTTAAACCTACTCCAGTGGTTTGTTGACCTACCAGCAGCATTTGGTAGAGGAGCTTACTCCTTCCTTCTTAATATGAATTGTCCCTCCTTGACTTCCAGGACAGCACACTTTCTTGCTTTTCTTCTATCTCAGTGGCTGTGCTTCTTCAATCTTCATTGCTGAAGTCCCTGATCTTTAGACATTGCAGGGATCCAGGACTCAGTAACAGTTCCTTTTTTCTACCAGCATTTATTCCCACAATAATCCCACTTAATCTTCTAGCTTTAACTACTACCTTGGTGTTGGTGATTCCCAAATATATATTATCAATTCTAGACTCAATCACAAATCTATTCAGCCTCATATCCACCCATGACCCTCTTGACATCTCCACTTGAATATCTAATTGGCATCTCCAGCATAGCTTGTCCAAAAATTGGGCTCCTGACCTTTTAGCCAAATGTTACTCTAGCTGCCCTGTCATTGTTTCTCAACTACATCCTTCCAGTTTGACTCAGGTCCAAAACCCTGGATCATCCTTGACTCCTCTCTTCCTCTCACATCTTAACATTGACCTGAAAATCCTGTCCACTCCACCTTCAAAACATATCCAGACTTCAACCATAGCATGCTTACTGCATTGCTGCTTACCCCAATTTGAGCCACCATCATTGCTCAAGGAGACCTACCCTGAACACAATATTTAAAAGTGCAACCCACTCTCACCTGCACTCCTCATCTCTTTTACGATGATCTAATTTTTCTTTTTATCCATAGCACTTGTCACCTTCTAATGTCATATGATTTCCTTATTTATTCTGATTGTTGTCTGTTTCTCTGCCTCTAGTAGAATGCAAGTGCCTAGAACAGTGTCTGATTAGATAGATAGATAGATAGATAGATAGATAGATAGATAGATAGATAGATAGATAGATAGATATAGATATGTATATAACTTATAGGCAATAGATATTTGTTCGATGAATTGCCATTGTAAAGATAAAGAAACTGAGACTTAGAGGAATTAAGTAACTTGCCAAAGCCACACAGTTAGTAAGTAATAAAGCTATTCAAATTAGTACTTAGCAGAATCACAGACAAGAAGCACTGATATTAGGTGACTTTCTACAAGTACTAGTGTTGGGCATCTATTTTCTGTTTTTTATTACAAGTAGGCCTTGTCCAGACAGCATTGTCTGTAGGCCAATGCTAATTTACATGCTTATGCATGATAATAGGCTAAGGCTTATCATTTTATTCTTATCTCTATGCCTTTCAGTTATCAAAATTCCCGTGTTCTGAAGTATTTCCATCTTTCAGAAATTAATAGATTAATGTTATATCCCTCCCTTTTTAAGCTCTTGGGAAGCCAAGCCAGACATCACTTTGGAGCTTTCCTTATAAGTTAATCCTTTTGTCTTCTTAGAATAACTTGTATATGGTTTTAAATTATTTCACAAGAGCAAAGTGGGATTTTTATTAACTCTATTTTCATATCATCATCCACAAGTATGAGATGAGCCTTCATTCTGTGCTGTGTCTGATGGAGTGGGGGAAATGAAGAGGCATCCAGAAGCTCCCAGTCTATTTGGGAAAATGGGATATATATTGGTTGGGGTATTGGTTCAGCAGCTTTAGTGGAGACTAAATATCGTAGTTTCCTAGGCTGCTCAAAGCAGATACTGTGACATGGGTTAACTTAAACAATGGGAATTTATTAGCTTACAGTTTGAGGCTGAGAAAACGTCCAGATCAAGGCATCATCAAGGTGATGCTTTCTTCCTGAAGACCAGCTGCTGGGGATCTTGGGCTCCTCTCCCACATGGCAAGGCGCTGGATGGTGTCTGTTAGTTTCTGTCTTCTCTTCAGTTGATTTCAGCTTCTTGCTTCCATGGTGCACGCTCTCTCTCCTTCTCTCTCCATTCCATCTATAAAGGACTTCAGTAATAGGATTAAGACCCATCCTGGTTGAGGTGGAATACTCCTTAACTGAAGTAACCTCAAGGAGACCTACCCTGAACCTAAACACCATATTTAAAAGTGCAACCTGCTGTCAATGAGTTTTACACTCACTGGAATGGATTAGATTTAAGAACATGTTTTTCTGGTGGTACATACAGCTTCAAAATTATAATGGCATAAACAAGAAAGTCAGTCTCTCTCTCCCTGTCTCTTTGCCTCCCTCTCTTGTTCTCTCTCTCGTCCCTGCCGGTAAGCAGCCAAGAGAGAAGTCTGTGCTCCCATGGGCGTCTGGGACCTGATTCCTTCCACAGTCATCCCTACTGAGTTGTTCTCATGCTGTTGCTAGAACTTGGCTCATACCCGGACATATGTGTTTGAGGCCCTGGGAAGGAGGAAGAATTAAAAAGAAGGCAAGTTGCTTTATTTTAAGGATATGCCCCGGAAATCGCACATCTCACTTCTACTCATATTCCATTGACCTAAACTTAGTCTCATACTTAAGCCAGGAAATATAGTCTATAGCGTAGCCACATGCCCAGGTTAGGGGATTCTATTACTAAAAGGAATAGGGGAATTACTCTTTGGGAGATAAATAAGAATTCCTGCTTGGTCATATATGTAATATCTGTTTCTTCCAACTAAATAATAAGGTCTTAAAGGGCAGGGCTGCATCTTACACTCTCAGCATCTTGTACATTTAGTGCTCAACAAACATTTGCTGATTGGGTGATTTGGTTGATCCCTTTCATCCTAGAGATTTTATAGAGAGTTTTTACCATAATGCCAAAAACAAACTCTGTTCAATCCCAGGGTAAATACTGCAGAAAATAAATGCTGAAGGGCATCATAGTCATAGGCAGGTCCTCTGTACGTGTACATGCCTTCATATTCTAAGCTAGAAAGGCCACCTGTAGTAAAGCAGATGAAAAAATAAACTCTGACTAAATGGGTTCATGTTCCAGGTGACTGGCTGCCTGGTTAATTCATCCAGAGATTAAGCTACTACTCCAGCAAATTTTCTAACCTAATTTTGGGGAGTGAAAGCCAGAACTAAGTGTGGTTTCATGGTACACTGCATTCCTCTCTCAATTCATCAGGTTTCACAGGAACTAGGATTTCAGACTTCCCCTCCCCCAGGTAGCAGTTAAGCTGATAGATTTGTTCTGTCTAGTCCATAAGGAAATGAAAATAGATCCTGATGGAGGAAGTAAATAGAGCAGCAGGAAAGCATCCCTCCCCCAGAATCTGAACATCTGTTCTAACTTTTCACAGTTCCCATGAGGAAGGGGACAGAACACAAGACTTCAAGCTATAAAGGAAAAACCTCATCCACTTGCATGCTGGCTTGAAATTTATAATCATTTGACCTGAACTGGCCTTGGGTTTATCTCTTGGGTACCTTTGAAGAAAGGCCAAGCTGAGTAAATAAATATGATAAACAGAGTATAAGGGGTGATGTTTATCATATTTACGAGAACAAACCTAACTTCATCAACTATTTGAATCTAAACAACTACTGCTTGTGCCAATAGCCTCAATAGCGGAGGGGACAGCCACACCTTTGTTTGAAAACTTACAGTTAATAGGAAGTTGAGTGGCTCTACGGACTTGAGAGAAAGAGCCTAGCCTCTGTGATTCTGGAGTTTCCCTAATGCCTACTGGCCTTTCTCCATTTATCTGAATTAGCGAGGAATTTGCCGTGTCTGGGTAGGACAGGCAGATACTCTCCCAGAACCTCAGCCATCCCTAATCCAGACGTCAGTTTGCATTTACTTGAGGATGAATGGAGAATCCTTTACTCTCACATTGTCATCTGTGCTTCCCAGGATATTTAGCAGTATGACCTTTGGCCAATCCTTTTCTTCCTCCAAGTGTGGAAGGTTCTGAGTAGCATCACTGGGCAGGCAGCTGCTCAGCTGGGCCCACAGCTGGTCCTTGTTTCCAGCTGCTTAAGAGCCTGCTGGCCTGGTGGAGAAGCTACAGAGTGATAAGCATTGTAAAAATAAACCCCGTTGCTAACCAGGCCAGCCAAGCAGTGTGGGAGGAGTGGAAACTTCAGGCTATGAGTTTTTGGCATGACAAACCGTCAATATCTGAGGTGTTCCACAGGAAGAAATGGGATGAGATGTCTTCTACCCAGGCCTAATCTGTGTATTATCAATCAGTTGCTCTTGGAAAATCCTATCAGGATCAGGCTAATGGGCCCAGACCCAGAACCTTGGTTCAGCTCTTCTGCTGACCACCACCTGGCTGTTTGGGGCCTGGTGTGGCCCTGGCTGCCCTTGGTCAAGCAACTCAGGGAGAATAAGTGCTGGGTGTTGTCCCCTATTGATGATACATTTTAATCTAACACTCTTAGTTACCATCAGCTTTGGGGGTAGCTGGACTTCCTGGGAGTTTTTGTGTGAGGAAAGGAAATAGTAATGGTTGTAGCCATTGGAAATTCTGTCTAGTCACTTGAAACATTGGCGATTTTCCTTGTGTTCTTAGGGGATATTTATCTAGCTTTACAACTCCTTACTCTCCAGCTTTTTGACATAATGGCTGAATTAAAATAAGAGTAGGGAAGCAGATGTGGATCATGTGGTTGAGTGCCTGCCTCCCACATGGGAGGTCCCAGGTTCCCAGTGCCTCCTGAAAAGCAAAAACAAACAGCAAGCAAAAACAAATGAAGAAAGTTAACTCAGGGACGACAATGTGCCCCCCCCCCCCCACATACAAGGCTCCAGGATCAATGCCTGGCCCCAGTACCTGGGAAAAAAAAAAGTAGAAAACATTGCTCTTCCAACCCTGAGCAGGTGGGTCCCTGGGACACTCTAAAGACCAACCTTGAATTCAGATGAGAGCTCCTTCCAGAAAAAAAAAAATAGCTTGTTTTCTTCATTTTAACACTTAGCAATTTCCCCTGTGTACCAGGAGATTAAAAGAAAGGCTTGCATCTCCCCATTCCTCCCTCCATGCCTACCTCCCTTTCTCCCTTCCCGCCTCCCTCCCTCCTTCCCTCTGTTTCCTTGTCTTTAAGGACACTAACAGCTCTTCTGGCTTATTGCCTAGGTTTAGGAAAGAGAATCTTTGTAAAGAAAAATTTCTAGCCATTGGCATGGAAGCACTGTATAAATCAGCAAGACACTTTGTTGTAAAACTTTCTCATTATCAACATTCACTACTGTTTCATTTTATAAATGCTTCTTTGTCTTCCAAAATGTCATTTCAAATTAAGCAATGCTGTTATTGAAAATGTGGGTGGTTACTGCTTGTATGTTTGGCTGGTCAAATTATAGATCGTTGTCACAAATATTATAATGCCTGTTTTCTATAAGTGAGTTAAAAATATTAATTTGTTTAAACCCATCACTATATCCCATTTTGGAATTAATGGAACCTGACAATATGTTAGGCTTCCTTTTTAAAGAAGTTTTGGGCTACAGAGAGGTTCAACTATGGCAGGGCGGAACACTGGTGTGGGGTGTTATTGATAAGGGGCCCTGGTTGGGAGGGAGTTCTCTAGGACATGTATACAGGGTACATAAAAATATTTGGATTTTTCATAGTGGTTTCAGTTAAACACAACAACTGAGAGAGTGCTGAGTTCCTATACCAGGGGAGCTCTATTACATTCCCCAATGGAAAAGCAACAATCCCCCAAGTGCAATGGCAAAGACCAATAAAGATGGATGGTCCAACAATGAGCCCTTGATACTGATGGCTCTGATTATGAGCCTGTGTGTCTGAAATATGAACTAGGCCTAGAGCTGCAGGGTGCCTAAGAGTTACCTCTTGAGAGCCTCCATGTTGCTCAAATGTGGCCACTCTCTAAGCCAAACTCAGCATGTAAATGCATTACTTTCCCCCCAGCATGGGACATGACTCCCGGGGATGAGCCTCCCTGGTGCTGAGGGATTACTACCAAGTACCAGTTTATGATGTAACTGGAAAAAGACCTTAAATAAAAGGGTCAATTCAGACCAGCAGAATATCTCAGCCTACATGTAATATCAGGTGTTAAAAACTGCTTTTTGACCTTGGATAAAAGGGAGAAATGGAAAGGACAAATGAGTTTATATGGCTATGAGTCTCCAAAAAAGAGTCAGGCAGTCATCAGAGGGGTAATGCTTATGCATGCCTCAGTACGGTACCAGAGCCAGCCAAAATAGATAGAAACCCAGGTACTGGTTCTCCTGAGGGCTTCGGAGACCCACAGGTTCTATGGTATTGGCAGATGGCTCTGGAGTTAAGGCCATGTCAGTTTGCCCTACTTTGAATTTGTGCTCCTGTGTGTGATGGAGCTGGACTCACATATGACCTTTCTACACGTGCCTCTTCTGTTACTTTTACCGGACCTGTGATTGGTGTTTGGGTTGGTGTATACTCAGAAGACCTGAATCTCTGGACTGTCCATGTGACAGCCAGGCCCTGAGCCTCAGCAGTCTTGCAACTCCTACCCTCTGGTTTATTGGACTTACCCTGGCCAGCTAACAGGGAGGTGAAGAAGATCAACCACCACAACAGGGAGCCAAGAATGCCTACAACTGCAAACAGGAGAATCACATCCATTATCCATGTGGAATCTAAGCCTCCTCTGGATGTAGAGGCAGACTGGACTTAACCATCTCAAGGTCCACAGGATGGAGAAATAGAGTATAGATTAGAGTGAACTTACTGGTGTTCTGCTGGGGAAATATTGTGATTAGTAAGGGAAAAAATTTTAATATTGATGTGGAGAAAGTGCCCATGGTAGGTGCTGATGGTAGGGAGAGGAAAGAAGAGATATGATGTGGGCGCATTTTCAGGATTTGGAGTTGTCCTGGGTCATGCTGCAGGTACAGATACTGGACATTGTGTGTCCTCCCATGGCCCATTGGGTGGAATGGGAGAGAGTGTAGACTACAATGTAGACCACTGTCCATGTGGTGCAGCAGTGCTCCAAAATGTATTCATTTTGGGATTAAATTAAATACTAGTATATAATATAAAGTGCTCAAGATAGTGTTTTACACCTAGAACATACTCAATAAATGATAATCTGTAATTAAGAGCAAACAGTTGATTCCAGCTTTATTTGGTGGGAGTCTGGGCAGTCTGAGGAAGAGTAATGGAGGCTGAGAGATCAGCAGGAGTCTGCATGTGGGCGGGGGCGGGGGGGCTATTTAAGAAGAACAGGTACCTCCCTCCTTGTGCTGGTAATAGGCATGAGTGGGGAAGAGTCAAGGGATGAGCTCTGGAAAAGGCAGATTTGTAATGTCAGCTGGTGACAGTGATGAGTTATTGGTGTATGAGAGCAAGAATGTGGCAGAGAGAGCTGTGCATTTTGGAACACAGCCTCTGATAGCTGTCTGGGGAATGATCTGGAGGTTAGACTAATTAGGAAATGAGTACACTAAGCACAAGCAGGAAAGCATCTCCATACTCACCTGACCAATAATTACTGAAGGTGTGTTTTGTCCCAGCCACTTGCTAGCTACAGACAAAGGCAAAGTCTAGACAAGGGCAGTAATTATAGCGATAGTGGAGGGGAAAATTACCTTTCTCCTGAAGTAGAATTGATAAAAATTGGTGACTGTCTGGAAGTGGGAATTGATGGAGAAGGACAAATGAAAAATCATTTCATGGAAAAATGAGATCTTTAGAAAATTGAAATTCAAAATACTTCATCAGAACCAGGAAGGAAAGAGAACAGCCACTTTACTTATTGCCCTTCTCCCCCTTCTAATTTCTTTTAAAAAGAGAGACTAGCACTTGACTTTGGAAAGCTGTTTTCCTGTTGGAGTGGAAATATAATGAGAGACTATATTAAATAATGGAAAATTTGAGGTTATTTGATGAGAGATTGAGGATGGGATCTGAAGGCCATCTTAGGTAAACAGCAGGAGTCAGTGGTGATGTGTAAATATTGACATTGACTGAAGCGGAAACAAGGAGAGCAAAAAGGATTAAGCCTGAGAAGGTTTTTGCTTATTGGAAAGATGTTGCCTATGAAGGACAAATATAATCATACAGAGAAATACAGGGCTAAGGAGAGAACCACTGTTGCCTTTGACTGGGTTAATCTTTTCAGAAGTTATCGGGAACATCCTTACTGGAAAAATGGCCATGGATACAGTAAAATAATTTATTGTCAGAAGTGAATAAAAGTCAATACTTTTATGAAGGGCAAAGTAGTGATTTTAATCAACTAAATTTAATAATCAGAAAACAAAGCATATGTGTATTAAAGTATTTTACGAAGCCAGATCCTTACCAGAAAAATCTTATCCATCCAGATTTTCTCATTGCATCCCTACGTAACTGGTAGGAACTACTCCACAAATTGGGGTACACATGAAGATACATCCTCTTATTTTTTGGTTAAATTACTCAGAACTCCTGTATACCCTATTAGTAGGCAGGCCAGTATCTCTCTCCCTTGAACTGACTCCTCCAGGGCTTGTCCTAAAATGGCCCATGACTACCATATGCCTGACAGAGATTGCTGAAGTCTCCTCGGTCTGCCCTGCACTGGCTTCTCGCACCACAGAGTGCCAATGCTGAACTCTGGTGCGGCACAGTCTACTGCCACTGCTCCTCCACCACCATAGGGAATCCGGCCCAGTTCTGCAGCCCACACAGGCCGAGAGGATGGCCCAGCCTGCACAGGCACTTCCGAGGTCCAGCCCAGCCAGGAGTGCTGAGTCAAGGCCTCTGAAGCATCTGCCAACTCAAGGAATCTGTTTCCCAAGGTCCTTCGCTCAAAACAGTGGACCTGATTTTCAACTAAATACTCAAAATAAAGGATCTTGATTCATTCCTATCCACAAAGTGGGAGCATTGGGTTTACGTTTACGCTCATGAATGAGGCCTCTTCTGATTGGTTCAAGATGATATTCTGCTATTTGTCTTAAAAAAAAAAAAAAAAGAAAGGGGACAAAAATATAATCTCTGGTAGGCACCCTCTGATAACACACCTCAGCATGCATAAGTATATTAGAAATTGTTTGGCTGCTTCTCCTCACATCAGTCTCGATTCTGGAATTCAAGATAATTCAGGCTAAATTTACAATGGCATTTAATTTGTTGGGAATCTCTTGTAGCCATCGCTCTACCTTTTTATTTCTTTATTTTTATTAGGAAGTTGTAGGTTCCCAGAAAAATATACAGAAAACACAGAGTTCCCCTATACTCCTCCACACACGTGCAGGTTTCCCTGTTAACATGTTGAAGCGCCGTTACATGCCATAATACACTGAACGAAGGAAAGACCTGATGACTCTTGCCAATGGGTGGGGTATTGTCGCAATTCTTCCCTCTTCCTTATATCTGCTAGGATCTGCCAGGTACAAATAAGAGATAGCTCAAACCCAAATGTCTTAAATATTAACAACATACATTATCTCACAAAACAGGAAGTCCAGGTAGTGTGTTTCCAGGTTTGGTTACTTCAGAGGTTTCAAATGTCATCAAGATGACACATCAAAAGAGAGACAAGGGGAGAGTCAAAGTGAAGCATAGCAGAAACCAGGAACTGAGGTAGCGCAATTGACAGGGGACCTCTCTCCATTTCCAAGGTCTCCAGGATCGAATCCCAGTGAATCCCAGAGGAGAGAAAATGAGGAGAGAAGAAAACACAGACAGCAAAAACAGTGGGGCAGGAGGAGGGAAAGGGGGGGATGGGGATAAATAAATAAATAAATAAATAAACCTTTAAAAAAAGATGTCATCAAGAGTCCATGTTTAGAGAGCAGTGGTAACTTAGTGGTTGAGCTCCTGCTTTGCATGTAGGAGGTCCCAGGTACCTCCTCAAAAAAAAAAAAGAGTCCATATTTCTATTCTGACATTCTCAATGTTGTTTGACTCACCTCAAGGTAATGCACTGACTATTATCAGGCGTTGCATCATCACCACATCAATATCTAGAGGTGAAAGAGACTAAGGCTTCCTTGGGTATTTTTTTAAGAGGGACCCAAGTTCTTCTCAGAATCCTCCCGACTCCCACCTTTGCAGGCTTCCCCATAAATCACATTGGGCAACATTAGATCCATATCCCTTCGTAAGCCTTTCACTGGTAAGATAAAATTATGGTAGTTGACTTACACTAATCAAGACCCACCCACCTGGGCTGGGGGTCCTTTTATCATCCCTAAAGAACATGTCCTCTGTTTTAGATTCCTAATGGCAAAACAAATACCATAAAATGGGTTGGCTTAACAACAGGAATGTATTGGCTCAGGTTTCAAAGGCTAAAAGACTTGGTATCTTCTGACTGGTCAACAATCTTTGGGATTCCTTATTTTTTTCATCACATGGCAGTATGCCTGGTGATGTGTTTTACTCTCTCTTCCTGGTTCTGTTGACATCCAGTTTCTGGATGTTCCCCGTGGCTTCTCTTTCTGTATCGAATTTCCTTTGCACATAAGGACTTCAGCCATATTGGATTACGGCCCACCCTCATTCAGCTTGGGCACACCTTAAATACCACCATCTCCAAAGGTCCTTTTTGCAAAGGTGTTTGCACCTATAGGTTGAGGGCTTGTGACCTGAACATGCCTTTTGTGGGGTACATGATTCAAACCCCAATACCCTCCCAGAGATGGGTAGACATCTGGATAAAATTAGGAAGGAGTAGGAATTGTTGCTGGGTAACACCCAGCAGTGTCTTCTACATTTCTTAGGTTCCAGTCAGTCACAACATTCTCCTAATTCTGCCTCCAAAATAGCTTGTATATCCACCCTGGCCCTTGTTCCAGTTCTCAACAACTCCTCCATAGACTCTGGATTTCTTCTCTCCAGACTTGTCCCGACCATCTGATCTTATACTCAAATGATAATCAGCTTATTATATAGTGCAAGTCTGATTATACCACTTCCTAATATAAAACTCTCAAGACAATTCAGATGCAACCACCTTTTTGAAGATTCCCCAGATGTTTTATTTATACATAGCTCTTTTATAGCACTGATGAGAGACAGCCTTGCATTAGAATTATTCATGTTTTCTGTTCCTGCCACTATCGTCTCTGTTCAATGTGATGACATTGGCCACATATGGCTGTTTAACTCTTGAAATGTGGCTAGACCAAACTGAGATATAAGTATAAAACATATGTCAAATTTCAAGCTTTAGAACAACAACAAAAAAGGGAAAGAAAATGCTTCATTAATAATTTTTATACTGATTATAGCTGAAATAATATTTTGGATACATTTGGGCTAACTAAAATATTATTAAAATTCATTTCACCTGCTTCTTTCCTAATTTTTTAGTGTGGGTCCTAGAACATTTAAAAGTACATACGTGTTTCACATTCGTACCTCACCTTCTCTTTCTGTTCATGAGGTCGTTAGCTCCTGAAGAGTAGAGGTTGCGTTTTGGCTCTCATTCATCAAGTCAGCTCCTTTTCCCCACCTCTGGCTCCATCAGAGGAGGGACCTAGCCAAAACACTTTATGTGGTACAATAAAGTATAAGGACACTGGATTTGGGGATAAAAGTGTACATGGCCATTTCTCATTGTCTACAGCGTCTGAATTTCAGGCACATGGGTATGTTTTGTGTCCTATCTAGACTGAAGTTTCTTTCTAAATTTACCAAGTTTGGAAATCACTCTTTGTTATGACTGCTTCAGGGTGCAAAGTTGTTATGAAATGTACCAAATTGAAAGATGAGAGAAAGTAGAATTTAACATTTTTCTGATTAGGTTTGCTCGTCTCTGTTAGTTTTCATTCCGAATGCTTAGATATGCCTCAACAAATTATATTTTACATTTTAAAGGTATTGGTGTCTCCATGACTACCACCTCCAGAATATTTTAGTTATTTTTACAATCATTGTTTGGAATAAAGAAGCAGATGTAAATTATGCCATTTCTATTCAACTCTACTGAATTACAGCTGGCAGTTGCATTTTTTTCATGGATGAAAGAATTACATTTGTTAACTATTTATTATATATTCCTAGTGAGGATTATTAAGAAGACCAAGAAAATTAACATAATCTAGAAAACATTTAGGAGAAAATCTGTTTATAATGACACGCTGAAATAAAAAACTTTTTCTTATAGTTAATGAGCAGAAATGAGGAAGTTAAGTCTTATAGTTGCAGTAGTCAAAAAATGCCATTGTTTGGGGGAAAGAATCCTTTTTCAGAAGTGGCTAGAGAATCTATAATTATAATTCCAATTTGGAAATAAATAATATTCATGGTCATTAATCATGAGTAGAGGAATACATATGGATTATTTGGTTACTGTGTGGGCAAAGGGCCCAAACAGCCTTTGAAAGCAGAGTCCTGCCTGACCCTGCCTGCCTCTGGGATGTGATATCTCTCCAAATGAACAGAGACTATGAGCAAGTCCACTATTTTGTCAGGGGGACTGCTTTAATAAGTTCTGTCTATGAGGTCTGGTGAAGGACCATTGTTCCCTTTGGTTTTTATCTTCTTGGTCACTCAGAAGAGCTCTATCTCAGTGACATGTGGATGCTGGGAAGCCGGGGTTGAATTCTGGGGCCCTTCAGCCCGTTAAGCTGTTACCCCTGGACTGCTGTGTGGTTTTTAAGAGACCATGACACATGTCACGACACTCTGGTCACTTCTGCATTTGGATCTCTTTCTGATGAAAAATAGAAGCCCAGGTATGACCCACCCTAAAAAAGTATGATTTCCCTGCTACAAAGAGGGCCTGCTGTGCGGAAGGCCTCTCCTTACACAGGGACCTCTTTTTTTTTTTCCAAATTCTACTCAATTTATTCATTTTTTAAAAAATATTACATTCAAAAAATATGAGGTCCCCATTCACCCCCACCGCTCCCACCCCACTACTCCCCCCACAGTAACTCTCTCCCCCATCATCATGACACATCCATTGCATCTGGTGAGTACATCTCTGGGTATCGCTGCACCCCATGGCCTGTGGTCCACACCATAGCCCACACTCTCCCACGTTCCATCCAGTGGGCCATGGGAGGACATACAATGTCCGGCAATTGTCCCTGGAGCACCACCCAGGACAACTCCAAGTCCCGAAAATGCCTCCACATCTCATCTCTTCCTCCCATTCCCTGCACCCAGCAGCCACCATGGCCACTTTTTCCACACCAATGCCACATTTTCTCGATTATTAACCACAATAGTTCATGAATAGAATATCAATAAGTCCACTCTAATCCTTACTGTATTCCTCCTTCCTGTGGACCTTGGCTTGGTTGTGTCCATTCCACATTTATGTCAAGAGGAGACTTAGATTCCACATGGATACTGGATGCATCCTCCTGCTTTCAGTTGTAGGCACTCTAGGCTTCATGGTGTAGTGGTTGACATTCTTCAACTCCATGTTAGCTGAGTGGGGTAAGTCCAATAAATCAGAGTGTAGGAGCTGAAGTCTGTTGAGGCTCAGGGCCTGGCTATCATATTGTCAGTCCAGAGATTCAAATCCCCTAGATATATCTTAAACCCCAGCACCAACTACAATTCTAGTAAAGTAGCATGAAAGGCTTGTGAAAAGAGATCACATCTGTGTCCAGCTCCATCGCACAGAAACACCAGCTCCAAAGAAGGGCCAACTGACATGGCAGTGAACCCCATCTGCCATGACCATAGAACCTGTGGGTCTCTTTAGCCCTCAAAAGAACCAGTACCTGGGGTTATATCTACTTTATCTGTCTCTGAGACTCTGCTCAGGTGTGCATAAGGGCAATCCTTCTGACAACCTCCAGACTCTTTTTTAGAGACTCATAGCCATATAAACTCATTTTTCCTTTCCATTTCCCCCTTACTTTAGGTCAAACAGCATTTTTAACTCCTGTTATTATACATAGACAGGGATATTCTGCTGGTCCGTGTTGAACCTTTAATTCAAGGTCATTTTCTAGTTACGTCACCAGCTGGTACTTGGTAGTGATCCCTCAGTGCCAGGGAGGCTCATCCCCGGATGTCATATCCCATGCTGGGGGGAAGGCATCGCATTTACATGCTGAGCTTGGCTTTGAGATTGGCCACATTTGAGTAACACGGAGGCTGTCAGGAGGGAACTCTTAGGCACAGTACTGCTCTAGGCCTTGTTCTTATTTCAGGTGTATAGGCTCACAAGCATAGTCATTAGTGTCAGGGGCCCACACAGGGACCTCTTGATGGCTCATATTTCCCAGCGCCCTATGCAAACACTGCCCGAGGCAGGTGGGGATGGGGTGTGGCAGCTGCCATCCTGGGCAGAAGGCGCTTCTGAGGGCCTGACAGAAAGCTCCAACCCAATTGTTTTCTGGTTGCTATTGCAGACAGGAGAGGGAATTTTTAAAAGGAAGGCAGGAATGACTCTTTCTTTGGAATTGAGATAACTAGAAGGAGATGGAGTATGTACTGCGTTTGAAAGAGTGCCTCTTCTCTTGGGTGTGAGCCTGCTACCATTTTATTCCATGTAGTGGTGTCATCTAATGTTGTAGCCAGAGACCTGGAAACATCCAACTCCTGCTCTTCCAGTCTGCTCTGTTCTCCTTGGGGTTTCCCTGGAAGCTATGAGTAGACAGGCCTTGGAAATCAGAGCACCTCTTTAGCACTAGCAGGGATAGTGCCTGAGACCAGGGCCAGCTTCTCTGGGACTCAGCTTGGGGTGGATGGCTTAGCTCAAGGCGCAGGTGAGCCCCTTCCACCCTCTCACTTTGAATGCTGGTATTACCAGCTGCTGAGCTGCAAGGGATAGGGCCCTGCACCACGTGTAACTGGAAGGCTGAGGGGGAGGGTGCCAGGGATTTTTTCTTATCGCTAGAGCCAGGTGAAAGCGCCGAGCAGATGGAATGTGTTTGACTGTAACGAACTGCTTCTGGTTAATAGTTGGCCCAGAAGCTCACCCAGGGACATCAGGCCTCCTGGGGAGTGACCTGAACAGAGATAGGGCAAAGAGCCAGCATTTCCTCCTTCCTCTGTGTGTGCACAGGAACCAAGCTCAATATTTCGTGGATATTTCTTTAAATAGCCATGCATACCTTCTGCTAGCTACCATCTAATAAACAGGGCGAGGTGAGTTCAGATGAGAACTCAGATGAGGCGCCAGGAGCGTAAGGAACTAGAGGACTGTACACGTGAATGGCCGAGCAGGATTTGGACCCAGATCTGGTGGACACTGCGGTCTGCGATCAGCGGTTATTCCATAAATTCCTATTGTCAGGCTTGATCCCAGGAGAACTTCCATAAGGTCACAGAACATTTGTCTCAGTCATTGCTCTCTAATCCTGTTCAGCTGGGAAAATGGGAATTTTGTGACAGGTCAGTTCCAGTAATACGTTTTGTTTCCTGGGGAAGCGTTTTCTGACCATGGAAACCATCCATTCTGCAGGGCCATTTATGAGACCTAATTTAGCAACAATTGAAAATGTTTTCAAAGAGAAAAGTAAATGGTCTTATTTCAGGATAATGTAATTATTTTTAAGGGCTTCTCTCTAATCAACAGGCAAAACCTGGTAAGACATAAGAGAGCAAAGTAGTAACTGGCAAAACGCTGCTGCACAATTACACAGATGCCCAGACTACAGAAAACTCACATATGTACAGCCACGCACAGGGCGAGAGAGGAAAGAGACTTCATCTCCACTACACAGAAACTACACCGTGGGATCCACAAATCCCTCCCTCTCCAATGCCTTGGAAGAGCCTAACCCTGTGCCATTCTTCAGCTCTGCCTCTCTTATTCCAAATGGTTTTATGGTTGTATCAAACCAGTGACAGCATAATATAATGATTAAGAATGAGGTTTCTGAAGCTATCCTCCTAGATGTTAATCCTTGCTCAACCACTCACTGTGTGACCCTGGGTAAACCACTTAACCTCTCTGTGCTTCAGTTTCTTTCCTGTAAAATGGTGAAAATGATAGGACCTACTTCAAAAGGTTGTATGAGAATTAAGTGAGAGAGACCTATATTGGAACATGGTAAGTAACAGAATCACAGCAACCAGTCCAAGCCTGCCATGGGCAGGTGGAGACAGATGGAGAAGGGATTTCTCCCTCCCTTCCCTCCTTCTTCCTTCCTTCCACTTCTAAAGCCTGCTCTGTTCCTTATTTCTGTTTTTTCTCTCCAGCTCCAGAAGCAGAGGGTGAAATCAGGAGTGCTGTGAGGAGTTGGCCTGCCGCTTCTCTAGGGCCAGGGCCGGGGTGAGTGCAGGGTGGAATCCTAGTCACCGTCACCCCAGGCATCAGAGTTACACCGAGCGCGGGACTCCCCTGTGAGTTTGCCTTCTCACAACACGCTTCAGATTATTTCCACTATTCCCAATTTAAAATGAGGAAACTGAGGCATAGAGAGTTAAGCAACTTGACAAAGCTCATCCAGCTGGGAATCAGGAAAGCGGGAAATTACCCCTGCTTGGTATGACCCACAGCCCTTCTTATGGATGAAAATGAGCCTGGAGTCATGAAATCTCAGTCCACATTTTGGGCAAATGACTTTCCCTCTCTTGAGCCTCAATTTCCAACAAAGAGGGGACCATAGCATTAGTTCTCAGAGTTATTGTGGAGGACTGCCTCAGATAATGCGGTGTGAAAGTGCTTTATGACTCTGTGGGATGCTGTGCAAGGGGGCCTGCTCTTCGTTCCCAAATGCTTTTCTTTCAACGAGACGGGGTGCTGCGTAATGATGAGAGCAGGGTTTGGAGTCGGGCACACCTGAATCAAATCCAGCCCCACTGCTACTCTCTGCCTTCTCCTAGAGAAATTATTTAGTCTCCTGAAATCTCAGGGTCCTCATCTATAAAATGGGGTGATTTGTATATTTACCTCATAGGGTTTTTATAGGGATTAAATAAGATATTGTGCATAAAATATTTAGCACATTGCCTGGCACGTGACCAGTAGTGACGTGGGTTAGGGTCAGGTCTTGGGACACGAAGGGGCCTTGGATGAGTTAGGGACTGTAGTGAGACAGGATCCCTGCCCAGCCTGAAACTCGGTCCCTAAGATTTTTAAACCTTGATAGAAGCTTTATACAAAAAGGCAAGGCCCTTCAAAAATCTTAAGAACAATATGGAGATTTCCGTATCACTTGGGACTCCCTTTGACTGTGAAAACCACCCAGGTGAACTATGACTTACACAAATGTAAGGCCACAGTTCTCTTTGGAAATGGAGTTGAGATGCTCAGTTTCAAGAAGCTAAAATAATTTTGTATGAGAATGGGAGGGGGCATTTTCTGCTGGAAAGGCAGAGTGGCACCTGTTGTCTAGGCAGAGGAGGATGCTTCGAAAGTGAGATTCAGATGAGGAAGAACCAGCACAGCCGGGTGATTAGAGGGGCAAGGACCGGAAACTGACGGTTTTGTTACTGAGAGGCTTCCTGTGAATGAGGCTCTGGGGCAAGCACTGCTAGGTTAGGGCCCAGATGGCAAAACGCAGCTCGGAGTAAGCAGGGGAGCCCACTCCACTGTCGCGCATGGAGCCAGAACTGCTCTGGTACCCTGCGGCTATGTGACTTTGAGAGCATCTGCCGGCAGTGCCCTTCACCGGGCACCATAGCCTCCAGCAGGTGAACACCGGTGGAATGAAGACATCGGAAAAAAGACTGAGTGAAGAAGAGTTAGGCTGAAGGCCTTAGGGAGGATCCTGAGGGCCCTGAATGCCAAGGATGGGGTGGGATAAGGAAGGGAGAAAGGGACCCTGGGTGATGGACTGAGCCTTGATCTGCCGTTGATTGAACTCTTCGTGTAGAGTCACAAGGGGTACCTCCTCCAAGTCAATGCCATGTACTCTTTTAATTTCAGTGTTTTTCTTCCTCCTCTTAGGGGGCAAGTGGGGACACACAATCAAAACAACCTCTGATTTCTTACCCAACACCTTGGCCTGAAAGGGTCCTTTCCCACTTATTGTCACTCCGAGTGTTGGATGAACCTTTGTTGGCCCATTTGCACTTCTCACCCAAGGAAATAGGAGCAGGTTTCACACAAAACTGGTCATGAGATTCTTTATCTGCAGCTTTACTGTGTGCTTGATCCTCAGGGCAGGTTTATAATTCGAATCTGATATGATTTGTCCACGTAAATCTATAGAGAGAGTGACTTATTGTCATCCTGTTTCTTCTGACATCAGTGACTAATGAAAACAGTGTAAGAATTTGTAGTGTCACTCACATCTGAGTGCTATTTCAGGAGGTCTGAGGAAGGAGGAGCAGGGGACGTTCAAGAGGAAAACATCCCTTTCTCTAAGAGGAAAATACCACTTTCTCTTTGTAATCGCCTGTCAACATGCCTGTATGCACAGCCCTCTCCCCATATGACCACAAAGCCACGTTCATCTTTCTCTATAGATTGAGTTATTGGTAAAACTCAGCCATTCTAACTGCTTCTGAACCCAAATCTCATAGTGAAGAGAACTCCTCCCCTCCCTGTACAAATGTTTCACATGTAATGTATTATGCTCCTTTGATGTTGTGACTAAGCCATAGTCTGTTGGTCCACCGGCTGACCAGTTTCCTCTACCATTCCATCTTATTCTTTTTTTTTTTAAAGATTTATTTATTTCTCTCCCCTTCCCCCTCCCCCAGTTGTCTGTTCTCTGTGTCTATTTGCTGCGTGTTCTTCTTTGTCTGCTTCTGTTGTTGTCATGTTGTGTCATCTTGCTGTGTCAGCTCTCCGTGTGTGTGATGCCATTCCTGGGCAGGCTACACTTTTTTCACGCTGGGCGGCTCTCCTTACGGGGCACACTCCTTGTACGTGGGGCTCCCCTACGCAGGGACACCCCTGCATGGCAAGGCACTCCTTGTGCGTCAGCACTGTGCGTGGCCAGCTTCACACGGGTCAGGGAGGCCCAGGGCTTGAACCGCAGACCTCCCATGTGGTAGGTGGATGCCCTAACTCCTGGGCCAAGTCCACTTCCCTTATTTAATTCTTTGAATCCACTGTAATATCTAACACAGTCCTAGGCACAAAACAGGCTCCCAGGAAATTCTTTTGAACTAATTCAAAGGGAAATGGGATCTTCTTGAGTGACATTATTACTCCAAGCTTCATCTGCCTACAGTAGTACATAGCTTACGATTGTATTCAGAATAGTGTTCATTCCAACTTTTAATCCCATTATTTGATCTATTGGGAATAAAATCAAACATTTAAAAATATACCCTTTAATGCATAAAGTCTTTATAATCTAATGAAGAAATGAAGATATTTGTTTTTAATGTAAACTGCATATATACCACTGTTAAAATACAGGTTTTTAAATTTTTATTTTTTACCTTTAAATGAACACGAATCCAATTCAGTTTTGCTTATTGAAGTGTGTTTACTTCAGTACTCTTATGTTCTATGTTACCATCTATGTGGATACAATCAAATTCTACTTTTATATAACTTTCTTGTAATGGAAAATGCTGCTTTTAAACAAATGACCATCTTAGAGAATTGGAGTAATGCTTTGCACCATTTTATACATTATTGCACATCATAATTCATCATTGAAGGGAAAGAGAAGTATTAGCAAATTTATCTTTACCATTTTTCAAATGGAACAGTTACATATAATAGAACACCCTTTCTTTATTGTTTTCTCCTTCAATAAAATTATTTGGATAAATCTCAGATTTTCATTACTTTCTTTTATTGTAATAATTTTTGTTCCAATCCCTGTGTGTAAATTTTTCTGCAGGAGTAAGCTTATTTGAATCTTCGGATTTATCATCAGCAAGTAAGATTTAGGTTGTCAGTTCTAGCCATTTGCAATATTCAGGTACACACTATATGCTAGTTTCATAAATTCACAGTGTTTACAAGTTACACATGATCAAGGCATAACTCTAAAGTTTCCTCTCCTTGTTCATCTCTGCAGCTTCACACTGGTGCAGTATTTGCTAACAAAATAACTACTAAGTTGTGTGTACTAATAAGCCCTTTGCTACAAGATTAAGTAGAAAAGGCTAGAAGTTCCATTATTCAGGAGAAGGCAGAGTGTGATTTTCTTTACAGTTCCCTCTAATGAAGTGGGTGTGCCTTGTGGTTCAGCACCGTGGGTATCTGTAAGTGGGTTGCTGTGTGCATGCAGGGATTTAGAGCGCAGGACGCTACCTCTGCGTGCCCAGGCCAGACTAGCAGGGCGTGGCTTCCACCTGGCCTTGCTTCAGGTGACCCTAACCCAGGTCGTGACACCCCAGGAAAACACTGCAAACTTTTCTGAATAATTTTAGAATGTTTTGGGAATACTTATTTTTTTATGCTGAGTCTAATTTATTTTTACAGTGTTTACTGTAAAGAATAGAGAAAATAAAGATAGCTCAACATAAGTGAGATACTCCTGTTAGAATTCAGCAGGAACAAGAAAAATCTTCTTACCTGTTTCCTGCTGGGAAGAGGTGGGTATGGGGGTATGTGCAGGATGATCAGTGAGTAACCCCACCCAGGCACACACAGGCAGTCAAATAGAGGAGGTGGTTTGCCTAGTTGTACACAGAGCCTGTCTTTTAGAGATGGTGGGAATCCTTTGTTTACTTATTTTTATTTTTGCTTTAGAATGACTTTGTGGGTATATTTTCATCTTTCATCTCTTTAGACTAAGCTTCCATTTTCATCTTTTTTGAACAAGAAATGGAAATAATAATCAGAGAGTAATTATCTAAACAGGAAGACTTTTCTTTAAGCACATGAACATATACATTCTCAAATACTTGGCAACATCCTCCCTGAGCCTGTGTCTGTTTTCCACCATGAGACACCACGCTGAATGGAAGGAGGGAGAGAATCTCTTTTCTACTTCCACCTTTGAACTTAGTCAAATAACTGTGGACAAACCCTTAAACCTTCATTCTCAATTTCTGTAATATGGGAGTAATTAGTCTTGGCCCTCCTTTCTCATAATATTTCAAGGAACAGCTGAAATAGTATATGTGAAACTCTGTAAATTCATGCAAGAAGGGACTGTACTTTATTTAAATGTATTGCATTAGGCAGCTGGTAGAATGCCCAGCATGTGCTTTGAGTTCAGTACATATCTGTGGTAAGGGTGAATAGGTTTAAAAGATAAACTGTGCATAATTCCAAAAGCAATGCCTCTGTTTTATTAATAATTCTGTAATCTGTATGCCAGAGGGAAAACAGGTCAAATTAGAACTAAAACCAATTTGAATTTTAAAAATTCATTCAGGCAATCAATTTTTATTGAGCAACTATTATGTGCTAGACTTTGTTCTAGGCACTGGGGTTAAAGAAGTGAATTAAACAGATCAAAACCTGCACCCTCATACAGACAATAAATGAAATAAACTCAGTAGTATATTAGAAGGTGTAAATGTTAAGGAGAATAAGGAAGGGAGGATTAGGTGTTATAATTTTAACCATGGTTGAAGGAAAGGCATCACTGAAAAGATGACAATGGGGTAGTACTGAAGGAGGTAAGGGGTGAGCCAGCCAGATATGGGAAGGTGGGGGTGTTAGAGCCATGAGGATATGGGGGTGCATTCAAGGTAGGAGGATTTGGGGAAGGCATTTGAGGCATGAAGTTACGGGGGACATTCAAGTCATGAGGATGTAGAGTGGGGTATTCGAGGCTGACGGCGCAATAAGGCCCTGAAGAGGAAACATGCCTGGTAAGTGTAAGGAAGGAAGCCAGTGAGGGAGAGAAGCTGAAAAGAGAAGGATATATGGTCCAAGATATGAGGAGGAGGAGGATGGAGACAATGAGGGTGATGATGATGCCCATGAGGACTTACTCAGCCAGGCTTTGTCTAATTATCTCTCTTGATCCTCACAGACACAGACGCAGACTCAGACAAACACAACTTATAGATGTGGAAACTGATGCATGGGGAAGAGTAGGTTCCTAAAGGTTGCCCAACTAGGAAGTCTTAGCCAGGATTGGAACTCAGGACCCCCTGATTCCAACACCCACATGCCTAACCACTGTGTAAGCAGATCAGCTCCAAATACTGTTTGTTGATACATTCTCAGGGACTTTTTCTTTCCCCTAGCTAGCTTACAGTGACTATTCTACCATCAAAAAATATCCCCTGAGGCTACTCGCAGTTTCTCAGGAAATGGGTGTGATCAGAAAAACAAAATGTTAGTGGAGAACCAATATTAATTCCAACGTGATGAATTTTGGACCTAGACAAAAAACACCTCATATATTCTAGTGGAAGAAGGACTCACTGAAGAAAGTCCATAGAGAATTACTTGAGGGGGAAAATGTTCTTATTCTCAACCAGACAATTACCAGAATCTTTGTCCACTATCTTGCTATTCATCTAATACAAGGGCATCTGAAGGAGGGAAAGACAAAGTGAGTTGTATGGGCTTCTGGAGTTAGCAAACAATGACACCAGATGCTCAGTTAAATTTGAATTTCAGATAAGCAACAAATAATTTTGGGGTAAGTATTCCCTTCCAATATTTGGGACATGCTTATACTTAAAAAAGATCCCTTCTTTCCTTCTTGACCTTCTTACTTTCCTTCAACAGATTTGTTGGACCACTTCTAATTTCTAATCCATGACAGTTGTTTTATTCCTCCTTTATCCAAATATACTTTATCCAAGTATTATTCTAGCTGCTTTGGGCTCCTAGGAAGTAAGCTCACAATGCAAATAATTTAATCAATTTAGATTCTCCATAGGGAGCATCATGGTAAGGACACAGATTTCTGTATTGAGATTCAGAATGAGGTTAGAAAACCCTGTGCTGTTTTTTCTCCTTCTTTGTTAATCTTTAATGAGGATAATGTGGTGTGAGCCTGTCTGAAAAGTATTAATTCCTGAACCAGGAGCTCCTTGAGTGAACAGCCTGAGTTCTTCAGGGAATGTATCCCCTGTAGGCAGCCCTGTGTCCCAAAAGGAAGAGGTGCATGCTTTTATCTGGAAGCTCAAGAAGCCCAATCTTGGGGTGGGAAGATGAGGTCAAAGTAGAAGATTGTCAATGGCAATGAGTTAAAAATAAAACAACATGAGGAAGTACATTAATTCGCCAATTGCTTATTAAGCATACACTGTCTGCCAGGCATGGTGCTAGATGCCAGGAATACAGTATAAACAAGACAGAAGCCCTCCTGCAATAGAGTTCATCATCTGGCAGGAGAAGTAGCTCTTAAGCATATAATCGCACAAATAATTAATTCCAACAGTCGTGAGTGCTAAGAGAGAAAAGTACCAGTTATTATTGGAGCTTCTAATGGGGAGCATGGCCTGGTCTTGGTGGTTGGAGAAGGTCTCCCAAAGGAGATCACACAGAGATCTCAGTGTAAGTTTGGTAGATGAGGGCATATAGAAAATGCCTGAGTATGGGGGTGGCTGGAGAGAAGAGCATTCCAGGGATAGAAAATGGCTGCCATGTGTAAACCAGATCTAATGGAGGAGGTCCAAAGGCACAAAGACCAGTTAGCAGGTAGTGACCCAAAAAACTCCTCACCTGCACCTAGGGCACAGTTCACCTGAGGCTTCTCCTAGGAAAGGCCTTACATAGCTCCCCACTTAGGCAGCCCAGTTGTCACGTGACTGGGGTGGCAGCCAAGTGACACCTGTCCAGAGCTCATGGGGTCTAACTAACTAGTGGGCCACAGCCACACAGCCTCTCCAGCCCCATGGAGAGAAGACCATGGTCCTGCTATCCATTAGCTGCTTCTCTAGTGGGATCTCTTTGCTTAATTCCAGCTTATTACAAAGACTACCATGTAGCGAATCACTCTGCAAGGGCTGGCAGGGGTCTTCCCTGGGTCCAAACCACAAATGTCCTCTGCAGCTGGCAAGCAAGTAAAGGGGGAGTCAGGCTGGAAGCCAGCATGAATTCTCTTTCCTTCTTTCTTTCTCTCGTGTCCCTTTTCTTCTCTTCTTTCCAGTTTTCCATAAAACTAAAAAGCAAGGAGAAGAATGTCTCCAACTCTGAAGAGCTCCTCTTTGTAAACAACCCAACCAAACTGAACCTTTATCTCATTCAGATTATTAGTCAGTGTCTATCAAGCACCTGGTAGGGGCCAGGCATGCTAGCTTTCCCCCAATGCACTGGGATTCTTTGTTCTTATTTATCCTCTAAACAGCCTTATAAGAGAGTTATTAGTATGCCTGTTTCACTGAAGAAGAACTGAGACCTAGAGAGGTCAAGCAAAATTCCTAAGGTCACATAAGCTAGAAATATTGTAAGGACTTCAGTTTAGTTCTTCTACCAAGTCCAATTCCCTTCCCATATACCTTGCTGTCTCTAGGAGTGCCTCATTGTCTGCTGGGGAAACAAAAGCTGCAGGAGAATACAAGAGGCCACTTCATAGTCCCTTCTTGTTAGCCAGTTAATCCTGTACAAATATTCGATGGGCCATGTTCAGCCATGCTAGCCAGGACAGGGAGTGATCACAACCTCCCAAAGGGAGCAGCCATTCAACACCAAAAGCATCTGGCCAGAGACATGGGAGCTGGACCCGCTCCCCTGGGACCACAAGCTGCATGAATTTGGTCATGACAGCTACCTTCTCTAAACCCCTCATGCCTGGAATAAAACCAAACTATAAAATCCCTCTCACCAACTCTACAGTGAAATTGTGAAAATAAAACACTATCCACAATTCCAGCCCTCTCCTATGTGGGATATGATTTTTATAGGAATATTCATCTAAGCCAGGAAACAGTAGATGTTAAACACATGTTTACTGTATAAATAAAAAGAAATTTAAGAACTATTCATAGACTCTATGGTGGGGCTTGTATTCCTAAATGTGTTTGTGGCCCTAGAGGCTAATTGAAAACAGGGACTTGTACTATTCTGGTCTCCACTGGCTGCTAGTTTAGTGATGAGGCCTGGTTGATCTCTTTGCCCTCCTCTGTCCATGAGGACTCACTTTTCTCCTTTATGGTTTTATCAAAACCCCAATAATCATTCTTGTCTTTTAAATAAGAGACTATTTAGCATCTTTAGCTAAACAACCACTTATTGCCGTCAGAATTCCACAGAAGTGAGCAAAGTTATGGTCCTAACCTGTGGCAGCCCTAGAGAACTGCTGAGGGTTCCCAGAGCATCCTCTTCTTCCTGTCATTGCAGCTGGACTGGCCTGACACTGGACCCTGAGGACAGGCAGCTCTGACTCGGTGGAGTGCCACTGGTGGGTGCCAGCACAGTGGTCTGATGGGATATGGTGACATGTGGACTCCATCTAAAGGCCTGGACTTCAGACACTCCAACAATTGCTTTCTTTGGGACAATTTTATAATTTCTGCAGGTCTGGAAGGTGGACATTTAAGATGGCTCCTGTCTACTTACTTGTGGGCACTCTAAGTTGACCATGTAATTTCACCTTCAGCTGCTGGCAATCTAAGAGGAAGCTGGTGGAGGAGTCAGCCACTGGCGACTGTTGAAGTAGCAGGGAAAGTAGTGGGCATGAAAAGTCAGAGGTTAAGTATCAAGCAACAAGGATTTAGGGCACCATTTAGGTAAGATGCCTTTTTAGGCCAGGATGGAGGAGTATGTATTTACACGGTTAAAACACAGGATGGGCTGGCCCGCCCAGGCACTGTCAATAGCAAATGCTAAACTTGCACAAGTGTGCCCACAGCAATGCACAGAGCAGAGGAGGTGGGGTGGAATTCCAGTTCCAATTCTAGCAAGTATACAAACTCTTGCAAGCTAAATAGTTAGGAGGTAAAGGCTCTAGAGGAGAATGGCCTGTTGGAGAATTAGAAAGGAAATGTCTAGAGATCAATGTACTTATCAATGACATCTAGAATGTCACTTTTGCAAAGTGTTGCAAAATGTTCTGCCTAAAGAATCCAGGAACCACGCTGTTGGAGATTGAATCATGTTCCCCACAAAAGGCATGTTCACATCCCAACCCTGGTCCTACAAGTGTGAAGCCAATTGTAAACAGAACCCCTGAAGATGTTATCAGTTAAGGCATGCCCACACCGGATGAGGTATGCTTTACTTCAATATGGCTCAAGTCCTTGTAAGGGAAAGAAATTAGATGCAGAAAGAAAAGCCACAAGGAGCAGCCAGAAGCTGGAAGTCAACAGAGCTGGGAAGGGATGGGAGAAGATGTCACCATGTGCATTGCCATGTGGTGGAAAAACAAGGAACCCCAAAGAGTGCCAACCATCCAGAAGACACTGACCCCAGGAGGAAGCAAGCCTTCTAGCCTCTGAAACCCTGAGCCAATAAATTCCTGTTGTTAAGCCAACCCGTTGCATGGTATTTGTTTTAGCAGCCTGGAAACTAAAGCACATGCCTAAGGTAAATGCCAAGGAAGTAAAAGAAAATTAGAATTAACCTGACTGTCCATTAAGGGGGATTAGTTAAATAAATTCCATACAATGGAATACCAAAAGGCTGTAAACTTCACAGGAGCTTTTTACTAACCATTGTATCTCTACTAATTCAGTGGTTGCCATTGAAGTCAGTGCTCAGTGCTATCTGCTGAATCAATCAATAAATGAAAAGTCAGCAATTAAAAAGGATGAGACACATCTATATATATATATATATATATATATAACATGGAAGAATGTCAAGGATATACTGCTAAGTGAAAATGAAGTTTACAGAACAGTATAGTATGATCCCATTTATGAGTATAGTGCCCATATTACATATATATATATGCATTTAAATATCTTGAAGGTTATGTATATTATATATAGATAGATACTGTAAATGGCTATCATCTACAGACTTTTATTGGACTGGAATGAGGGTGTTCAATTTCTAATTTCTACATCCCTTTATTGTTTAGATTTTTTACAATTACTTTTGTAATCAGCAAAGCCAAAAAATAGGTTTCCTTTTATTGAAGTGTGAAAGTTGTTTTAATGCTGATCAAGTTAGCTATTCTTATGTTTATTTTAGTGAATCGTCTAATATGTTCATTGTGATCAGAAATGTATGATTTCTTGGCAGTAATGTGGTTGCATTTTATTTTTATGGAAAATAAGATTTAGTAAATGGCCCAAGGCCAGGCCCTCTCCAGTCTGAAATGCTGGCTATGTAAAACAGATTTCAGGTATTTGGGAGACTGTAAGCCCCTTCCCACCCTGAGAAAACCAGACAGATTTGCTGGGCTTTATCTCGTACTATAGTGAAGGCAACTTTGTTTCTAGGGACCTCCTTCTCTACTAGAGTTTTTGTGCTTGTTCAATTCTCCTCTCAAGCCCTGTCACCTCTCTGTCGTGGGAATTACTGTTGGTGTGTGACTGGAAGACACAGGCTGTGACCCCTTAAACAGGTTGATGTGAGTCAAAGCCACCTTGCAAGTGGTGACTTTGTAACATATTTCAGGCAATTCCAGCAAAGCCATTTTGTGGCCCAGGTGGGGTTATAGGAAATAGATCTCATTCCCCTGTATCAGCTAATCTTTCCAGAGGAGAGAATATTCTTTGGTCAGGCAGGATAAGACCAAGTTAGTAGGACTGTTATATAACTCTTCTATTCTCCCTCTTTGGCATTTAAATATTTCTCTTTATACACCACTATGTTTTATTTGCGACTTTGCCCATTATATATGAATACATCAGTTTATACGTATGGTCTCCTTTCAAACTCCCACAGAGAGTCAGTTTCCATTGAAGAGAAATTACTGAAGCAATGTGCTCTTCAGGGTTTTATTTAGTCTTTTTTTCAGTGAGGATAAAAAACAACTAACCTAGAAATGAATTTGCTGGATTTCAGCTGCCTGCAAAATTCAGATGCTAAAATCTCTGAGGCCCAAGTCATGGTAAACATGAATGCTTGCTTCCCTTCATCCATAACTTTTATAATTCCCTTCCTTACATTTTAGAAACCTTTTTCCTACTTAAGGTTTTATTACATAGATTTTCCCATTGGTTGAAATTCAAAGCAACACTTAGTGGACTAAATTACATGCCCCAAATCAGCAAACATTTTAATTAACCTGGTCTCTTTCTGGAACAATTATGGGTTCTCTGTTGCTCAAAGCCACCAAACTTGATTTCAGCTGCTAGCATTTTGTAAATTCCACTTTTGGAAACCTCAGTGCAGTTTGCATTGAAACTTTTCCTCTGAAGCTAACCAGGCTATCCAGAGTCAGTTAGGGATTTTTCCCTAGATAATGTAACTGAGGGCTTTGAGGAATTAAGTCTCAGGGTGTTTAGAGTCTTATGAGAAATTGCAGAAATGAAATCTTGCAGATCTTTCACTCCACAGACATAAAAAGTAAAGGGGTAGGGGCACATACATTTTTAAAAAATTGTTCACTGGTCACCATTTCCTTTCATTTTGGCATCACTTTTAGTTGCTATTCCTTTTTTTTTTTTTCTTTTTAAATGGAAAGTTAACTTCATATTTTAGATTCTTGGTCATGGTTCTTTGTTTGTGGTTTGGTGTCTTCTCTTCTCATTTAATTTATTTTTCCTTTTTCATCTGTGGTTATTATCAACCCCAGATTTATTTTTTGAACATTGGGAGACTGGATGTGACCCAAAACAAGTTGAGAAATTCCACGTTGCCCTTCTCAGAGTAAACCACCGAATAACAGAACGCTGGTGTTTAATAGACAGGTGTGCACTCAGTAAAGACATGCAGCCTAGATTCAATTAAGTGTGTATTTAACTAAAAGGCATGAAGAGTTGCAAGTTTTCTATTTAAAAGTATTACTTTAAGGCCCTGCAGCAAAGGCCCTTAAGAAGTCAAAGCTGGGCCTGTTCCAGGAAGCCAGGAAGCCTAGAGCATGGATAGGACCAAGAGATTCCTCAGAGATGCCTGGGGCTGGCTCACGCAGAGCCTTGTTGGCCAAAGAGAGGAGTTTGGACTTTATTCTACGTGTGTTGGAAAGCCCTGCAGTGCTTTAAGCAAGGGAGTAATATGGTCTGTTTTGTGTTTTCAAAAGGTCATTCTTGGAGCCGAGTGAAGAAGAGATTTGGGCTGGAACTAGGGCGAGGGCAGAACAAGAATGGAAGGTGGGAGGCTGTTGAGGAGGGTCTTGTAGAAGTCCAAGAAAGAGATGATGGCAGCTGGGACCCAGGACAATGGGGATGGTGAGAAGTGAATGAACTGGAGGCACAATGCTGATGGGATGGAAGGGGACAGCCGTCATGGATGAGTACTCAGGTTTGGGCTTGAGTCACTGGGTGGATGGTGGTGCTGCTGGCTGAGATGGGGCAAGCTGGAGTGAGGGAAAGAGGACAAGACTCAGAGAGGAAAGCAAGAGCCCCGGTTCTCATTTTTTCTAGTTTTTTTTAGTACTTTTTATTTACAGCCTTATGCTGGACCCAAAAGGTATAATGTTGAAATAGGTTTAGATTCAGCCTCTTCTATTTTCCTATCACCTTGCCTACCACTCCTTCAGAGTCTTCTTCACTGCTTCCTTCTCATCTCTCAGGTTCTAGATGTCAGGGTGACCATGGGCTGTCCTTGTTACAACTCTTTTCTATCCACATTCACTTCCTTAGTGCTCTCATGCAGTCTCTTACTATGATTACTATCTATAGATTGACCACTCCCAAATCTATATTGCTTCTGAACCTTTTTCTCTAATTTTATACTTATATATCCAACTACCTTCTTGCCATCTGCATTTGGATATATAAGTAGGCACGCAGAATGAACATGTGCAGAACTAAGTGCTGACATCCATACTTTTGCCTCCCCCAAAAGCCCTGCTTCTCCTGCATTTTTCCACTTTCAGTACATGATTAATAGTTGCTCAGACCAAAACTTTGGAATTATGCTGGACTGTTCTTTCTTTCACATCCCACATCTGAACCATCAGCAAATCCTATTGACTCTACCTTCAAACTATACCCAATCTCACCTTCTCTGTTGCTCCTACCCTGGTTGGAGCCAACAGCTTCTCTTGTCTGAATCGTTCCAGTAGCCTCTTTAACTGATCTCCCTGACTCTGCCGCTGCCCTTCTAGTTTACTCAACACAATAGCAGAGTGATCCCTTTATAATATAAATCGCTCCAGGGGCTCCCATCTCACAGAGTAAAAGCCAAAGTCCTTCTAGTCACCTACAGCCTCATGTCATCTGGTCCTCATGAGCTTTGTGAGCTCATCTCCTTTACTTTTTCAAGCCCTCCACTTCAGCCACATCCTTGAGATGCTAAGCACGCTCCCAGTTTAGAGCCTTCTCACTTGCTGTCCTCTCTCCCTGCACTATCCTTCCCCCAGATATCTCCATGGCTTGCCCCCTCATTTCCTCTGGACTTTATTCACTTTCTCAATGAGGCCTTCCCTGACTTATTTAAAATTTCAACTCCCAACCAGCCATCCCTGGCATTCCCTAACCCTCCTCCACTCCACTTTTTTCCATGGCACAGCTCCATCTAACACTGCATTCATTTATTGTGTATCTCTTGCCACTAGACTGTAAGCTCCATGAGAACAAAGATTTTTTGTCTGTTTTGTTCCCTACTGTACAGGGCCTAGAATCATGCCTGCGTCTTAGTAGACATTTAACACATTTTTGTTGAATGAATGAGTTGCAATAAGAGGTTGTATTCTCCCTCTCATCTATTTATTTCTGACTTTTTATGGAATTGTTTTATTAATCTCTATATGTGCTTTGTCCACAGAGGTCATAGGAGGTAAAACCAGTAGACAGTCAAGCAGGCAACCTGAGCTCTTGGTTTGGCTGTCTCTGAGTTCTCATTTCTTGGCTTATAAAATAGAGAAAGTCTGCCCTGCCTATTACAGGATTATAGTGAAGGTTCAGTAGAATAATGTAGGAAGGGCCATGCAGGATAAGATATTGTTTTCATTAACCTTGACCTCTGGACCTGAGTCAGTATTGGAGTTTTACATGCATAGTCTCCTTTAATTCTCACAATGAATTAATCAGATATGAACTCATCTTAAAACCATTTCACAGATGAGAAAACTAAGGCACACCAGGAGGTTAAGTGAATTGCCCAACAGCTAGTAAATAATAGAGCCAGGCTTTGAACCCAAGCATTTTTATTCCCTGGCCTGAGCTTTTACCCATTATAATTTACTGGCACAAAATAAATGTTTTAATGACTGAATGGACTAATGAAACTTATTTGACCTGAGGTGCAATTTTTGTCTGCAGCCAATTTTTTTTTAAACTACTGATTAATGTAGTACTTGCCTGCTTTTATCATCTTTCCCCCTTCAACTCAAACAAGTAGAAATTTCTGTCTTCCAAAAGAAAAAGATATTATCAAGCATTCCTCTATCTTTTTCCTTCCCAAGAAATGAAACTCTATCATATGTCCCCAGAGATTTTTGCCGTACTGTCTGACAAAGTCCAGATGGTTTTCTCAAGTTCAGTCATCATACTTAGTAAAAGTATTTGTATTTATCTACTGAAACAAATTCTGGACTAAATTACAAACTCCAGCTTCACAAATAACTTATTCAATGTTCTTCTGCCTTGTTTGTGTTATGGCCTTTCTGTGCTAATGAATTTGTAAATGTGGTTTAATTACTGTTTACTGAGAAGTAGCTGCACACAGTTTGGTCTCAGTGGGAGACTAAGCCAAAATGTTGAGGCAATTTGTTTCTAGTGCAGAAACAGCTAATAAGTGAGGAGCACTTTTTAAACATTGGGAAAGGAACTTAAGTTTGGTTCGAAGAAACAGTGCTTTATATTTCCGGGGAAATAAATTATTCTTTAAGGGAAAGATTTAAATATCAAAATGGCATTTTTTCCCAAGGCCAACCACACAGTGGTTTGCACTTAACCAAACTGTAATAACGATGATTTGATTGTACACCACACCAAAGAGCTATATTCTCAAGAAATCCCCAAAGGGAAAACTCAAAATTACTTTTAAATTCCATAAAATGTCTTAGAGCTCTGTAAACCCATGTATTATGTATTACCTCATGTTTCTGAATTCTGGCCTCAGGCAAATTGCCAACTTAGCAACTAAATGATAGTTTTAAGATTCTAATATAAACCAATCTTTCTAACTTTGCTTTTTTTTTCCCTCTAGAAAAAATAGATACAAGAGGGAAGTGAAAGTTACTCAAATGTTCACTTGATCAATTCTGTTTGTGCTCCATTTGGAGTTCTAGTTTAAATTTGCCCTTGCATAAAATGGTTTTCTTGATTCCTCATAAGAAAGGGCCTCTGAAAGTAAGTTTCTTCTGTCAGCTCTGGGTCACGCTAATCGGATGGGGGTTCGGTTCTCCCCCAGCTCCGCCAGGGGACACCTGCCTAAGACTGAAAGCAGAGCCTCCAATTGCTGACTCAGACAAGAAAACCAATCTACTTGTCAATTAGCAAGGATTGCTGGTTTTTTCCTAAACTGTGAATAATACAAAAGAAGTTTGAGCAGTATGAGAAGCAAACCCTGCCCTCTAGGAATTTATATTTAGTGGGGCCAACGGGATATACTGAATATTCAACGTAAGGGGTCCTGGGGCCAAGCCTTAACCACAAGAGCTTTAGAATGTTAGTGTTCTAAAAGCCAGGGACTCATCCTTCTAGCAAAACGTCTTTTTCCAAGAAGACTGTTTCATATTTCCATGTTGTAATCATTTATTTGGTATTCAATCATTCTTTCAGTCATTCCTTAATTCATCAAATGTTAGTTGTGCTGGGCCCTAGGAATACAGAGTGACTGGATAGAGACTCTGCCTCATGGGCCTGACTATAGTAGAGAAAGACTGGTATGTAAATAAATTAACAACATGTGTTAGTCAGCCAAAGGGGTACTGATGCCAAATACCAGAAATCTGTTGGCTTTTATAAAGGGTATTTATTTGGGGTAGAAGCTTACAGTTACCAGGCCATGACATGTAAGTTACTTCCCTCCCCAAAGTCTGTTGCCATGTGTTGGAGCAAGATGGCTGCCAATGTCTGCCAAGGGTTCAGGCTTCCTGGGTTCCTCTCTTCCTGGGGGTCCTTTCTTCTCAGACTCAGCTGCTCTGCTCTTTCCACAAGGCCAGGTGTAGACTATCAGGCAAACCACTCGTCTCTCTTCCCAGGGCCTCTGCCATGTCTAATGGAGACTTCTCTCCTTTCTCACATATCTGCTTCACTGTGTGCTTACTTCCCCGGCTCCAGGATCCAAATTCCAACCTCCCTTCTCTACGGTGTAGTTTCTCTGTGAGTCTCTGCCCAGTCCTATTGATGTGGCCCAATCAAAGCATTAATCATTATATAACCAAGAAGTGAAACCTCTGAATTAAATATAATCTAATATGTCCAGAGGAACAAACCAGTTTACAAACATAATCCGATATCTATTTTTGGAATTCATAAATAAGCCAAATTGCTACATACCATAAAGTGTAAAATTTCAAAGAAACTTGGAAATCATGATTAAAATAGGGATATGTTGTTTTTCATATATTCTGTCAATTTCCAAACCTTATCTTTGGGATTTTTTTTATTATAGGAAAAATGAAAAATATAAATGCAGAACCCCTTTATGAGAAGTTTATCCTGTCTACTCTTCATTTGTAAGGCTTTGGAAATGGGAACTAAGTTCAGATACCACCTCTTCCAAGAAGTCTTCCCTAATAGCACCCATGTTCCCATTTGACTTGGGAGCCTGTCCTCTGTGCTCTCACTGTATCATGTCCATTCCTCTGGTTCCATGTGTTGAATTTGTTTCATATTGTCCCCTCATCACCACCACCACCCCTGCACACACATAACGGACGCCGCTGAGGCAAAAGCCTCCTCTTTGTATCCAGATGCATGCCTGATGCATGATGCTCGATAAATATTGACTGGTTATATGAATAGGAACATGGCATATGGGTATATTTTTAGATTAGGTTTTAAAATTTAGATTAGATTTATGACCATCTAATAAAAGTTGCCTTTATTTCCCACTATATTGTATTTAAAAATAAGTAACAAAATGGTATGTATTCTTGTTTTTAAAAATGTAAACATATTAAAACATACATTAACAACATACAAATAAATATGCATACAAAAAAATCTGGAAGGACACACACCAAAATGTTAGAAGCAGTTATCTTCAAGTGTTAGGATTTGAGAAATGATGTTGACTTGTTTCTTTGTGTGTCACTATGTTCTGTTGCTATTTTACTATGAATGTATGCTTCTCTTATGTTAAGAAAAAAATTATTTGTATTTTTACAACCAAAGTTTGTCCTATTTCATAGGCCATTGGTATAAGATGTAAATGACTTTATGAAGCATCATCTTTACCCTCTAAACCCAATGCTGTTGGTGACTTGATTTTGAGGGTTCAAATAACTCAACTAGCTTGTTAACATTTAGTGGTATTAGATAGGTTTGTTTCTATTTTCCTTCCTCATGTCTGCATTTATAATATTTGGAGGTAACCAAGCATCATTTTACTTGGAAATAGTCTAGTAATAAGTGTTAAATTCTCTCTTTTGATCTTTCTTTCTCTTTCTCTTTAATTCTCACAGCTAGAACTTCGTTTTGCTGTTCAGACCCTTGTATTCTTAAATCCAGGCTCAAACTCTTGAAATTGATAAGCCACAACTAACACATATACACACTCCCTCTTTCTTCCTCAGTCTTTTACTTTCAGTGTGGCTCTGTATAAAAAGAAATTCCAGTTTTCTAGTTATGATACTTTTGTTCTGTATCTCCTGCTTTCCTGTTTTTATACAATTTTCTTTGGCTGACTGCTGCATTGTAAAACTTAGACAATCTTATTGGGCTACAGTTTGTTTCTTTTCCTTTACCCCAAAGGAACAATTATAAAATGTGACTCTGAAGAAGAACTCTAAAAATTACTTATATTTTCTTTTCTTTCTACAGCTGAATTCTTGCTGCCAGGATGGGGAAACAGAACAGCAAGCTGCGCCCGGAGGTCATGCAGGATTTGCTGGAAAGCACAGACTTTACAGAGCACGAGATCCAGGAATGGTATAAAGGCTTCTTGAGAGACTGCCCCAGTGGACATTTGTCAATGGAAGAGTTTAAGAAAATTTATGGGAACTTTTTTCCTTATGGGGATGCTTCCAAATTTGCAGAGCACGTCTTCCGCACTTTTGATGCCAACGGAGATGGGACAATAGACTTTAGAGAATTCATCATAGCCCTGAGTGTAACATCCAGAGGGAAACTGGAGCAGAAGCTGAAATGGGCCTTCAGCATGTATGACCTGGATGGAAATGGCTACATCAGCAAGGCAGAAATGCTAGAGATTGTCCAGGTACGTAGCACTAGCCCTTCACAAAGAGCATGCATCAAAAGTAAGAACTGGAAGGTTCACAGTATAACATAGTACAAAGGTTGCTAACTTGTGGCCCACCAAGGCATTTTATTTGGCCTACTTGCTGGTTTTTTGTTTGTTTGTTTTAATGTGAACCCACATTGCAAAGGAGGGACATTGCACATAAAATTCTAGATTTGTTGGCATCTCTTGAAAATTCAGCTCTGGCAACCCTGGCCTGCATTCTTGCCTGACGCCAGTTACTGGGTGCTTTATGGTGACCTCTACCCTACAGTTGGACAGTTTTCCATGGTCACTATGGCTACTCCATCCCCTCATTGCCATGATCTGCCTGGACCTGGAGCCATTGTGCTTATATCCCCAGAAGAGGTGTTTAGTGATCAGATAGTGATCAGGTTCCAACCTGTGTTCAAATCCTGTCTCTTTCTCTTATTACCTCTGTGACTTTGACCAACTTAGCTCACTAACATGCCTCAGTGTCCTCATCTGTAACATGGAACTCCCAGTGGGACCCACCCATATCCTGGTGTTATTTTTAGGTTAGGCATGACTCTCATGTTAAATCTTAGCATGGTGCCTGCCCTAGAGGAAAGGTTATCATCACATCATTAACTTAAACAGCCATATGAGACTCATGAATGAGAGCAGCAATCTTGACTCCAGATCCTGTCCCCTCAGAGATCCAAACACTGTAGAAGAGAGGCCTCCTCATTTTAATAAGAGCCACTCTATTTTATTTCCCCAAATTACCCACCAAAATAAATTCCCTGGACAGAACAGGAGAAGGGGTCCGGGTATTGGCCAAATTGTCCTAGTGGGACCCCAGCAAACCTGAGGAAGATGGGGGAGAGGAGTAAGGTCATGGCAAGGACAGTGGGTGGGACAATGAGACAACCCTAAAGGGGCTGGGACATGGCTACAGGAAGAGGCTCAGGAGAGTCCTGGCTACAGGCAGTAGAAAGCACTGTGTGGGCAGGCAGCACCGGGGACGACTGGCAGCAGCTCGCTGTCCTGGCAGGTAAACAGGTCATGTCCATGACAGGGAAGCATCTGGCAGCAGACAGCGGGTCTAAGACAGCAGGCCTTTGGCTTCTTGGAAAGCTGATCTCAGAGCCTGACACTCATCCCAGGACATCTGGGTTCAGAGGTGGTGCTGTAGCCCTTGGGAGAACAGGTGCGGGGCCGGGAGGATCAGGGAACAGAAGACACAAGGAGACAAAGACGCCAGTCCTGGTGGGAGGGATGAGGGTGTGGTGGCCCTTGCTTTCAAGGAATCCCAAGGAGCCTCGTTGCAGAAACTGGAGACAGAGCCAGAAAGGGAGCTGCAAGACTGACCTGTTGCCAAGCTGTGAGCTGAAGCCTGGGTCCTGGTCTCAGGCCTGTGCGACTGAACCCACATGGGCAGTCAGGGAGTGACCAGTGCAAAAGACAGAAGGCTACAGAAGCAGGGATCCAAAATCACCCCATTCCTCATCTGAAAACTCTCAAGTCCCTGGTGCCCAACCAGTCCTCTTTTCTGGTTGGGCACTAGGGGCTTTTTCTTCCCCCAGAGCAGTGACCATCTGAATAAACTGTGTTAAATTAATCCTTCAGCGATATGGTTCTTAAATAAAAATAAAAGGTCCTCCCCTCCCCTAAGCATAAAATATTAAAAATACAATATCTATTCTAATAATAGAGGAATACAGAAAAATCCTCCATAATCTCACTTTCCCCAAAAAAGAATCTCTGCCAATATTTTTTCTTTTTTTACTGAAATTTTTCAAAAATTAGAGCAGTTGTGCATTTGCAGAAAAATCATGCAGAAAGTAGAGAGTTCCTATATCCCCTCATACATACAATTTTCCCTATTACTGCTAATAATATTTTTTGCTAACAATTTTTAATATATCTTCCTGGTTCTATTAAAAGCACTTAAAAATATCTGTTATATATGATGTCTTGACATTTTCACATAATAGCACAAACATTTCTCATGCTACAAAAACTTTTAATAAAGATGTTTTAATGGCTGCTTAAGTGATACAATACATTATAATTTACTTAATTTTCCCCTATTTTTGCGTATTTAGGCTGTTTACAGTCTTTCATCATAATATATAATACCATGTTTAAAAATACAATAACAAATAAATAATTCTTACACTTAGAGCTTTTTCTGTATTTAGGATCCCTTCCTTAGAATGGATTCCCAGAAGTGCAATTAGTAGGCCAAAGGGTATGAGGATTTCTAAGGCTTTTGATACATTCTGCCAATTTGTTTTTCCAAATGTACCCTCAGAGGTATGAGGACTGCCCCCATATCACTGTACTTTTCTGATTTTTCTTGACCTTTGCTAATTAAGCAAAAAAATAAGATAAACTGAAAAAGAAAAAGAAAAAAAGTACTTCATGTTAATTGGCTTCCTCTGATCTCTCTCCTTTGGTGGGGAGTACATTGCTAAGCCCTTCTGCTCTACTTCACTTGCAGTGAAAGGGCCAGGTAGATTCTCCTTTTGGAGTAAAGAATTTCTGATTAATTGGGATCCAAGAAAAACAATCCCATTGCCACTGTGTTGCCTCCTGTTTGTTTTTGCACAATTCTCCTGGCTGTTCCTGGTCAATGATTTTGTGGCAAGTATTGATGAAGATGCAAACATCCAGGCAGAGAGGGATGTCCAGATCATGTGGTCTTATGAGAATGGAGAATCATTCATGCACTTATTTAGCTATTATCGTTAGGTACCTGCTAAGTACCTGGCACTGGAAAGAAATACTACGGAGAGGAAAATTGGACACTGTCCCTGTGCTTTGGAGTCCAGTTTACAAGAAAGAGTGGGAAATTTGCAGAGACTATGCAAAAGGTGTTAGTAAACATTTGCTGAGCTCTGCTGACTTAACTCCTGTTCGTTACAGAATATAAAAAGGAGGTCTTAAAATTCAGGTGCATTCAGTCCGGCAGAAGTATCCCTGTGAAGTACTTCAGTCCATTCACAGGCCCACAGGAAGTTTCAGGTCCTAATTGGTAAGGACATATACTTCTTAATAAATGTGGATCTACTCATAGTTTTCAAGAAGCCCTCAAAAGGACTCTAATTTCCTAAATTGTTTTCTACAACATCATACCCTGCTGATTGATATTCATAGCCATAGCCAAGGAAATATTGCAGTATCCTGGGGTGACTTCCAAAGTCATCAGAGATTAAATTAAATTTAGAACCATTTTCATATTAAGGACTGTGTTATTCTATTCTGATATTTTGCAAACTGACAATTCACATCTTCTGTCACATTCATATGGTAATCTCCCTGATTTTAATTATTCTGGATGAATCAGAATTTGTTGTAGGATACTGAGCTTCCCATTCTATTTTTTCCTCTCTTTTTTTTCCTCTTTGAAAACCTACAGTCTAGGCCATGCCACTGTCACAAGTAGCTTTGTGCCTTTGTGTGGATTCTCTTTTCTTGGTTCTAGTTGGTCTGCACTATTTTGAGATGCATTTGCAGTTGCTACATTAGCTTCAGAGGAGTCACTGGCTGTTAACTTTTTGCTTTGGTAAATAGCTATTAAAAAGTGATGAGTTGGGGGCAAGCTGTGGACCAGGAAAATCATGAACACATTAAAGTTTTCATTTGTTGATGTGAGTAAAACCTGCATCTCAATTACAAATGTCAATATGAAAATTCTCAGCTAAATCTATGTCCCTCCAAGGCTTTGGAATTCAAGCAATTACAATGAAAAATGCAAATTCATAGTTGTTCACCTACAAACCCTAATAGTCAGTATGAAGACTGGCACCCAAACAAGTTTATAATTAGGTTTGACAATGAATGGAGGTATAGCACTCCGTTTCGGAACTTTTCTAATTGTTTTTCCCTGATGTTACTTCCTGTGGTTTAGCTTTGGTATCTACAGAATATTTTTTATGGTGACAAGCTGGAATCCCTCTGTACTCCTAACATAGGTAGGAAGAACTCTAAAACTTATGGGACTATTATGGACTCCATGTAATACTGAAAATACACTTTATTAGTTTCCTATGGCTGCTTTAACAAAGGACCACAAATATAGTGGTTTAAAATAGCACATATCATATTACATTTCTGGAGGTCAGAAGTTTTAAATCAGTTTCACTGGATTAAAATCAAGGTATCAGCAGGAGTGCATTCCTTCTGGAGACTCTAGGGGAAAATCCGTTTCCTTGCTTTTTCCAGGTTCTTGAAGCTGCCTTAGTTTGGGGCCCCCTTCTCCATTTTCAAAGCCGGGCCTTATGGAGAGAGTCCTTTTCATGCTGTCATTCCCCTGGATTTCTCTCTCTGCTTCCCTCTTCCACTTAGAGGAACCCTTTTGATTATAGCAATAGTTCCACCTGAATAATCCAGGATACTCTTCTCATCTATCTCAAGGTGCTTAACTTAATCACAGCTGTGCAGTCCTTTTTGCCATAGAAAGTAATATATATTCCCAGGTTCCAGTGATTAGGACCTGGACATTTTGAGGGGACCATTTTTCAACCTTATCACATCCACCAAAAAGCAGTTGTTCCTTTTTAAAAATATATTTTTGTGCTATTTTAGCCTCTGGATGAACAAGCAAAACCATATGCAAATTTATTTTTAGAGCCTTAAATGAGCGTTTTCACATTCATGTGTTTGTTTTTTAAGTGACAAGTTTAGAAACATGATTTAGGCTTGATATTTCATTATTGCATCAAATACATCTCTCAGAAGGCTGAGACCAGATAACAACTCTGCCCTTTCCCCATATTACAGCAGATTCTCTCCCCCATGTGGGGGCCTAGGTCAGCCCACTGCTGCAAGAGGATGGGGAATCCTTCTGACCTACACAAGTTTCCTGCCCCTCAGCCCAGCTGGAGTCAGTGGCAACACCCATATGCATCACAGCACGGGCTGCGTGTCTGAGGGGGGCTGAGCTAGCAAGTGAGTGGTGATGCTGATTCCTCATTGTGGTAGTTTGAGTCTTTAAGAAAAGTATGTTCTTAAAGCTGTCGGTTCTTGTGAGTGTGAACCTATCATGAACCTTTGATTAGATTACACTTGGTTTAGGGCCGTTTGATTAGATTACTCCAGTTAGGCATAGGGTGGGTCTTAATCCTCTTACTGGAGTCTTTCATAAACGAAATAAATATGCAGGAAAAAAATTTGCAGATACAGAGAAAAAATCCCAGAAGTTCTCTTCCAGAGAAACCCAAAAGAGCAAGAAGCTGAAGTCAACAGAACCTAGGAGAGAGAAAGCCACAGAAGGAGCAGCCAGAAGCTGAAAGCAATGGAGCATGGAGAGAAGGCAGAGACTGGCAGACGGCACCATGTGCCTAATCACCTACAGCTGCAGCTCATGGAGAAACCATCTCCAGTTGATGCCTTGATTTGGACACTTTCACAGCCTCAGAACTAAGCTTATAAGTCAATAAATCCTCATTGTAAAAGTTACCCATTTTTGGTATATTGCCTTGGCATCTTCAGCAAACAAAACACTCATGAATGTTTGGATGCTTTCTGGGATCTTGGAGGTTGCAGCAAACACTGAATTTATGGATCTACAAATGGGACCACAGCACTCCCAGGGAGAGAATATAGGAAGAATACGGAGTCAAACTTGCTTACCTTCTGTTTTCAAACAGTAAATAACTAGGAACCTTTATTTTTTTGTTTTTTGTTTTGCTGGTTTTTAACTAGGAACCTTGAAAGATCAAGTTCTTAACTACAAGTCTGCCATGGGCTAGGTGTACATAGGCTGCACTGCATTACCTTTAGGATTGGATGAAAATGATAGGTTTAGACAAAAAGGTGATCATGTGTATCCAAAGTGAAGATGAAGAGGGAGGGGATCAATAGAAGAACTGGCATGTAGGTCAATACCACCTTTCTCCTTCGCTATCCCTTTTTCTTCTCTCCCATCTCCTTGTGTCACAATTTCCTATCCCTGAGTCCCCAAGCTGAGCTGCTCTTTACTACAGAGTCATCTTTGTGTTGTTGTTGAGAGTATAGACCCCAGTGCCAGGGTGCCATGATTCTACTTAGTAATTACGTGACCTTGGGCAAGCTACTTAACCTCTTTGTGTATCAGTTTTCTGATTTGTGAAGTGCAGCTAATAACACCCCTATCTTGTGAGTGATTGTAAGGGTTAAATCAGTGATTATGAGCAAAGCACTTAGAACAATGCCTGTCATGGGGTATCCTACAATCAGTGTTGCCCATTATTACTACCACAGTTTCCAGGGTGTTTCTGATGGAAAGGACAGAATAATGGATAGAATTTTCCATTAAGTTTTAAGTTAAATTTACCTAGTCGTGAAATGGATTTTCACAAAGAAAAGAGAGGCAACCCAACTAAATCTCCAATTGGTGGAATTCACAGAAGAGATATTCTTGAATTAATGACTTCAGGAGTTCCTGGCCTTCTTCAGCTGCTGTCTTTCCCACCAAAGACTAGTCCATTTGGGAATAGCCCGCATTTCTGGGCTGCTTGGATGCTCACAGGACTCAGGCAAAAGCAAGATCACCTCTGCGGGAGAGAATGTGATTGCACCAGGGAACCTCCCAAACCGGAACTATTGACTTGCGCCCACAAGCACATATCATGCATTGGGACTGTTGGGGAGACAGTGTGTCTGGATTTAATCTCAAGTCTGAATGAGAAACTTTTCCCAAAAGGAATACACAGGCTGTCATAACATTACCCTTAGCAGTGCTCAGAGAACTTGCTTTGATGACCAGGTTGGAATAACTGATAATTAGCATATTCATTACTTGGGTGTTAATGATGGTGTTAACTATTGTCTTCGAATCTGACTTCCCCTCCTAATTGTGATTCAGGGTTAATTGGCAGTTTTGATGACAGCAGTGCGAACTTTAGGATACCCTTAGTCAACATTTTCACACATATTTGGATTTAATGAAACCTGAAGGAAAGAGGTTGGAGCATACTGGCAGCCCTCACGAAAGATTTGTTATTTGTTTCTTTTAGCAGTGAGAAAAATTTTTTTTCTGATTCACCTCCATGATGAATATATATCTATACAATGATGTAGTGAGGAGAGGAAGGTGATGGCAGTGGCTCCGGAAAGGAGACTTGACTCTAGGGGCATCAAGCAGACTCACAAATTAGTCCCACCTGGTTGTAAGAGCACCAGAGTGTGACCAATTCAGACAACCATCTTGGGAGTATTCCTGCCACAGAGGATCAAAATAGGGAACAGAGAGACATCTTTGCATTTTTTTAGAACCACTTCCTGAGTGACATTTGCATTTTTTTCCCTAAAGAGTTTTCTAAATTAGTGTCATAGACACTATGTCACTTAATATGCTCCTTGGAGACCTGAAATGCCGTGCTCTTCTGATTCTGGGGGAAAAGGGGAAAAAATAAAAAATAAAGGAAAGGGCTTCCATTTCATCCTAATATGGCTCCTGGGAATTCAGCTCCAAATCCTTGCCCAATTCTCAATTATGAATGTGCACCACAGATGTTACTGGAATGCAGCTGAGATTTCATTCCTGGAGAAAACTCATTAAAGTAATTGCTGAGGCTAGTGTCTGTCTAAAACCTGACCTTAGCGCTTGCTTATCAGTTGTGTTTGACTTGCCCCTTTCTGATTAGGACATTAATATTATTATCGCAAGCCACACCACAGTGTAAGAGTTAAATTAACTCCAGCTCAAATACTACCATCTGGCAAACGTGAATGAGTCCCTACCACCAAAAGGCATCCTCTCTGCCTGCTGCCTCCCAGAATCCTTTGTGGACTCCTCTACCTGTTCCTGCTCCCAAAATAGGGATATTCCTTAGCAGAGTTACAGCCACAGCCCTCCTCTCCATTCTCCGGGAGCTTCATCTTTTCAGTGCTTGTTGTGTGTTAAGCATAGTCATAAAAGCTTTATGTGCATTATCTCATTTAATCCTCACAACAACCGTATTAGCTCCATTTTACTAATCAAGAAACAGATTACTTCCAGATCTCCCTCTACAACCCATAGCTCTCTCAAGCCTTAGGTCCAACTGTTAATGAACTTGGGTTCACTTGGATATTTGTACTGGTACCTCAAAGGCAACATTCCAAAACAAAAACTCATTACTGACCACTCCCCCCCAAAAAAAGAATTGTTGTTATAAATTGCTCTACCATCCAGCCTGTTAATCAAGGCCAAGACTTCTTTGGCAGCAATGCCCTCCCTGCCCCCTTCCATCTAGCCCCATATCCCGGCACTCACCAGACTTGCTACATCTGCTGCCTTAATATTTTTTAAATCTCTCATTCCTGTCCATTCCTTCTGCCACTGTCTTATTTCAAGTCGATAATGGTGATCCTCTTTCTGAGATGTGCACAATTAATATTTCTTCTATCTTATAATCTTTTTTAAAGTGCTATGCAAAGGCAGCTTCAAGTGGTCCCTTGCAGAGAGGCTCATAAAACCCTCCTAAATAGATGTTCTAGAACTGCTGTGCTTTAGGCCTTCACATTTCTCACCTATATTACTACAACGTTTTTCTGGTTACTTATTTCTGCATATCAAAATCACCCCGAACATTAATGGCTTAAAACAACAGTCTTTAGCCCATGCATCTGGTATTTGGACAGGACTCCATGCAGTATCAGCTGAGGAGTTCAACAGGTGGCTGGCACAGCTGGGCTCCTGGAGCATCTCTCTGTATCTCTATGTGGTCTCTCCAGCATGGCGGCTTCAGGACGGCCAGACTTCTCACAGGGCAGCTCAGGGCCGTCCCAAGACAGAGCCATGCAGAACCTGGATCCCCTTTAATGGCCTAGCTTTGGAAGTCACATAGCATCATTTCCACCACATACTATTAGTCAAAGAGGTCACAAAGGCCTCTGGTTCACAGAGACCTGCAAGTTCAAGGGAGAGAAGACATACCTTCTACTTCCTGATGGGTAGTACAAGGTTCTAGAAATACGATTCTGGCCATTTATGGAAATACAGTTTTCCACAAGACATTTCTAACAAGTGTTCCTGCCTTCACTCTTGCCCTCCCCCAACTATTTTCTCTCTACTGATGCCCGTGATCTTTCAAAATTGCAGATAGAATCATGTCTTCACCTGCCTGAAATCCTTCAAAAGTTCATCCTCACTGTATAAATGATGCCTAAATTCCTTCATAAGACCCCATCCCTCTTAAACCTCATCGCACGTAGTCTCTGAATGTTCTGTGCCTCTATTAACTGTCCTGAATGATTCCAGAAGACACCCTGGTCTCTCACATCCTCCTGCCTTTCTTTATGCTCTGGCCTAGGGCACCCTCCCTTTCTCTCCCACTCATTAGAGGTCATCTTTTGTACCCTCCCTTGCCCCCAGTCCCTTTAACTGAATCATGCCCTGTTTTTCCATAATGCCAGGTACCTATCTCCATCACAAACATGCTCTTGTTTTCTTGTTCATTTAAAACAGATTGCTGCTTTTTAAGGATGAATAATTCTATTAAAAGGTATAATTACTTTATGATTGCATTAGCAGGGTTTTAAAATGGCTTGATTGAAGTATAACTTGTTTATAGTAAATTGCACATATTTAAAGTGCAGAATTTGATAAATTTTGACATATGTATATATCACAATCAAGATAAAGAACATATCCATCAACCAAAGTAAATGGGGGGTAAGAGAGGAGTTTCTTGAGAGTACACAAGGATGGATATAAAACATGTAATATTACACCATAACATATAGGAGATGACAGACTGATAATGTAAACCATAATGTAAAACATAGGATAACTAAAAATGTAAAGAACTGTGTATCCTAAAGTATGCACCATAATGTAAATACAGATGTCACCTTGTTAGAAAGCTAATGTCTCAGACTCTGTACATCACTTTAAGTAAATATGATATGAATAGGGCGTAAGAGTATCACTGTGGAAGGGAAAAGGTTTTCTGGTGGATGTGTGGGAGTGCTGTATATTATATATATACATTGCTGTGGTCTAGGACTCCTGTGAAGAAAAGCTGAATAATTAGGGGGGGGGGGGAAAAAAAAAAAAAAAAAAAAAAAGAAAAAAATAGGATGTGGAATTTTTTCAAGTCAACATTCTTTATCTAAGTTCTTTATCTAACTTTATCCAAGTTCTTTATCTATCCTTTAAACTCATCGCTATATGCCATTCCCTAGTAAGGGACCATGACATTATATTGGGCTTCAAATTTCGGGGAGTTCTGGATCACAGAGTGTTTCAACAATGGCAATGGAGGGATACTGGTATGGGATACCAATGACAGATGATATATGACTGACAGGGAGCTGTACAGAACATATGTCCAGGGTGCATGGTAATGTTTGGATATACTCATAGTGGCAACAATTAAAAACCACAGTAGGGGGGGTACTGGGTTCCTGGCCAGTGGTGCTCTGTCGTGGTCCCTAGGGGAGCAGCGACAGTCTCCCAGGTACAGTGGTGGGGACCGGGAGGGAGTGAGGGTTCAACAGTGAGCCCCTGATACTAATGACTATGCTTGTGAGCTGATAAACCCAAAATAATAACAAGGCCTAGAGCAACTTTGTGCCTGGGAATTTCCTTCTGTCAGCCTTCATGTTACTCAAATGTGGCCAGTCTCGAAGCCAAACTCAGCATGTAAATGCAATGCCTTCCCCCCAGCGTGGGACATGACACCCGGGGATGAGCCTCCCTGGCAACGAGGGACCACTATCAACTACCAACTGATGATGCAACTGGAAAATGACCTTATACGGAAGGTTCAATGCGGATCAGCAGAATATCCATGTCTACATAAAATACCATGACTTTAAAATGCTGTTTGACCTAAAGTAAGGGGGAAATGGAAAGGAGAAATGAGTTTATATGGCTATGAGTTTCTAAAAAAGAGTCTGGAGGCTGGCAGAAGGTTTGCCCTCATGCACAACTGAGCAGAGTCAGAGAGACAGATAAAGCAGATACAACCCCCAGATATTGGTTCCTTTGAGGGCTAAAGAGACCCATGGGAGTTATGGTCATGGCCGATGGGGTTAACTACCAGGGCAGATGGCCCCTCTTTGGAAATGGTGTTTATGTGTGATGAATCTGGACTCAGATGGGATCTCCCTTCATAAGACTTTCATGCTAATGTGCTGGAGGTGCAGTTAATGTTGGGGTTTAAGATATATTTAGGGGATTTGAATCTCTGGACTGACAATGTGATAGCCAGATCCTGAGCCTCAACAGACTCCAGCACCTACAATCTGATTTATTGGACTTACCACACTCAGCTAAGATGGAGGTGAAGAAGGACAACCACCACACCATGGAGCCTAGAGTGATTACAACTGAAAATGGGAGGATTGCATCCAGCATCCAGGTGGAATCTGAGCCTCCTCTTGACATAAAGGTGCAATGGACACAACCAATCCAGTGTCCACATAGAAGAGGTGGCATTGGATTGGGAAAAGTGGACATAATGGACAAAGGGTATGGGGAAAGGCAGGAAGAGATGAGAGGTGGAGGCGTCTTCGGGACATGGAGCTGCCCTGGATGGTGCTTCAGAGGTAATCACCGGACATTGTAAATCCTCACAGGGCCTACATGATGGAATAGAGGAGAGTATGGGCCATGATGTGAACCAATGTATATGAGGTGCAGAGGTGCCCAAAGATGTACTTACCAAATCCAATGGATGTGTCATGATGATGGGAACGAGTGTTGTTGGGGGGGGGGGAGAGGGGGGGTGGGGGGGTGGGGTTGAATGGGACCTCACATATATATTTTTAATGTAATATTATTACAAAGTCAATAAAAAATAAAAAAATAAAAAAAAAATAAAAAAAAAATAAAAAAAAAAAAAGAACATATCCATCAACCTCAAAAGTTTGCTTGGGTCCTTTTAAAATCCCTCCCTCACCCCATCCCGTACACTTTCTCTCCTCAGACAACCAGTGATATGCTTTCTGTCACTATAAATTAGTTTGCATTTTCTAAAGTTTATATAAATGGAAGTATATAGTATGTATTTTTTGTCTGCCCTCTTTTACTTGGCCTTATTTCAAGATTCATCCATGTTGTAGTACATACCAATAATACATTCCTTTTCCTTGCTGAGTAGTATTCCATAGTATGGATATACCACAGATTTTGTTGTTGTTGTTCTTCCACCTGTTTATGAACACAGGTTTGTTATCAGTTTGAGGCTACTGCAAATAAATCTGCTATAAACATTTGTATACAGGTCTTTGTATTTCTCTTGGGTAATAACTAGAAATAAAATGGCTGGATTATATGGTAGGTATGTGTTTAACTTTTCAGGAAGCTTCCAAACAGTTTTCCAAAGTGGTGGTATGATTTCACATTCCCACCAGGAGAGCATGTGCGTTTCATCCTCCACATCTCTGCCAACCCTTGGCATGGTCAGTGTGTATGATTTCAGCCATTCTAATCTGTTGTTTTATCTCATGTGGTTTTAATCTTCATTTCCCTAATGACTAAAACATTGAACATCTTTTTGTGTGCTTATTTGCCATTCTTATTTTTTTGTTTGTTGAAGTGTCTGTTCAAATCTTTTTTTTTTAAGGGGTCGGCTTTTTTCCTTTTCCTGGTTGAATTTTTTTTTTTATCATATTCATATATTTTTCTCCTTTTCTATTTTCATATTTAGGAATTGGTAATTAACTAGTCTTTTTTTCTTCCCCCCGCCCCTGCCCTGCTGTTTCTGCTGTCTGTGTCCATTCACTGTGTGATCTTCAGTATCTATTTCTCTTTTTGTCTTCTCTTCTCATCTTTTTCCTCTAGGATTCACCGGGATTCAATTTTGGGGATCTCTGATATGGAAAGAGGTTTCCTGTCAATTGTGCCACCTCAGTGCCTGGTCTCTGCTGCGCTTCACCTTGACTCTCCCCTTCATCTCTCTTTTGTTGTGTCATCATGCTGTGTGACTCACTCGCATAGGCACTGGCTTAACCACGTGGGCATTTGGCTTGCCGCGTGAGCACTGGCTTGCTGCATGGACGGGTGGGCACTTGCGTGGGTACTCAGCAAGCCATGCAGGCACTCGGTCGCCACACGGACACTCATGCAGGCACTCGGCTTGCCTTGTGGGCACTGGCTCACCATGCAGGCACGCCTTCTCTTCATTTTCACCAGGAGGCCCCAGGGATGGAACCCATGTCCTCCTATGTGGTAGGTAGAGGCTGTATCACTTGAGCCACATCTGCTTCCCCTGGTTGAGTTTTGAGGGTTCTTTCTACTTCTGGATACAAGTCCTTTATCAGATAGATGCTATGCGTATATTTTCTCCCAGTCTGTGGCTTGTTCTTTCACTCTCTTAACATGTATTTCAAAGATCAGAAGTTCGATATATCAATTTTTTCTTTTATGAATGATGCTTTTGATATCATATCTAAAAATCATTGCTTAACCCAAAGTAACAAAAGTTTTCTCCTATGTTTTCTTCTATAGGTCTTACATTTTGAATTAATTTTTGCATATGGGGTGAGGTATCTACTGAAATTTGTCTTTTCACACATAGCTGTCCAATTACTCCAGCATCATTTGTTGATTCTCTTTCCACTGAATTGTTTTTGCACCTTGTTGAAAATCAGTTTTCCATCTATTTCCATATATTTCTACGTGCTATTCTATTCCACTGAGTCAGTCTTCTATTATGATGCCAACACCGTCTTGATTACAGTAGCTTTATAAACCTTGAAACTGGGTAGTCCTCTAATTTTGTTCGTTTTCAAAGTGGTTTTGGCTAGCTAAATTTTATAAGGTTGCCTTTCCATTTAAATTTTAGAATTAGGTTGTCAATTTTTGTAGAAAACCTTACTGGGATTTTGATTGGAATTGCGCTGAATCTGTAGATCAATTTGAGGAGAACTGATATCATTTCAATATTGAGTCTTCTGATTCATGAATATGGTCTAGCCCTCCGTTCATTTAGGTCCTCTTTCATTTCTCCTAGCAGTGTTTCATGGTTTTCAGGTTACCTGTCTTGCACATCTTTTGTCAGATTTATTTTATATATTTTTGCATTATCATAAGCTATATTACTGTAAATTATATTTTTAAAATTTTTGGTTGTTAATATATAGAAATACAATTGATTTTTGTGTATTGAGCATGGACATTGCAACCTTACTAAACTCATTAATTTTAATGACTTTTTAAAATAGATTCAATCAGATTTTCTGCATAGACAATTATGTTGTCTGTGAATAAAGATAATTTTACGTCTTCTTTTTCAATCTGGATTCTTTAATTTCTTTTACTTGCATCATTGTACTGGTTAATATCTCAAGTATGATATTGAATAAGAATGGCTAGCATTATATGCTTGCCTTGTTATTAATCTCAGGGGAAAACCATTCAGTCTTTCTCACTATTAAGTAAGATGTTAGCTGTAGGTTTTTCACAGACTGTCCCCTTATCAGGTTAAGGAAGTTCCCTTCTATTCTTTTTTATTTTCTTAAACACATTAAAGACTTTGTCAATACCACACATCTAAATTTGCATCAGTCTGATACATTTCTGTTCATTTTGCAGAACATCATAATTGCACAATTTCCTTAAGTTTTAATCAACCTGCTTTAGATCTTTTATTGCTCATTTCAGCCCACCTCTCGCCTTCCTTCCTTTCTTGCCCTGATGGGAACACTCTGCAATCCACTCTACCTTATCCTTCAATCCAGATCAGAGACCAGTTGCCATAGAGAACCTGTGCCCTGCGAGCAGTGAGGGCCAGGCATTTAGCTGTGCAATTGGGCAAAAGTCAGGCAGAACCATGGGTTCAGATCTTTTCTCTTCTCTTGGGATCAGCACACCTGGGGCCAGCCTCTGGACACTCCGCTGGGGCCCTTATCTGGCTCTAGGAAGCCCACTCTGCTGTTTGTTCCACCTTTGTTTCATTTTCATCTTCTAGCTTGAGTGGCTTACTCTGGATATTCTGAGCCAAATTAGTGTTCCAGAACCTTGAACTGGTACTTTATTATTATTTCTATGGAAGTGGGGAGAAGGAGGTGGGGGAAAGTCCCTGGACGTCCATATCCAGGGACTTAGTTCCACAGAACAGCACAATGCCTATAGCATAGATATGCTTGCCTTGTTATTGATCTTAGGGGAAATCCGTTCAGTCTTTCACTATTAAGTATGATGTTAGCTGTAGAATGCCCCTTATCAGGTTAAGGAAATTCCCTTCTATTCTTAGTTTGCTCATATTTTTGAAAAGTTCAGAATGAATATTGGATGTTATCAAATGTTTTTTCTGTGTATTAGGATAATCATACGGTTTTTCTTTTTTAGTTTGTTAATATGATGAGCAACACTGATTAATTTTTGAATGTTAAATCAGCTTTACATTCCTAGGATAAATCTCACTTAGTCATGATGTATTATCTTTTTAATAAATTGTTAGATTAGCTTTGCTAAATTTATATTAGAATTTCTGCATCTAGTTTCATGAAGGATATTCTGTTGTCTTCTTTTCTTACAAAGCCTTTGTCTTATTTTATTGTTGGGGCAATTCATGGAATGAACTGTAATATCTGGTTTTGGCATCAGGGTAATACTAGTCTTAGAAAATGAGTTTGTTAGTGTGGTAGGCTGAAAAAAAATGTCCCTCTGAAGATATATTTACTTCCTAATGTCTGGAATCTGTGAATATTACTTTATTTGTCAAAATGTGATTAAATTAAGGAGCTTGAGAGGAGACATTTATCCTGGGTAATCTGGCTGGGCCCTAAATGCAGTCGTGTGTATTCCTATAAGAGAGAGCCGGGAAGATTCATTACCACACACCTAGAGGAGAAGGTGATAAGAAGACAAAGCCAGGGATTGGAGTGATGCAGCCACTAGCCAAGGAATACCAGCAACCACCAGAAACTGGAAGAGGCAAGGAACAGATTCTCCCCAAGAGCCTGCAGAGGAAATGCATCTTGATTTTGGACTTCTGGCCTCTACAGCTGTGAAAGGATAAATTTCTATTGTATTAAACCATAAAGTTTGTGGTAAGAGTAACTATGGGAAACAAATACAGGAAGTATTACCTCCTTTTCAATTTCCTGAAAGAGCTTGTTTAAATTTGCATTATTTTTTCATTATATTGTTGGTAAAATTCCCTAGTGAAGCCCTCTGAGCCTGGAATTTTCTTTGTGGGAAGATTTTTAACTACAGTTAAATTTCATTATTAGATAGAGGGCTATGTGGACTATCTATTTCTTCTTGAGTGAGCTTGGGTAGTTTGTGTCTATCAAGGAGCTTCTTGGATCTGTGGATTTATGGCTTTCATCAAATTTGGAACATTTTCAGCAGTTATATTTTCAGATATTTTTCTGTGCCCTGCTCTCTCGTCTTTCCTTTGGAATCTCCAATTACATGTTTATTAAGTTGCTGGAAATTGTTTCACAGTTTACTGACATTCTGTTCATTTTATAAATTTTTTCTCTTTCATTTTGTTTGGATAGTTTTTATTGCTGCATCTTCAAGGTCTCTAATCTTTTTTTCTGCAAGGGCTGATCTGCTCTTAATGCCATTCCATGCACTTTTCATATCAGATATTGTAGCTTTTATTGCCGGTAATTTAATGTTAGGGTCTAACTTATGCCCTGCTAATTCTCACATCTGTGCCAGGTTTGGGTCACTTTCAATTGATTGATTTTTCTCTACCTTATAGTTTGCATTTTCCTTCTTTGCATGGCTGATCATTTTATTGGATACAAGACATTGTGAATTTTACCGTGTTGGGTGCTCAATATTCTTTCATTTTTTCTGAAATGCAGTTACAGTACTTGGAAAAAGTTTGAACTTTTTAAGTGCTGCCTTTCAGTTTTGTTAAGTGACATCAGAGCAATGGTCAGTCTGGGGCTAATTCTTTCTTGAGTAACCAATGACCCATGAATCATGAAGTTTTCCAGTCTGGCTGGTGGGAACAGGCAATCTTCCTGACTCTGTGTGAGGCTCTTTTCCCTCCTTTCAATGGTTCCTTTCCCATCTCAGGTCGTTTCCTCCCATGCATACACTGAACAAAACTTAGCCGAGTACTTGCAGGAGACCCTCTGCAGATCTATGGAGTGCTTCTCTGTGCAGCTCTGTCCTCCCCGTGTTTTGACCGGCTACCTCTAGCCACTTCAGTTGCTCTCCACTCTCCACTCCACCTCTTTAACTCATTGAGTCGGCCTAGCCCCACCCTTGTTTCTTCTCCTAGCACCATGCCTTGGTAGATCTCTTAAATTAGTAATCTTGGATAATCATAGGGCTCACCTCTTTAACAACAGGGACCACTGTCCTTCACTGCCTGATTTCCAATGTCTTGAAAATCATTGTTTCATATATTTTGTCATCTTCTTTTTGGGAAGGGTAAATTTGATCCTACTTCTCCATCTTGGCCACAGGCAGCTGTCTCTGCTCTCATTTTAATATATTTATCTGCTTACCTGTCCTTTTTTCCCTGTCCAAATCTAAGGGATTTAGCATAATCCCTGGTGCTTAGCACATGATCAATAAATGCTTGTTGAGTGAAAGAAGCCTTAGACTCTAAAACATACAGACAGTCCCTGTCTTGCAGAAACTTAGAAGATACTGGGAAGACAGATCTCATGAAGAAGTATTATGGATTATCTAGTCTGAAAAAAAGGACATAGAGAACAGCACCCAGTTGAAGGAACCAGAGTAAGGATCCATCCTGGTGCAGCAAGAACTTTCCTAGGGTGCTAGTTTCATAAGCTCTTTATAAAGGCTTTGTAACCAAAGGGCTCTAGGGCAAACAAATTGGGGAAACCCTGGGTTAAATAGAGTTCACCAGGTCTCTTTACTGCAGAAGTTCTCCATTTCTAATATGTTCATATGCATTGTAATGCTTGAAAAGGGAATAGAGGAAGAATTTCCCAAGCAGTTTTGGTAATGAATTCTCTCTGGTCCTAAAACATCTTGAAAGACTAGTATTCCTCAGAAGACACATTGGGAAAACTTCTTTACAGCTTCCTCAACAGCTGATTGTCTAGCCTTTGTTCACATGGTTTTTAATATCCAGGGACTTAGTTCTGCAGAGCAGGCACTTCTGCCATCAGGCACTTCTGAACTTAAAAATGTTCTTCCTGGGTCAAGACTGCACCTACTTTCCTAAGCTCTTCAAGTTTTAAAAGGGCATAGTCTTGGTTTTTTTAAATGATAAGCTCCCCTAGTGTGTCTGGAGTATGGTTCATGGTATGACTCTTGGATTTACTGTTTACCTTTTAGAAGCATGGGTATCACAAAGGAAAGGGCACATGAAGTGGTTCAGCGGTTTCAATTTACATTTTTAGCAGCAGAAATTGTTTTATTCAAGTAAAACCTTACGTCGTATCCAATATAAGAATGGAGCTGCTTTGGGTAAAGCAAGTGATAGAGACTTTATTCTCTCCTCATCCTCTTCCTGCCTACAAAGCTGCCCAAAGCATCTCCATAGAACATGAAAGTTACTGATTTAATTTATTCTTCTAGCTCTAAGCAACAAAATACTTACACATTCCAGACATATAGATGTTGATCCTATTTTAAAAATCTTTCCAAGAAAGATTCTCAGACTTTCTCCACTCTCCTTCCCTGGTATGTAACTCATTCCAAGCAGGGTCCTGTTCTTTATCTACAATCTAAAAACAACCCTGTACTGCTTAACTTCTTTTGCCCTTGGCCTGCAGTCAGATAGACTTAGATGTCTGCTTTCATGTTAGAAGACCTTAAATCTTCTAATGAAAAAGTCAGTCTGGATTCCTTCAGTGAGAGGGGTGAGTTTTAACTCTTGGAATTGTGCCTGCCTTCAGTTAATGCCACAACCACACAATCAGTTCAGACATGAATCCTTCCTTTCCAATATTCCAGGAAGGAAAAAGAAAGAAAAACTGTAGGCCAAGGAAGCTGGGAGGGCCCTGGCCACACAGAGGGAGCTGGCCCAACCCTGCCTGGAGCAGAGCTGGAGCTGGGCTCCTCGGTGTCCCATAGCTCTGTCTTTACCCAGAGAGAAGAATGGGGCCTTCAAGTTTAATTAAAAACAGGAGGACCTGTTAGGCCTTTCATTGGCATTGCTAAAAATAAAGCAGGGCAGTAGCTTGGCCTTTTCACAGTTTGATCCCATTAAATTTGGGAGGTGGAGGGAACTAGAGCTAATAAAAGACATGATTTGTTTCAGATTGCTGCGTGAGGTCGTTCCTTTTCTCTCCCTGTGCTGGTTTGAAGTTCTAATTTAATCAGCTCTCAGCTGTGGAGGCCATGAGACAGGAGCAGAGGGACAGATGATTCTCCCAAATGTGTGTTCTGTGTTTTGCAAAGCAGTCATCCACTTATTCACTCTTGAGATCACTGGGACTTGTCAACTCACTCTGCTCACTGCTTAGTTCTGCCCACAGCATAGACCTGATACTGTGAATAATCCACTACTCCCTTGCTGTGAATTGATGCACATTAAAAAAAAGAAAACCTAGAATGAGTGAAATGAGTCACCTGGAAATGTGAGCCTCTTAAAGGAGGTCTCCCTTCCTCCCCAGCCTGATAGCATCCTCAGACATTGCGCCTCCTGCCCCATTCCAAAAGCCCCATTCCAGTCTGCAGGTATGCTCCTCTAAGGGTCCTACCTCCCTTTGTTTTGTTTTGTTTTTTATTAACCTCTCCTCCTTTCTCTGTCCCAGCCTGAATCCTTTAACCTAGTAGCTAAAGTCTACAACTCCCAAAGACTGTCTGCTGAGTGTAAGAATCTCCTTTTCTAACATACGTTTATCTGTTTGCTTGTTCTTCTATTCACTGATTCAACAAAGAGTATTAAAGGAATAATGTCTAGATTACTATTGATTTGACTTCCCATCAGATTTCCAAAAAGGAGAATTTCATGAGCCCCAACTCTTAGAGGCTAAGAGTTCCAAGGAGTGCTCCAGACCAGAGTGTTTTACTCCCTGGCTCACTCGCCTCCCTGGGACCCACAGGTAGTCTAGATGGCAGGTTTCCTAACAACTGTTAGGGCAGTACTAGTGTGACTATACTCATCTAAATGGTGCTCTTAAAAATAGGGTGCTGCTTCTGGTCTCCAATTTGGTGGCTCCTAAGTGGTTTATTAGAGTGATTGGTGATATATAAAATAAGAGAGAGGAAGCTGATGTGGCTCAAGTAGTTGAGCCCTGGCTTCCCACATATGAGGGCCCAGGTTCAATACCCAGCCCTGATACCTAAAAATAAAAATAAAATAAAAATTTTTTTTTCATTTTAAATAAGAGAAGAATAGGTGTAGCTCAATAGTTGAATGCCTGCTTCCCATGTACAAGGTCTCGGGTTTGACTCCTAGTATCTCCTTAAAAAAAATTCTTACTTTGATAAGAAAGAAAAAATAAAAGATTTTGGGAGGAGTAGATGTGGCTCAAACAGTTGAATGCCTGCTTTCCACATGGGACGTCCTGGGTTCAGTCCCTGGTGCCTCCAAAAAACAAACAAGCAAGCAAACAAACGACAAAACCAACTCAGGGGAGCCAGTGTGGCTCAGTGGTTGAGCACTGGCTTCCCACATACAAGGTCCCAGTACCTAAAAAAAAAAAGAGAGAAAGCATACGAGTCTTGTTGACCATTGCATCCCCACCACCTGGCGCAGTGTTTATCACATAATAGACACTCAGTGAATAATTACTGAATAAATTACAAATGACCATTTCTCATTCTCTGAACATCACTGCCTGTAAGTAATAATCAATGTCAGGGAGTAGAGGTGGATGTGGGAAGTGGGTCCAGACAGGCAAAATGAATGCAAAAACCGTCCCGTCTTTTGTTGCTCTTTGGATAAATACAATCACTTTAACATGGCCCAAGAGGCCCTCGATGGCCTGTGCCTGCCTGCTATCGCGCCACATCTTGGATCACACTCCCCCACACTCTCTTGGCCCCCCACCATTCCTCCCTGCCCTGGGCCTTCTATACACCACTTCCCTTGCCCTATTCTTCCTTCGTCTCTCTGCGCAGTCATCACTCTTCAGGGACGCCTACCCTAACCTGCTGACAGTTTCCCTACTGTGTCATCTCATAAGGGCATGGGCCCTCCTTTGTAGTGCTTTCCTCAACAGTGGTTTGACATTCATTTCTTTGATTATTTTAATCACATCATTTGCCTCCACTGTCAGCCCCAGGAGGGCAAGGATCGGGTCTGTCATGACACCTGATAGATAGTTGTCATTCAACAAAGGTTTTGTGACTGGTCGAGTTAATGGATCCATGAGTAAGAAGAGAAGAAGGAGGAAAGGAAGTGCAGGAATTTCCTTCACCTGGGTCCTGTGAGTGGGCTTATAAATGCCTGAACCCCTGGACTTGTCTGCAGTGGTGAGGGAGTATCCACAGGCACGTGAACCTGTGAACCTGGCCCGCAAGACCAGAGCCCAGAGCTTCCGACAGGCTAAGAGTCTTCAAGAGGTTTCATGTGAATGTGCACAATATTCATTATATTAATTATACCCAAGGAGGGGGAGGATAAAAAGAAAAGAGGATGGGAGATTCAGAAATTCAATAAAGAGAGGCAGAATAGAAAAAAAAACTGAGAAGGGAATGAGCATGAAAGGCTGTGGTGGAGCGACAGTTATTCCTGATTAACCCTCTGGGCTTAGTGAACCTGCCTCTGTGCGAGATCCTGTGTTTGGTATTATCAGGGATTCGATGAGTAGCCATACCTGATCCCCAGGGTCAAATCTAGGGGAGTGTTCTGGGTAACTATTAATATAATTCAGAGTGAGTGAAATGAAATTATCCAATAGAAGTTTAGATGAGCCATTAGCTTGCAGAGAGAAAGGAAGATTATAAGTAGCAGTAGAAGGAAAGAAGATCGTGGAAGGCTTCCTGGAGGAGAGTAACATTGCCAACTGCCCCTAGTGCATGGGCAGGATTTCAGGAGTGCAGGTATAGGTGTGCATTCAACTGGAAAGAAGACTGTAAAGAGAGCCACAGGCCAGGAACCCAGGCATGCGGCAGACAGGTTATCAGGCCAGCAGCCAACCTGGAGATGCCCCTTTGGCCAGTGACACACAAAGCACGTGGCACCTGGAAGTACCAAGTGAGACAAAAGAGGGTAGTTCTCCTGGACCTTACTGAGGTCAGAACAAACTCGGGGAAAAAACAACCCAGCCCCAAAGAAGGCTTTAGGCATCTAGGCTTTCTAGCATCCTTAAGACTTCCGACAAGGAGTAAACTTAGCATGTGCCTACATCCCCTCGGTAACTTCTGAAACGTGTCAGCTCTTGTTTCTTTAAGGAGGTTATGCTCCTGTGACCTGGTGGGATACTGATTTTTAGATACGGTTTTGTTGTTGTTGTTGTTGTTGTTGTTGGAAGATTCCTGAGCTTATGAATTCACCAAGTATTAGGCTGCATAAGCCTGAAAGTCATGTGAGGTCCCTTGTTTTGCACCCACATTTCCCTTTTGGAGCCCCATCCCCTCAACTGCCCCTACCCCGCTGCCTTCTCCCTTTCTCTGCTGCCTCCGGCTGCCACTGCACCCAGCACCTCACACCTTCACAGAATTCACCACACACACCCCCCAACCTCCCGGCTTACCCAACAAAATCTATTTTTCCTAAAACTCTTTCTCAGTGCCCAAAATGAACCTGGTTAGGAGTCATAGCCTGGGGAGAAAAACTATAACTGTACATTGTTTTTCCCAGATAAAAACTACCTTTGATAGCTGAGGTCTTCTGGGCGCCCAGCGAGCTTCGTGGGGAGTCCAGAGCTACTGGGCGAGATAGTTTCAGCTCTGTTCACAAAATTCTTCTCAGTAAATTCTCTTTTGCCTGGAATCAGATTTCATGCACACATCCGGCGTGCCTCAGGGGTGCAGTCACGTGGTTACTGAATCCAAGGCCGGGCGGCTGATTGCGTCCATCTCGAGTGCCAAGCCCACCTGAGTAATTGGGGTTACCTGGGAGCCTGCTAAGGTGGGGGAAGGCGCATGGGGTGGCCTGGAGGGGGCTGTCTGGGAGAAGAACACGGCTGTACTTACACACTGGTGGGCGTTTTTCATCCTCAAAGTGCCTCGGTGGAACCACCCTGTCTGCTCCTCTGGCCTGTGGAGCGCCCTCTCCCGCCTTGCTCCTCAGAGCCGTCAGCGCAACAGCAGCGGCACATGGGAGCTTGTTAGAAATGCAGAATCTCAGGCCCGCCCTGGTCCTCCTCAGATTCTGCATTTCGACAGGATCCCGGGGGATTCGTAAGCACACTAGAGCCTGAGACCCAGGGGTCTGCAGGGGCATCAGAAGCAGCTTTCCCTCCTGAAGGTCCTCCTGGAGGAGAGTGAGCTCTGCTGGACCTGGCTTACCTCACCAGGGCCTGCGTGTGTTTCCCACAGCAGTAGATCAGCAAGCGCAGGGCCAGCTCCCCGTGTGGGGGACGTTCCATTCACTCCTGCATTTGGGAGGTTTCATAATAAGGCTCTTCTGTGCCAAACCACGTTTCTGTCTTACCACCATGTGGCTTCTGTCCCCAGGCAATCTATAAGATGGTTTCTTCTGTAATGAAAATGCCCGAAGATGAGTCAACACCAGAGAAAAGAACAGAAAAGATTTTCCGCCAGATGGACACCAACAGAGATGGTAAGAGATGTGGCTGCTTGGTTCTGCCTGCGGGGAGAAGGGGAGGCAGGGCAGTGAGGGGGGGTGGCATGGGCCCTGCTGCAGGGATTTTCCAGACTGGAAATGGCCCTGCAGGACAAGGAGCTGGCCACAGGGACCTCTGTGAAAGTGGCTCCCGCTGGGTGTCCCCTGGCTGGAAAGGGAGGAGGAGGCCTGAGGTTGCAGGTCCCCTGCCTGGGGACAAAGGCCTTGTTTCTAGGCCTTTCTGGCCATTTTCTGTCCCAGACAATATAGAATGAGTCTTGTGGAGCAGGAAAGGAGAAACTTGGAAAACGCCTTAGCATAGACCAGTCCTCAGCAGGCTGCGGCCCTCCAAGCCGGCACTCCTGGCACTGGGGCGGATTTTGAGCGTGATGGGAGGGGTCTGTTATTTGACCAAGACCCTGGAAGCTTTCTTCCTAACCTTCCCAGCGGGCATCGCTGGGGTCTGCTGCCCATGTCCCAGCGTGGTCGCTTCCTAGGAGGTAAGTGAGCTCCCTCAGGCGCTCCAGCCCCCTGCAGGGGTGCAGGGGTGTAGGGGTGAGGGTATGTAATATGTATGTATGTATGTAAATATTCCAGTCCTGAGGGTACCACCCACAATTCAACCCCATTGAGGATGCAAAGCCAGTGAAAAGAAGCCAGTGGATTTCAGACTCAAAGAATTGAAAGATTTTAAATGTTGAGTTGTCAGAAAAAACACAGGAGGCTCAAGTAACTTGGAGTTTCTGCTAAATTGTTTTTTTAGTTTAAGTATATGCCATGCAATAGTTGGGGCATACTTATACTAAAACATTATGCGTTCTTAACCTGAAATTCAAAGTTAACTGAGTGCCAGGTATTTTTATTTGCCAAATCTGGCAACCCGATTTAGATGCAGTAGCTGAGTTGAAAGTGCTAAGGACCTGGTCCATGAGAAGCACTGAGTCATCGTCGCTGTCGCTGCTGTAACTGGTTAGCCCGTCTGCCGAGAGTCCCAGCAATTCTTGTCCGCCATGTGCAGGTGCACTTGGACACCCACCTGGCACTGGTGGATAGAGCCACGGAAGGCTCCACAGCCCGGCGAGCTTCTCTCTTTCTATCCCGACACCCTCTGGGCCTGTGCGATCTGCTTGCTTTGTTTCCTCCACAGAGGTGCCATTACATCTCATTACAGCCTGTTTTCTCTTATATGTCTTGATTCACAGCAAATACCTTGATTGTTTTGCAAAGGCTAAACAAACCTGGGATTATTTTAATAATGACTGCACTCCCGATGGGAAACCGCTCCAGGTAGCCAGGTCCAGGGCCTGTGCCCTGCTCGAGGCCCAGCAGCCTCTTTAGATTGGGGTTGAAGGATGTGGGAAATCAAAACACCACAGGGTAAAACTCTAGGTTTCAGGCAGTCAGGGTGCCACCTTCGAGACTCTGCTACCCAGGGCCAAGGCAGGCGTTCCCCACCCAAAGCAGGCCGCATCCGGAATCTCCTGCCATTAAACTCCATGAAGCTCCCTGGGTCTAACCTCAGGTGCTGACTTGAGGAGAGGAGGCAGGAGGGCCCCGCGGCCCCTGCACCAGGTGCACTGGCCCCTGCACGCTCCTGCCCTCTGTAGAGCTGCAGCTTCCTCACATGTGGTCCCAGAGAGCACAAGTCTGCGTCAGGGGCCTCTCACTCCAGAGAGCTATGGGGGCCTCTCTGCCCGCGTGCAAGAGGAGTGACCTGTACAAACCAAAGTAGGCCATGAGGGCCACTCATTCCACAAATACTGAGCAAGCCCCGGCAGAGGCAGAGGCAGGGATCATGTCAGGTTCGTCCACCGCCCTCTCCCCAGCCCTGGGCCCAGAAGCCAGCACCTAACAGGCTCTCGGGAATGTTGCTGAGCTCATGAACATGCTGTGCCAGGCGGTGGCGATACACTGGGAACAAGCAGCAGGGCCCGTGGCCCGTGTGTCTTAGTGCTACCACTGGAAAGACAGTCAACCGAGCTTGACACGGGACAGAAGCTGCCAGGGACCTCACAGCAGGTGCTGAGCGGGGGGAGGAGGTGAGCAGTTGCTGCCACCGAGATGCAGCAGGAGGTGGGTAAGTGCCTGCAGATGCCACACTCACCTGTCCTCTTGCTTTCTAGGAAAACTCTCCCTGGAAGAGTTCATCCGAGGAGCCAAGAGCGACCCGTCCATAGTGCGCCTCCTGCAGTGCGACCCCAGCAGCGCAGGCCAGTTCTGAGCCGCGTCCCCACGAACCGCAGAGCTGCTTGTGTTCCCTTTTAATTTTCCTTTTAACAATTTTTTTTTTTTTTTGCCAAACAATTTTGATGGTGATGCTGTCCCCCATGCAGCCAGGTGCGCCCTCCCCTGTGACTCCTTCAGCTTCTTTTGTCGTGGACGCTTCGTGGGAATGCCCAGTGCTCCGATGCGCTTGTGGAGAGCATGGACAGTGCTGTCGTACACAGACTTTGTGGTGTTCATTGTTCTGACAATTTCTAATCGTTATTATTATTATTTGTCTTCTGATTCTAATGTCTGTTCTAAAACCTAAAAACTTGGCAAAGCGAGAGAAGGGAACAAATCCAGCCCAGTGATTCTACTGCAAACTTCCAGGAGCTTGTTTGAAAGACAGAAACCCCCACCTGGTCTTTTGTCACATGCGCCCTGGGGTGATGGCACCAGAGGCTGAATTCCCAAGAATAAGTCACCCTCTGAGGCACAGCTATTAAAAGGACCTGGGGAATCCCCGCTGGAGGCTCACCCCATCCCCTTCCCCTGCAGGCTGTAGTTTCTAAGCTGTGAACATTTTAAGGTAAATAGAGGAGAGGAGAAAGATGGCTCAGCTATGTTTTCACAAGTTTACAATAGTTGAGCTAATATGACTTTCTTTGGAAATTAAACACAAATGTTAACTTATATTCCAAAACCAGACCCAGCTTGTTGACTATAGTGATTTAAAAATAAATAAGACTGCTGTATATAAAATATTGGGTATTACAGACAAAATTCAGTGTTTTGCTTTGTTTAAATGAAATGCATGTTTAGTGAGCACTAATACAATCTTATTCCAGAAGACTGTTTTTTGTAGCTTATTGTGAAGTAAGCCAACTATAATGAATGTCTATGTCTTGTTTTAAAGTCATATCTCTCTTTGCACAAATGCCCCAATCAACAGGTATATTTTATATATTTCAGAAATGTAAAAAGTAAACCATGGGGGAGCCGATGTGGCTCAGTGTTTGAGCACTGGCTTCCCACGTACAAGGTCCTGGGTTCAATGCCCAGTTCCAGTACCTAAGAAAACAAGTGTAAACCATGACTAGGGCCCCACCCTTGATTTTGAATGGTTTTCCAATGCAGCAGTGCCTGATGAACAGAGGCAAGGCAGGTCCAAGTGGAGAGTGTCAGTTGGGGCACCAGAAGGTTAACATTTATGAGAGGGGTAAAGCTGATGGCTTGCCCACCCAGCTCATGAGCTCATTGGCAGCAGGAGATTGATTGGAAACGTGGTGCTTTTCTGAGCATATCAATGTTCTGTAGACCAGAAGAAAACTGGTATGAATCGTTAAAACTTCCTAGTGGTTTGATCCACATGCATGGTTAGGGAACCATATTTGGAATGTTCACTTTTCTATGCCCCCAGGGGCCCTTCAAAGTATGTGAGGTAGAGCAATCATCTGGTCCATTGTAAATAAACTTGGGAAAGTACTTCTGTGGTTTCCAAGGTCCACTATGGGGTACCCAAAGGTATTTTCCATCATTGTGTTCTTTGAATGTAGATTTCTATTTCCACAAGTGACAGTACACATTGAGTTGTTTTATCTGATGACCTCATCACGTTAATTTGAATTGAAAAATAAGAGTCAAAATTGCTGGTCACGTGCAAGTTATAGTCTCATAAACAGTTGACTTGGGGAGGCCCAAACACTCAAGGATGTAGTGGGGGACCCTGCACAAGAAAAGGCAAAGAAGTCCCTAGTGGGCCTCCCAGCTGCCAAGCTACTTTCCAGTGACCATGAACTACAGAAAGATAAACGTTAAAAACAGGGAAAGTGATGCTGAGTCCGTTTCGTTTATTACTTGCGTCCATTCTAAATGTTAACAAAAATCCAAATGAACCATCTCATAGGGTAAAGTTTTGAGACCCGGATTCAGGGTCAGGTCCTCATACTTCTATACTGATACTTACTAAATTCTCCATGGGCCAAGCAGTAAAATCTGTTTTTTAAAAATAGGGAATTAACATAAGACAGGGAGTGGAGAGTAGGTGAGGGGACCCAGAATCCTCTATCACTATGTTCTAGAAGTTGGAGCCCACTTTTTCCCCACTCTCAGTTGAAGACCTAATTTTTCCTTTTAGTTAGTGCCCTTTGGATGGGTAGACTCGGTTAATGCTTGGCCTCTGCCCTTTGTCATGACATCTCATCATGCCTGTCTCTGCCCCTGGAACCTAGAACTGGGGTGGGGAGCCGAGAAAGGTCTCCAGCTATTCAGGAAAGAAAAAAGAGCCAGATGCCCAGCTAATGAAAGCCAACACGCCACAGCATGTATTGCAAGTCCTCATCCTGGCCTGCCCCTGACCCTGTGTTTTCTTAGGAGTTGTTTTTCTCCTTCCCCATCCCAGGAAGGTCTTTGTAAGTCAATAATCCTACGCATTTGTGTTTGTCCAAGCACCCAGAAGGCTGAAATGCCTAAAGGTTTATGTCATTTCTGTGCTAGGCTGTTCATTGTCTTTGCTATGTTCAGGGACCTCTGGAAATGGAATCTGTTCTGTCCAATATAAAGCCAGCCTGTGGTGTTCAAGGGACTGGAATAAAATGGCTTACAATCCGAGGGACTCTGTGGCTGCTCGGCTGTTCCGTACTCTTGTTTGGGCTGGGGGGAAGGGGTGGGGTAGGGGTGCTGTCCCATCAGTATGCCCAGGAATGACTTTTCCACAAAGTGCATTCAATAATATATTTATAAATCACATCACATGGAGTTGCCCCTGTAGCAGTCAATTTCGTGATGCGCTTGCCTGGCATTAAAGCATGTTTATGGTTTAATATGATTATCTGGAATATGAGATTTTCATGCCCAAACTCCTGCCCAGCTGAATCTGTGCCTTAGTGAGGCTTTGGGTCCTGATACTGGTTCCCTACTGGGTATAGTTTCTGCCCTAGAGAAATGCAGGAGCCCAAGGTCTGTAACTAGGGGAAGGCACTATGGAGCATCCTTGGCTATGTATATGAGTTTCCTTGCTCCCTTCCCCATCATGGGGCTTTATTTTCCCTTCACTGTCTTCTCACTTCTATTCCTAATGACGGGGCTGTAAATTCTAGTTCAAATATCAAGTACACCAGAGGAGAAACTGAGGCAACATCCTTCAGTGGGCATCTGGGCAAGCACGAGGAAACCATTATCCTCTTCTTCCCTCTCTCAGACTGGAGAAGAGTCAGTGGAAAAGATGACATTAAGCAGAGCCAGGTCAAAGCCATCCTCAAAGCCGATTCCAATCAAGATGCTGGTTTGCTTGTTTGTTCCTGTCACTGGTCCTACCTCCTGCACAGAATATCATTAATACAGGAAAAAGAGTATCCTAGTGTCTCATAAGCTGGCCAGCTAGACCTAGCATGGGAGTTGAGTTTCCCTGGGAGGGAACAGCAGTGGCCCTGATACCCAGGAGTACTGAGCACAAATAAGCACCGAGTCACCCACAGCAGCGATGGTGAGAAGGTGGCTGGGAGCCTCCACCTAATCAGGGGCCTGCACACCTGCACGTGAGGGCTGAAATGGGAGCCAATTTCCAGCAAATTTCTAAGCCTGATGCTCCTAATTTCAGGGCATTGTTCCAATCCCCAAACTCAACTAAGGCCCCCCACAACCTAGCTCAGGCATGGAGGGCCCCCACCAGTTGAAGAAGGGGTCCACGTGTTCTCTCAGTCAAGATAGGGAGCATAAGAACCGCCTTTGGAAGAAACGGAGCGGCTTCACACGCGCCTCCTCTTTGTCAGGAGTATGCTCACCACTCCTGAAATTTTCTGTATTTTTTGAGATGGCTGACGAAGAGAAAAAACTAATTTCTGAGGTAGTAGAATAACAGTCAAATCCACCTAAAATAGAAAGACTGTGAGATAATCCTGGTGTGGTTAGTGAAAAGATGTTCAGGCCAAGGGCATTTGCAATGGAAATGCAGGCCAAACAGTGGCCTCCACAAGTGAATGCTGACCACATGCCCAGCACTGTGCTGAGGGAACTGGAAACACTCGCTAGGTCCTGGGTGTGAATGTACAGTGCAAGGTCCCAGACGTCCCCAGGGTGGGACACAATGATCACTATGCAAGCATTCCACAGTGCGGAGCTGGGAGCCTTATGTCATGACTTTTCTCAGCATTATTCCCGGAAATGGGAGGCCTTTTATTGGTTCTCTAGAAGAGAGGGTGAAAACACTTAAAAATGCTATGTAGCTTGGCTTGCGAAGCCTTATTAAGTACTCATAGGACACCATACATGCATAGACCGACAGATGGACAGACTTCCCTTCAAAATGTGTCTTTCCAACAGCTTTTAATCAGTTTACCCGTATCACATTGAGCACCCGATGGGGCTCAACAGAGTAAGTAGCACTCTACTCTTAGGGGACATGGGGGTGGGTGTCATTGGCAAAGAAATAGGAGAGCAAGCTCACAGCTCAGATGGGAACCTCTGTCCAGCACCTTGAAAAACAATCACAAAGGGATCTGCACCCACATCTGATGGCGAGCAGAAATCAAGTTCTTTCCTTAGTGTGGTGCCTGAGGGGATTTGCCGCCCAGACTTTAGTGCCCTTTCAACATCTCATCTCTCTTCTGCTGCTTCTGGCTGGTCCAAGGCTCACTGTCTTTCCTACAGGGCATGGATTTCAAGCTTAAACTGTGTACCCGTTTAAGAGGGACTCAGAGAAGCACAGGGATGAAGGACCCCTGAGGACTGGAAACCCACTCAGGGAATGTTTACATGTCAATGGAATGAATGAATGAATCTGGAATTAGAAACGTTTTGGGAGGAGGCTGGCTGTGGTGGCCATGGAGCCCCACCCCTAGCCCCCCAGCTCCTTATGAGAACCTGCTGTGGGATGCACAACTGCTCACTCTGAGTCCGTGCTCCCCTCAGGCTGCTACCCCAGACCAGGGCCACTAGAACTGGGCCATTCTGGCCCAAAGTGGGGTTCTTCCAATGGGCCATCTTTGCTCAGGGACTCCCTTCCCGCCTGGCTGAAACTTCCTCAGCACCTGCTGCAGGCTGAGGCTCTTCCCACCCAACCTTCTTCCCTCCCCTCCCTTCTTTAGCAGTTGTCACCCCTGTATTGGCAGTCTTCAGGCACCATCTACTTCTGCTCTTTTCTCCTTTCTCCTTCACAAGAATTTCCTCCAATAAATCTCCGGAACATCTTCTCCCATTTTAGTATCTGCTTCTTGTGGGACCTGTATTGACAATGACCATCCCCTTCCCCAATCCTGTAGGGCTCAGATACTTGAGTTGGCAACTTTCTTGAAGTGTGGCACAGGTTCGGTGACCTTTTCATCCACACTGCAAAGGTCTTAGGTTAACGGATTTGTATGCCTTAGAGCCGTGACTCTCCCAGGACAAATTCTATTATTGGCTGATAAAACCAGACCATTATCACTCTGCACGTTGCCTCCTTTGAGAACAAACTGTGTCTAACTTGCCTCTTTATCCCCAGCATCTGCAACTGAACTAAATTAATATAAAGAAAGGAAGACAAGAGCTGGTACTGGACACTGGCTTGCCAAGTCCAGGGAGCATTCACCACACCGCTGGCCCAACACTGCCACGGGGGAAGGGAGGGTCTGAGGGGAGATGAGGGAAACGACATCAGACCTCCTACTGTGGCTGTGTAAGCCCTCATCTCCCCCTGCCACCCTGCCCCCAGCCTCCTCTTCCTGCTCACAGGTTTAGGCATAGAAGCTGCTAGGGTGGGAGTTAGCTAAAGAAGTCTTCCAGAAGGCAAGTTTTTGGCCAAGATGTGCAAGTTGTAGACATGGGGTGAGATGTGGAAGAATGTAGAAATGCTAACTGTTTGGAACAGAGGAGCTCTTTGGAGATAATCACAGATGCTGATGAAAAGGGCATGTGAGGCTCAGCAGAGAGGTCACTGATGAAGCACCAACAGATACAGGAATAGTGCATCAAGGTGCTTGACCTTGAGTGGAGAGAGGAGGGGGCCTGTGGGTTCTAGGAAGACAACACTGGAGGGTGTGCTATGAGGTTTTAGCCTCTGTGTAGAGGTCGGCAGAGATGAACTAAGAAACCAGGGAGCTCGTGGGTGCTCGGGTGGAATGGGTGAGCCTGGGAAGGTGGAAGATCAGCAGTGAACAGCCAGAACCCAGTCCCCGCCGTGAGGTGGCCAAGAACGACCACCCTGTGAGGATGAAAGGACATGCTGACAGCCTCTGGATTTCCTCAGCCCCATCTCATGTAACCTTGGGGTGGGAGCACAACAAAGCAACCTTAAAAGGAAATGCCATCTCTCTTCAAGCCCAGGACCAAAGGTGCCCAGGCAAGACCAGAATGTTCCCACTCACAGCAGAGGCTGCTCCCCATCAGGCAATGAGCCCCAACGCCTCCTCGCCCAAAGCACCAGGCCTTTGTTTACTTTAATGTTATGAATATTTATTTTTTCTTCTTAAAAATGTACAAAAAATAAAATAACTGTATTTATAGATTCCCCCTCTCCCATTTACAAAACTATTAAGTTACATTTACCATTTTTTGTTTTAATGCGACAGCAAATTGTACATATATCAATCTCCCTTGCTTGTCTTTAAGAAAGGGCCATTCATAGAATTTGGCACAAACCCTCTATTTCTGTTGCATTTTTAGAGTTTTAAATAAGAAGGAACTTACTTCACGCTTCTAAAGTTTCTGGGCTGGAACATGCCTTCCCCTTTTAGAAGCCAATTCCAAGGTGATATCCAACTGCCTTTTTCAGTGAGTCTCAATTTCCAAACACCTGTAACGTCTAAACAATCTGGAGATATGTAAGAAAAACACCTGCTTCATATGTCCCTCACTTTTCACGGCTACAAGAAAGTTTATTTACGTGTGACTAGTTTAAGGGACAAAACAGAAAGAGAAGGCAGGTTTTCCTATCTTTCTGGAGTCTTTTTGCTCAAGAAATGCTGCACGAGAGGATTTGTCAAAGCTCTGCTAACACACAGCGAAGGGCACATGAGAGGTAAGCCACGGGAGCTCCGAGGATGCGGAAGGGTGTGGTAAAGACAGGGTGGGCCTGGAGAGAGGTTTCACGCAGCATCTCCCTCTGGTGGCACTGGCCTTCCATGCTTTGAGCTGGCAATGGCCATCACAGTGACTGCTCAGGGACTTAGGCCAAATGCAAAAGCACCTCAGATTTATCCTCTGCTTTAGGGCAGGCCCAGCAAACCATTTTCCATTTTCCAAAGAGGCTAGGAAGAGAAGAGTTGGGAGCGCATGTCAGGCTACCCGAAGTTTTGTATGTGCTCCCCTCCTCTGGAGCCCCAGCCCAATCTTACCTGCCACCACGTGTGTCAACCGTATTTGCCACCATTTCTACCTGAAGGAGTGTGGGAAGTGCATAGTACAGCATGTATTTCCAACACTGAATTTACCCATCTTAGAGCAAAGCCCCAGTGGGATGCAGGATGGAGCCTGAGCTGCCAGTCCAGGGCGTGCAGTCACAGAGCAGAGGAGGAGGGACAGACTGGAGCAGAGCTGATTCCAGGAAGCACAGGGACGGGTGGCATGCCCAGAGGACGCACTGAAAGGAGGCCCTGCCACTACTCAGAGACCTTTCAGGGCACAGCAATTGCTCTCCTCTCCACTAATTTCCTCTGCACGTCAAGGAGAAGCAGCCGGGCTGCAGCAGCCTGTCCATCCTGCTCTGGGCCTTAGGGGCAGAAGAGGTGGAGGGGGCAGGGACCCCTGAGAGAGGAGGCCTCCAGCTAAGACATCAAAGTGCTTTGCAAACAAATTTGGACCCTCACCTAGAACCTGCCCCAGATCCGAGGCCCCGCGCAGGGGGATGTGCCAGGCTACCCACAAGCCAGTGCTTTAGCCCTCAAGGGTAAACACGAACCCCTAGACCACCGACCTGTCCTCTCAAAGAGAACAGAGGCCCACACAGTTCATGATTTCACATGTTTGTTCCAGGAAGCGTTTCTTCTCTCCATCTCCTGGGGCACAGAAAGGGTATATCAGGCCCTTTCTCCCAGTCCACCTCCTGAGGCTGGTTCCAAAAGAGCCGGGGCCCCTGGGCCATTCTCACCCACTCGGCATCCAGCGCCCAGGGGCAGAGGCAGCTAATCCCTCCCTCTTGGACGCCTCTGGCAGGAGCAGCCCAGGAGGAAGCCGAAGCCCGCGGGTTCAGAGCTGAGCCACTGGCACCACTCTCAGTGCTGCAGTTGGGCTGAAGGGGCCACTTGAGATGAAGAACGTACTTGTAAACTGTGAGGCACCACGTGGCGTCCAGGATTCTCACCATTGCCAAGGAGTCCTCCAGGAGGCCCCAGCAGCAGGGCCCTGATGGCAAAATTTCCAAGTCTCTCCGGAAGGCTCAGGCAGTGGCCAGTGCCAAAGCTGGAGGAGGAGCCAGGCCCTCAGACAGCATGACCTTTCCCACGAGATAGCTCAGAGCAAAGGTCAAGCACAGCACATCGCCAAGAGGTGCATCAGGTGGCCTTGAGGGCAAGCCGTGGTCATGGAGGAAGAAAGGGGGCTCTCTCCGGGGACAGGGATGAGTCCCAGGGGGTACCTCCTGGAAAGTCTGTCTTGGCACCTGCCACAGTCACCCGACACCCCAAAGGCCACTTCCCTAGCCCTGTGTGCTTCCTGAACACAGCCGAGGCTGAAACCTCTTGTAGAAAGGGAGAGCAGTCTCAAGGTATGTGCCTCCCCTAGGACGGTGGCAGTAAACATGCCCACATACCATAGGTCAAATATATTATTGCAATATTATAAACATTATGTACATAAGAGTCAGGCATACATTCTTTGTTACTTACTAATTACACTGCAGCTGACTGTCTTCCTGTGCAAGTCCTGGCGGCCACTTGCTGGGTACCCCTGGAGGTATTTAGCAAGATGCACATCCCCAGAGCAAGCGAAGGGTTTTGCTGGTAAAGGAGGCATCTACCTCTCACCCCACCTGTGACTCCTGCCCCAAGAAGCAGCTTGTTTTGTCCAGCCACTCAAGAGATATGAGAAACAAGAGATGGGAGAAACAAGTAATGCAACTTTTCAGGCTCCTTGGGATGAACTGGCTGCATTTCCTTTGCAGGGGAGGGCTCTGGATGACCTCACTTGGAGCCAGCGGCAACCTGCAGAGTCCAGGTGGGCCTGGACCTCAGGCTCTGGGAAAAGGCGGACAATAAATAAGGATCCAATGGGCCCAAGGCACCTTTCTGAGGGGCTCGGGCTTCAGCTCCACGGGCAGTCCCATGATGGGTGGGCCAAATACACTGACAATAAAGAGGCTGCATTCCTTGCCTCGTTCCCCAGCGCAGTCTTGTAACAGCAGTTGAGAGATGGGTGAGATGGGTCTGCGGGTCCGGGGCAGGGCCTCTGTCTCTCCCAGGGATGGTGGAACCAGAGCTCCTGCCGAGGGGATGCCGGGCCTGGGGCTCAGATTTCCATGAGTGTGATCTTGAAGCCTTCCATCATGCTCTCCATGTTGAGGATGAAGGTATCCTCGTTGGAATAGTGCTCGATGATGTTGTCGTCCATGTTCACCAAGATGCTGTCATGTGGGGGTGGGGGGCAAAAAGCAAAGACTGCCATGAACAGTGTGCATCAGTGCTCACGGCAGGCTGCAGGCTGGTGGAGCTCTGCCACGCTTTTGCAGCAGAGGCTGGGAGAGGTGGAGGAGAAAGGAGACAAGGCAGGCAAGGAAAACACTCATTCTATTTATTTTTTCCCTCAGATAACATTTTGAGGAAAGCGGAGAGACTAACAGCAAAGCCCAATTTCTCAGAACTAACCCCATGACTCCTTATTTCACAGGGCTCCAGCAATCATTCAGCCCAACCTCCCTGCTTTACAGATTAGCAACCTGGGGCCTCGACACATTAGCCAAGCCCGAAATCCCAAAGAGTTAGTAACAGAGCCATGACCTAACTACTCAGGCTCCCTAACTCTTTACCTTAAACTGTATTGCCTCTTGAAAATGCACTTTTTAAAAGTGCTCCATTCTTAGGGGGAAGCCCCATAACTGCAGATACCCTTTGTTGAAAACATAGGTGTGTAGAGACCGTATATTTCATCTTCATAGCAACCTTGAAGAGAGGTGTTATCACCGTTTTTTGCAAGTGAGAAAACTGAGCTCCAAGAGGTTACATCGTTTACCCAAGCTCATTCAGCCGACATCTGGCTGGGCTAGGTTTTGGAACTAGTTTTGCTTCACTCTGAATCTCTTACTTTACCATGTTACCTACTCCTTGGCTCCTTGGCTAACTCTACTGTCAGCGTTGTTGTTTTTTGTTTGTTTTCCTTAACAAACAAAATTCCTAGGGTCTATTCAGTGATTTATAACGCCTTGAACACAATCCCATTATTTGAAGTCAGACAGATTCTGGTGTGAAAATGACTATCATTTTATAGCTATGTATCTGTGGGCAGGTTTAGCCTGTAAGAGCCAGTTTATTCTTCTGCAGAAAATAAGGATAAAGCCCTTCTTTTTAGGGTTGTTGGTAGGAGTAAAGATTTTCACACAGGGTCTGACAGCACTCAATGAAAGTGCAATGTTAGCATTATTGGTATACATGCCTGCACTAAGACTTCTGCTCAGTGGTGAGACCCTGAGATACTGTTCAGGTCTCACCACAAAAGAATACACCTCGCCTACTGCGTTGACCTTGAAAAGAAATTGTAATAAGCATTTTAGCAAGCTTTCCAACAAGGCTGAAGAGGAAAGGGCTTCAACGGAGAGACTCCATTACTCAGAAAACCTAAGCATCCTGAATAATCAGTTTCCTTTATGAAAGAAGCCCAGAGAAGAGTTTAAGGACCCATTTTGTTTTGTTTTGTTGGAAAATTGCTCTAGAAGCTAACTCAACAGAGACCCTCTCCTGGCACTAAATCTAGCTCTTGTAGCTGCTACTCTCAGAACCTTATTCACAGGAGGTCCTAAAAGGGACCTGAAGGTGGCAGATAGCAGATGGGGGTGCTAAGCTCTGTGGAGGACAGACCTGGGCTCTCATCTGGTTCTTCTACTACAAAATGTTTACCCTTCCTCTAGGTGAGTTTCCTCATGAGTAAATTAGAGATAATAGTAGAATCTACTAATACCTCATAGAGTGGAGAGAAGTAAATAGAGTGGTGCATATAAAGCACTTACCAAGTGGCCCAGAACCCAGAGAATAAGAAGGCCCAAAGATCATTTAAGATTATTTTGTTAATAATTACCTTATTAATAATTATACCCTGTGCCCTTTTTATTCTTATGGTGCCACCCTGAAATCAACCCCAAGAGCAGTTACATGCTTTCCTATAAACCTCACTCTCTGCAGAGGGATGGTTTTGCCATTCTCCTCTCTGTCCTCACTTCCTCCAGACCCCTTTATTCCATCTGCTAATCCTGTCCTTGGAATAGGGCATATCTGCAGACATCATGCCAAGGCACATCCTTCCTCCCTCCCTCATGGAAGACTTTCAAAATGCACTGCACTTCCATGTTGTTCTGCAATTCTTTGGAAGCATGACACATAACTTCTACATATTAAAGGTGGATGACAACTGAAAAAGGCAGTCACCATCTTTTTTTTTTATGTAGACAAGTGATTTAGAAGTAAATTTAAGTTCAGTTCTTTCTTACCCTTTTTTGCTTTTCTTATAAAGTTTTGCAATCTTCTCCACTGGAAGCCCATATTTCTCAGATATCTGTAACAGCAAAAACAGAAAGGCTGGTGGGTGTGGCAGGAGAGACCAAGTGAAGCAAGAAAGACATCACATTCTAATTTCACTCTCTTGGAGCCTCTTCTGACGCCAGTGCTTTTCATTCATGCATTAGTTACTCAAAGTGCCTCATTGAGAGGCTCGGCCTTCAGACAAACCTTAAATCTTTCAACAGAAGAGTTAGCCACATGGGAATCTGGTCTATGATAACAGCAGCATTTAAAATCAGCCAACCATGCGCAGTGCTGATGCGCGCAAAGGAGTGCCCTGCCACGAAGGGGTGTCCCCCGCGTAGGGGAGCCCCACGCGCAAGGAGTGCGCCCCATAAGGAGAGCTACCCAGCGCGAAAGAAAGTGCAGCCTGCCCAGGAATGGCGCCGCACACACTTCCCATGCCGCTGAGGACAACAGAAGCGGATAAAGAAACAAGACGCAGCAAAAAGACACAGAGAACGGACAACCGGGGGGGGGGGGGTGTTAAATAAATAAATAAATCTTAAAAAAAAATAAAATAAAATAAATCAGCCAGAAAAAGATGAACTCCATTCATGATATTGGATTAGAGGGAAAAAATTAGAAGTTAGGCTGGATGCCTTCACCACTCTTCACACCAAAACAAATTTGAGGCAGATCAAAGATTTACATGTGAAAGATGAAACCACAAAAGGATAAGAAAAAAAACACAAGTCACAAAAGTACAAGACAAAAAACACACAAAATGAAGAAGCAATTAAAGGGAAAAATACAATTGGTCAATAATCATCTCAAAAATGCACCTCCTTGTGACTATAACAAATGCAAAAATAAAAATAAAAATAAAAAGTTTTTAAAAGGAGTGATAAAATTAATATTAGACAAGATAAAATTTAAGGTTGATAAGAGTGTTACGTAATAATTTAGAGCATAATTTATGAAAAAAGCATAGCAATTATAAAACTTTATGCATTCACAAAATAGCACTTAAGCAAACATTATTATTACAGATGTAGAGAAAAGTTGATAAAAGAATATATAGTTGCAGTGGAGACTTCCATAAACTCTTTTAGAATTGGATAAATGTAGTAGATAAAAAGAACAGTTGAAAAATATAATCAATATACTTGATTTAATATTATCTACATACTTGGAAATATTCCTACATACCTTTGGCAATATAGCAGTTCATTATCTCTCCTCAGAAACTCAAATTCTTTTAACAACCATTTGGGAGCATGCCATGTTATAGCTGTCAAAATAAACCCTATCAAATTTCTATCAAATTTCAGGAAATGGTCGTGGCTCAACCAATTGGGCGCCCATCTACCACATAGGAGGTCCAGGGTGATGCCCAGGGCCTCCTGGTGAGGACAAGCTGGCCCACACAGTGAGCCGAGCCACGTGGAATGCCAGCCCACGCAGGACTGTGGCCCTGCACAGGAGTGCTGTCCTGCAAGGGAATGCTGCCTGGGGCAGCAAAGCTGCCCCGTGCAGGAGTGCTGGCCAATGTGGAGAGCTGGCACAGCAAGATGACGCAACAAGAGACAGAGGAGAGAAACAAAGAAGACATAGCAGAACAGGGAGATGAGGTGGTACAGGAGAGTTAATTGCCTCTCTCCCACTCCGCAAGGTCCCAGATCCTGGAGCCATGAAATGAGAATACAAGCAGATGCAGAGGAACACACAGTGAATGGACACAGAGAGCAGACAACAGGGGGAACGAGGCGGGGGAGGGGGGAGGAGAGAAATAAATAAAAAGAAATCTTAAAAAAAAATTTCTATCAAATTTCTTTGATCATCTTCATTCTATTTCCATATCTCGTGAGCTTCTCTGATAATGTAGGGTTGGCACAGCTTTGTCATCTCTCCCCAAAGCTCAACACAATCTCCCATTGGAAGAATTTATACTTCCTTCTCTTTTTTTCCCCTACTTAGCACCCACACTATTTGCCATGTCACCTGGGTTCTATACTCGAACATGCAAAATAAGAGAGGGAATGTCAAGATTAGCTGGCTTGGCACCCTAAAGCCTTGCTGAAGTGATGAAAGGAGGAGGATCTAAGTGTGGCCAATTCCAGGTGTGACCCAGGAGTGAGCTCGCCCCCTTCCCACTGCCTGGGACTCTACAGCATGCTCAGTTAACAGAGCCGGTACAAGAAGAAAATGCTTGAGGAACAATCTACATCAGCATTATTTCTGGGGATGACATTTCCTCAACTTGGTCCAAACCAAGACTCACAAGCTGAGGTCAACAGATGCCTGAAGAGTGAGTGCATGAACTGGGATTGGGAAAATATGCAGCTTTATATCTTGAACAGGAATTTAGTGTTTTCTTCTATTAAGAAGATTCATTAATATTTACAGTACCTGTGTCTTTCTTACCAGTAGAAATCACAGGTATTTTCATGGCATTTTAGATTTACTGCAGATATCTCAAAATATCAATTACACTTATCACACTTCAAAATTACGGTGGTCACCAGTAGATCATATTTAATGCAAAAACAAGCATATGTACTCCTATTTACAAATGCGCTTTTTATTACTTTGATGAATGCATATCAATGTAATTGGGTTCCTTTGTAATCCTATGTATTTTATTTCATACATTTAAAAACAGTATTCTGAAAAGGGTCCACAGATTTTACCAGACTGCAAAAGACATCCATAGCATGAAAAGGTAAAAACTTCTGATAAGGATTCTTTTCTGTAGGCAAGTGCTTGTTTTCTACTTGGAGGTCATGGAATTATGTTATTTGTACCTAATTAAGGATCATTCTGAACTTGTTTGACCTACAAGAGCTGGATTTTTGAACTTTGGTTATCATCAATTGTGACTTTTTTTAACAAGCTGGGGGTGGGGAATAAAACCAAAAGTAGAAATAAAATAAGAACTTTTTCTGGAAGCCTTTTTCTGCTTAACATCAACAGACCCACAGGGAAGCAGACTTGGCCCAGTGGGTAGGGCGTCTGTCTACCACATGGGAGGTCCGCGGTTCAAACCCCAGGCCTCCTTGACCGGTGTGGAGCTGGCCCTTGCGCAATGCTGATGTGCGCAAGGAGTGCCATGCCACGCAGGGGTGTCCCCTGCATAGGGGAGCCCCACGCACAACGAGTGCGCCCCATAAGGAGAGCCGCCCAGCATGAAAGAAAGTGCAGCCTGCCCAGGAATGGCACCACACACACTGAGAACTGATGCAGCAAATGGGGAAACGGACTTGGCCCAGTGGTTAGGGCATCCGTCTACCACATGGGAGGTCCGTGGTTCAAACCCCGGGCCTCCTTGCTCCGTGTGGAGCTGGCCCATGCGCAGTGCTGATGCGCGCAAGGAGTGCCCTGCCACGCAGGGGTGTCCCCTGCGTAGGGGAGCCCCACGCGCAAGGAGTGTGCCCCGTAAGGAAAGCTGCCCAGCGCGAAAGAAAGTGCAGCCTGCCCAGGAATGGCGCCGCACACACTTCCCGTGCCGCTGACGACAACAGAAGCGGACAAAGAAACAAGACGCAGCAAATAGACACAGAACAGACAACCGGGGGAGGGGGTAGAATTAAATAAATAAATAAATCTTTTAAAAAAAAAAAAAAAGATGACTCAACAAAAAAAGAAACACAGATTCCCGTGCCGCTGACAACAGCAGAAGCGGACAAAAAGAAGAACATGTAGCAAATGGATACAGAGAACAGACAACGGGGGTGGGGGCGGGGGGAGAGAAATATAAAATAAATAAATCTTTAAAAAAACAAAACAAAACAGACCCACATCTGTTGTTACTTCCTCTTAGAAAAAGAGAGGTGAATCTGATTCTTGGGTCTTCTCTTTTCAGGGGCATGACTCTCAGCTCCCCAAAGCACAAATGAACATACCCTGGTTCACAAATCAATTGATGAGAGTCAGAATTAGACAAGAGTCATAAAACTTGCACAATTTCATTTTCTACTTGGATCTTCTGGGAGTAGCAGCATCGGCATCAGTAACTAGCATTCATTGAGTGCAAGGTACTGTTCTGAGGGCTCTGCAGCTATTAACTTACTAAATCCTCACATCAGTACACGCGGTAGTTACTATTAGGAGCCCCATTACACAGACTGAGACTGAGGCTCAGGGGCATTAAATAACTTGCCCAGGGTCTCTCAGCTAGTAAGCAGCAGAACCAGGATACGGAAGTAAGAACCTGGCAGTCTGGTTTCAGATTCTGAATTCTTAAAGAAAACAGGGCTATGTTGAGACAGTGAGGAAGGAGAGTCATCCAGCACTGGACCCCTTCCATTACCCAGGAGCAAGGGCAAAGCTGAAACAAGCCAAAGCCCAGCCTCAGTGCAACCTGCAAACGCAAAGGCAGCTTGATAACATGTCACACCCAGATGGTAGCCTCTCGCGCTGTGCCAGGCAGGGAGGTGTGCTTTGCCACATTCAGAACCCTGGAAAGAAGTGAACCTGTGCAGGATGTTATGTGGAGGAAGCTAGCCATCTGTCCAGGGTTACAGGATTCCTTCTGCCGAGATGCTGGGTGAGATCACACACAGCCCTCCCTTCTATGCAAGGAAAACAAATATCAGAATGGAGGGATTGGGGTGCTTGATTTTTTCCCTTTGAACTTTTCGAGTTCTCTGAAAAGGGCATAAATTTTATTATTTTTAAAATTATTAATATTTTTAAAGACCTAAAGACTTCTTTGGGGCGGCGGACTTGGCCCAGCAGTTAGGGCATCCGTCTACCACATGGGAGGTCCGCGGTTCAAACCCCAGGCCTCCTTGACCCATGTGGAGCTGGCCCATGCGCAGTGCTGATGCGCTCAAGGAGTGCCCTGCCACACAGGGGTGTCCCCTGCGTAGTGGGAGCCCCACGCACAAGGAGTGCGCCCCGTAAGGAGAACCACCCAGCGTGAAGGAAAGTGCAGCCTGCCCAGGAATGGTGCTGCACTCGTGGGGAGCTGACACAACAAGATGACACAACAAAGAGAAACACAGATTCCCATTCTGACAACAACAGAAGTGGACAAAGAAGATGCAGCAAAAAGACACAGAGAACAGACAACTGGGGTGGGGAGGGGAAGGGGAGAGAAATAAATAAATAAATAGATCTTAAAAAAATAAAAAGACTTCTTTGACACCCAAGAGGATCCTAGCTCAGGGTTATGGCTCATCAATATGCTGTTGTTGTCTGAGGGTCTGTAATTTTCTTTACTTTTCCTTAGTGGAAAGTTCTCTCTGCCTGGAAACCTTAGGAGTATGTTAGGCAGAGCTTGAGGATTCCCACGGGATTTAACCAATGTAGGACTGTCTGTCTTCTCTAGAGGCATCCAATGGAACTGCTTGCTCTGGAAGTCTACTTTCCTTTGGAGTTATAAACTGTTCTGGGTGGGCTTTAAGAAGTGCATCTAGAAATCAGGGACTCTTCCTTACAAACACTTCCTAGGGAGCTGCATCTGATCGGTCAAGAGCATCAGGGAGGATGAACTTCATCTCTATCCATGAGCTACTCAGGTGACTCAGGTGGCTAGAGGTGATGCTGCTGAGGCCATGAACAACTTTTTCTTATATGCATCGGCTAGCCTCCTTGAATGAACATCCTCATCCCTTTCTCTAGGCCCTTTGGCTGTGAATGATACCAATCTGACATCCTAATCCCACCCAGTTATAGCCATGATAAGTGGCTATACATAAATACATTAACATGTGCTACTCTAAGTTCCATGCATACTAACTTATTTAATCCCCACACCAACTCTATATTTGATAGATATTATTCTTTTCATTTCAGAAATGATGAAACTAGAATATAGAGTGGTAGAGTAACTTGCCCAAGGTCACACTGCTTGTAAGTGACAGGGCCAGGATGTGAACCCAGGCTGCTGTCTGACTGTGTGTGACCAACCATTACACACACTACTAAGTCCCTGGTGGCTTATGATTGCCTCATCTTCTTTCCTTTAGTTGCTATGAGCTATTTCTTCTTTTTTAAGTAGCTTCATGTGTGGACATCTCTCCAATTAACTTAAGTTGCTCAAGGGGTGGGATGGAACTCAAAAGAACTGAAACCTAATCTGCTCTGCTACTCCACAGAGCTTTTCAACCTTGGGCCTCAGTTTCCAAATCAGTAAAATGGTGATGATGGTATTTATGCTGTCAAGATCACAAGGATATTGTGAAGATGCCTGTTTTGTAGTTTAGAGTATATCACATGCAGTGCCTGTAAAACTGGCCTACCCACAGCATTGAGTATGGAAGTATATCTACAGCAGATGCTCACGCCAGTCATCTTGAGTTTTAAGCTCAAGGCCCTGAGGTACACAGCCTTCAAGTGACAAAACTCCTCCCCTCATGAGCCTTACATTCTATTGGGGAAGAGAACAATAAATGCTTAACAGATATTAAAGATGTTGAATATAATAGTGCTATGAAGTAAAACAAAGCAGGGGAAGGAGATAGAGAGTGATGGAGATCCTATCTATGTAGATGGTTGGGGAAGGCCCATCTGGAAGGCCCTTTGGGTTCCAAAGACCTGAAGGAAGTGAGGAGAGACTGCCTTGTGGATGTGGAGGAAGAGCACTCCTGGCAGAGGGAGAAGTAAATACAAAGGCCCTGAGGTACGAGCAGGTTTGGTGCGTTCAAGGACTACCAAGAAGGCCACAGTAGCCAGAGTTCCTTTATTTACAGGGTTAATGGGCAAAATCACTATGAAATGCCAAGAAAAAGACCTTTGACAAACCATGTCCCACCATCACATCACCAAATTATTTGTCTTCAGTCTAATAAGGTTTAAAACCTCATTTTAAGGAAGTAGATGTGGCTCATCCAGTTGGATGTCTGCCTACCATGTGGGAGGTCCCAGGTTCGGGTTCTGGTGCCTCCTAAAGAAGACAAGCAGATGTCATACCTGCTGCAAACCAACAGTGAGTTAGGTGCTGCAGCCCATCACAACAAGCAGACACCTACATGAGCAGATGCCACAGGCCAGTGGACACCACAGCCTGCAGGGAGTAGATGTGATGCAGGCTGTTGGGCACTTGCCTCCCATATGGGAGGTCCTGAGTTCGATTTGTGGTGTCTCCTGGGGAAGGTGAGCAAACAATAAACAGACAGATAAGAGGACCATCTGGGAGAGAGGGGGGATAAATTTTTTTAAATTAAAAAACAAAAAAAACCTTATAACAATAAGGAAGCAAAGGTGAATCATCAAAATTACATACATGACTCAATAAACATGAATATGAAGATGAGAAGAGAAAAGGTCAATTTCATCCAAGTGACAAAAAGTATGCAAACATTCAGTAACATCTGGTAGATGGAGAACATTTTTACTACCGAGGTGTCTATATCTATATTGATTAATGACTTTCTGGTGAGTGTAATAAAGATCTGGGAGGTTAAGGAGCATCGAGAAACAGGAAGAATGATCCATTCTGCCCTATAGGAAAGCAACCCAGCTTGGCAGAGATCAAACAATGATTCCATTCCTCTTAGTGGTGGTCATGAGTTCTCTGTAAGAAAACGGAGTTCAAAGGTGTGGTAGAAAGTAAATATATGTGTGTGTATATATATATATATATATATATTCTTCGAGGTAGGCATTTTCCATACTTTGCAGAGAAAAAAACTAAAGGTTTTTTTGAGGATGATATACTCTAAACTACACAGGCAAGACTGGAACCCCAATCTAAGTTCATGGCCAACAGTCCCTGCAATACCTGCACATGAGGTGGGACCTACACAGAGATCCCCAATTAAGGCAAACTCAATCATATGATCTCTAAGGGAGAGTGGAATGTCTGCTCAGAATAAAAGCACCCCAATTTCTAGATATCAGACCTACTCCACTCTATTTTGTCACCTAACTCCAGAGTCCTCGGAAACTGTGTGGGCTGGAGGAACACTGGCTCCAAACTGTTCAAAGGCTCTGCTTGATGTGGCATCATCTGGCTCAAACCTCAGTTCTCCTCTGAAGGAAGGGTGGCAACACTGTTCTATTCTGTTTGCATGACAAATCAGCAATGCACTTCTGATTGCCAGGAATTAACAACAAACAAAAAAAATCTTTTTGTAATCTTCAGTACCAATTTTCTTGTGCATCCAAATAATGCCTGGCTGAGGGTAGGGAATTTGGTGTCTAACAGAAGGAGAAAGAGAAGCTTCTCTGTTGGAAAGCAATCCACATCTTCCTGTTGTGGAAGCAGCTTCATCATCATCAGCTTCACTGCCATCATCTCCTCAATTTATATCTACGAGCCTTGCCATGTGCCCCACGTTTCCCATGTGATAACTCATTTAATGATTTCAATGGCTCCATTTGTACAGATGAGAAAGTCAAAGCGCTGCTAGCCTTTCAATGACTAATTGAGGAACAGAGCAAAACAAGTGAATATTGATATGGAGCAGGTGTTTCTATTTCAAAATTTATTGCAAGACACAAACATAGACTTTCAGCAAGGCACACCTTCACATTTGGAGCTCTGAGGTCTGCTGACCCTGGCAGACCGTGAGCTTCTTCCTCAAAAGCGACGGCATTTGGCCTTCCCAATTATGTGGATGAAGGAGGTAGCCAAGACCTGCAGGTTCCCCACATTTGCAGGGGTAGGGCTGTGTACATGAAGTAGCCCACAGGACCACCCCCTCTGAAGAAAATTACTCTCACAGGGACTTGGCTCTGAAAGTGTATAGGGACAGGGCTTATTCCCATTCTAAGTGAAGATGCACTTAGGAACTAAGGAAGAATCACACCCCAGAACCAGTTCCCAGTTGAAGGATACACCAGAGAGTGCTTCTCCACCTTCAGTGGGCTGAACGGTCAACAGGGAGCTCTGTACCAAACCTGATTCCTGGACCTCCAAAGAGTCTGATTCTGAAGGTCAGCAGTGAGGTTCTGGGATGGCATCATTTAAAAGTACCCACAAGGGATTCCAATGGACCTCAAAAGAAAAGCAACACCCTACACCCCCAGGACATGGTCGGTCCATGGTGGATGGGTGATTATGTTTGTTTTTATGAAAGCGGCTTTCAATCAGTAACAGAGTTCAAAATGATGGCTTGGGGTCAAACTACAGTATCTCTTGATTAAACAAGATTTCTTTCAAATTAGGAATTTTCCTTTTTCAAATTCACCGACCAATATCTCTCTATAAGTTTGTCACTTTTAGTTTTAAAAAATATATAAAATCCCACACATGATTATTTTGAAATTAAAAGTTAAAATATGGAGATGTGGCTCAAGCAGTTGAGTGAATGCCTCCCACATGGAAGGTCCCCAGTTTGGTTCCCAGTGCCTCATAGAGAAGACAAACAATGAGCAGACTTTGAGCAAAAACAGCAAGCAGACAACAAGCAAAATCAACAAGCAGACAAAGAGCAAAAAACAATGAGCAAGACAACGAGCAAACAAAAAACAGACAATGAGGGCGGCAGACTTGGCTCAGTGGTTAGGGCATCCGTCTACCACATGGGAGGTCTGCAGTTCAAACCCCGGGCCTCCTTGACCCGTATGGAGCTGGCCCATGCACAATGCTGATGTGCGCAAGGAGTGCCATGCCATGCAAGGGTGTTCCCCGCGTAGGGGAGCCCCACATGCAAGGAGTGCGCCCCATAAGGAGAGCCACCCAGCACAAAAGGAAGTGCAGCCTGCCCATGAATGGTGCCACCCACATGGAGAGCTGACACAACAAGATGATGCAACAAAAAGAAACACAGATTCCCGTGCTGCTGACAACAACAGAAGTGGACAAAGAAGACGCAGCAAATAGACACAGAGAACAGACAACCGGGGTGGGGAAAGGGAGAGAAATAAATAAATAAATAAATAAATAAATAAATAAATAAATAAATAAATCTTTAAAAAAAAAAAAAAGCAGACAATGAGCAAAAACAAATGAGCAGGGATCGGATGTGGCTTGGGTAGTTGGTGCCTGCCTCCCACATGGGAGGCCCCAGGTTCAGTTCCTAGTGCTTCCTAGAGAATAAACGAGTAGACAACAAGCAAAAACAATATGCAAATAATGAACAAAAACAACAAGCAAACAGACAAGGAAGTAAGTCATCTCAGGGCAGAGGGCAGGAGAGTCAAGACAAAATATGGAGGCCAGGGTCATATTGCCTTCTTATTTTGAGACTTTGCTCAAAAGTGGGGTCTGGAGCTATGGAGCACAAAGGCCATTTCTCCGGAGATGAATCCCCACACCAATCCCAGTGTTTCAGACCTAGTCATCTGCACCATTTCCACAGTTCCACTCCTCTCTGAAACTTCAAACTACTGGGATGAGACCACAAGCCAAAAAAATGTTCCACCTTTTGGGCAATGTCTGTAGGAAGCCAAGTCTTTGAGAAGTCCAAAATCTGTGGAAAAGTACCTTTATTTGGTACGTAGTGTATCCCAGGAACCATGCAGAGATTTATATATAAATTGTCTCATTTAATCCTCACAACCACCCATGTGGTAGGTACTATTATTATATCCATTTTAAGTAGGAAGCCGCTGGAACTCAGAGAGGTTAGGTAATTTTCCAGGTAGTAAAAGACACTGTCAGGATTTGAGCACAGGTTTTCTGTGCGCAAGGCCATATGCTGACCCATGCTACAGGGTCCTACATGGCGCGAGCTGCCCTGCCTCTATACGTGTGTGTGGTAGCAACGCTGTACACTGATAAAGGTCTGGTCCTTGAAGAGCCTACGTCCCTGAGGGAGCCCTTTCCTACCACACCCAGATAAACTCAGGCTCCATCCCAGTGAGCAGGACACAGAATTCACTTAAGTTCTGCCTTCGCCCTTCAGTGTGCCCAAGTCCTCACTACACAGACCCACTGTCCTTACTGGCTGCCCACAAATTACAGGAGATGCTGGGGTCATTCGTTTGGAGTCGCCACCCGAACACATTACCTGTGGGTCCTGAAGGAGATCCTCTTGCCGTTTCCCCATTGGAACAACTTAGGAAGCAAGAAGACAGCTCTAGTTGGTGTTTCCATAAACTTTTCCTTTCCAGACTTAATAAAGGGGAGATGAAGGCAGAACTGCCCTAAGGAAGCTGACCAGAGCTAACCTAGGGAAGCTGACTTCTCTGCAGTTTACAAGGTCACAGGATACCATGCACGATCTGCCCCCATCCCCACCCCAGCTAACCAAAGCCAGGCAGGTATAATGAGCTTCTCCTATGGATCAAAAGCCTGACTTGTGGTGGGCAGGGGTTGTTGGGCTGCTGTTTGGGTGTGAGTGAAGGTGACATTTAACTCCACTGTGTTCCAGCAAGATCACAGGTGGGTCAGACTGTAAACAAATGCAAAATGTTTTAGAAGAGGCCAGATGTCAAGGAGGGGAAAGAGAAGACACCAAGGAGACAGGCAGAATTGCAGGACAATGAATCATTTTGGAATTGGTCTAGATCAGTGGTTCTTACAGCAAGTCTGATCGATCTGGGAAGCGTGTTCAAAATATAGGTTCCTGGCCTCTGTCTTGCCTCTGGCCCTTCACCCCAGTTCAGGAGATTCAGAATCCCTGGCACAGGTCTGGGAACATGCATTGTAAATACTGTAAACCATCACCCCTGAGTTTCTCACGTTCACCACTGTCCTGGTGTCCATTTCAGTTATATGGTCTTAAAGAACAGTTTGAGGGATGAAGTTGCCAAAGGACCACAGAGAGCTCTGAATATTTGATGGGCTTCTCCAGCTTTTATCTTTTGGCAATTTTCAGGCATTTTTAAAATCCCAATTCACCTGAAGAGATCTAGGTCATATAACAGTTTTTATTATTTTCATGTCTGATTTTGCTTTTCAAATTTATATAAGGCAGATTCAGAAAAAACAGACTCCATTCCAGTGAAATATGTGGTAGGACAGAGAAGGCTACCAAGCCTTCCATCATGTTAGAGCGTGCTCCTGATGCCCCTGCTCAGGCGTGCTGGACTTGATAACCATGCTGACCAGGGCACGCAGCCAGAACCCTGTATCGGTAACACTCCGGGGAAATTTCAGAGGGACAATGAATATTTTTTACATAGTATAAAATCCATCATTTTAGCCATTTTAAAGTGTACAATTCAATGATATTAAGTACATTCGCAATATTGGGCAACTACCACCTCTATCAAGTTCTTGAACATTTTCATCACCTCAAAAGAAAACCCCATACCATTAGGCAGTTGCTCCCCCTTTGCCAGCCCCTAGCAACCACCATTCTGTTTTCTGACTCTATGGATTTATTTATTTGGAATGTTTGGGATTTTGTAAATATAATCATACAATATTTGGCCTTTTGTATCTGACTTAACAATACCACTCCTAGGTATAGACCCAAAATAATTGAAAGCAAGTGTTCAAACAAAAACATGCACATGAATACGTATAGCAGCACTATTCACGATAGCCAAAAGGTTGTAAAAACCCAAATGTCCACCAATATATCTATACAAAGGAATATTAGCCAAAGAAGGAATGAAGTTCTGATAAACGCTACAACATTAATGAACCTCAGAAACATTATGCTAAGTGAACGAAACCAGTCACAAAATCCATATATTATATGATTTCATTTATAGGAAATATCTTATGCATTTCAATGTTTCACCTCATAATCTTGGATGCTGTTCCAAAGTAGCAGTTTTCCAAACCAACAAACAAATTTGCATTGTAACTGCAAGTCCCGTTGTCTCCATCTTATAAAAAACCTTGGATCTTTTCTAACATAGTCATATAGGAAAAGGATGTGGGAAATGTTCTGGTTTGGAGCAATTAAAAACATGTTTTTAATCTTAATCCATTCTTTCTGGACTTTCTGAAGAGGTTACTTCAGTTGCGGTGTGAACCAAATGAGGCAGGATGGGTCTGACTCCTGTTGTTGGAGCCTTACAGAGAAGGCCACAGAGAAAAGCAAGAAACTGGACATCAACGGAACCCGAAAGAGAAAGGGGAAGATGCTGCCATGTGACAGAAGAGCCAAGGACCAAGGAGCCCCAGCAGCCAACTTAGAATGCCACAGCTTTCAGAGATAAAGCATCACCATGATGATGCTTGGATTCTGGTCTTCTTCTAGCCTCAAAACCGTGAACCAATAAAGTCCCATTGTTTAAGGCAACCCATCGCCTGGTATTTGTTTTAGCAGCCAGAAAACAAATACAAGGAGTTAGGAATCACATTAAAGGTGGAGTCATATCAGTCATTCTCTAATGGAAAGAGGCTAATAATAGTGAAATAACTTTCTCTGAGCCCTTGTTGGGGTGCGAAGGGAGAGACTCCAGAACCTTGATTCAGATCGCTGTAATGCTACAGTATTATTTTTTCTTATTCCAAAGAAGTCACATTTTTATTGTGGATTACACTATCACAGCTCACAAGACATCTTAATTATTCTTGATCTGTATACATGTAGATATTAAACATAACTAATTGGTTTCGTATAAAGAGATAAATGAAAAAGTTTAACCTTCCTCCATGGCCTCTTACTCTGATTAGCCTCAAAAGGACAGGACCAGCAGTTTTTCAAAGATTCCTTCTTCTGAAAGGGCTAACAAGTCATAACAGTATAGAAATCAGTGCCTCTACAAATCTCAGCATTTTCTTTTTCTTTTTTTTAAAATAAAGCTCATTCTGGAGCCATCTCAATGGCTGCATTTTAATAACGAGATTCCAGCTAAGAATATCAGCAAATTTCCTGGAGGATGAAACGGATTCACTGCTTACCGCCTCCATAAGGCCTTTCACCGTGGGAGATTTCAACATCAAAGCATCAAACACATCGTCAGTCTCCTTCCTCACATACAAGAGCACTGAAAGAGAAGGGGGAGAAGACATCTGACTGAAGGATCCCACAACTGACAGAGGGGACTGCTTCCTGTCCCATAGGTGTTAGACGCTGGCATCCTATGGGCATGACTGAGGCCCTACATACATGACCTGCACCCAGGGCCTGTTAAGGAGCCAATTCAATGAAATAGGCAATGGTGTTACATCCAACAGGCTACAAAAAGCTATCCGAAATATGTTCTCTCTTTAACATCTCAAGGTGAGTACATGCCTCTTTAGGATATTTCTTTCTGTTCTGTGGCCTTTTTCTTCAACTTACTCATTTGTTCAATCAACAAATACCACTGAATGCCCAGGCTATGGCCTTGTGCCAGGCTCCTGTGCAGGGGCTGAAGTTGCAGCGATGACTTAAGACACACACTCAGGCCCGTAAAGAGTCCACAGCCTACTTGATGAGACAGCTGTGCACTTAGCAAATAGAAAGACAAACAGACACTTTGTTCTAAGGGCTATGAAGAAAAGCAGGTGATGTGCACCATCCTGAGGCAGAGGGAGGAACAATGGGGGCTTGACCCCAGGTCAGTTACTGCTTGTGGGGACTGGCCAAGTCATTAACCTCTTCAAGCCTCATTTCACAGAGGTGCTACGAAAAATAACTGTGTGTGGGAAATGCTGAGCCCAGTGCCTGGCACATAGCAAGCACCGCTTAATCAGTGTACGCCATTGTAAAAGCAATTGCCATGGCCCTAGTGCCTTAGAGAAGTTTATGTGAATGCAGCTTTCTGTTCCTTCCCCTGTAACATAATGTTCTGAATTTGGGAACACACAGAATATGAGAGCCAGGAGGGACCACGGATATTAGAGATGAGCAAACAGCCTCCGAGAGGCTAAGACGCACCCCAGGGTCCCTCAGAGATGACAGCTGTGGCTGCTACTCCTTCTGCTTGCCATCGCCCTCCCCAGCTGTGTCCTTCCTTAGGGCAATTACGCTGACACTCAGCTCCCCAGAGAAACTTGGAATCCGTCATTCAGATACAACACACCACACCAGCCCCCCGAGCTAACTGCCCTTTCTCTCTCCCTCCTCCCACTGACCTGACTCCTGCTTCTTCTTCCAAAAAGAAGGAAAAGGACCAAGGGGGAAGCCCCAGGCACCTGCCCACTACAGGAACAACACACAGGTCAAAAAACCCTGCTGAGCCCTGCCCCCATCTACAGCTGGAAACCAAGTTACAGTCGCCGTCACCCAGGGAATGAAGCCGGAGCTAGCTCTGAGGGAAATGCATTCAGCTGTAACTGGGGCTCCTACCCCTTCTCTCCCCCCTCCTTGACCCTAAAGACTTCCTTAAAGCAGTTCTACGGAGGCAGCGTCTACACGGGTGCACATAGGGTTGCCCGCGTTTTCTCTCTGTAGCCAGCTAGATGTTCAATTTGTGCATTACAAACAAAACAAACAAACAAAAACCTCACTAAACTACTGCAGAGTTTCTCCTCTCTCCCAAGTATAAAAATAAAATACAAACTGAACGAATAGATTGAATGTGGCTCTAAGGACTTCCAAATTTAGTCCTTTGGAAGGAGTATTTTACATCTTCCATTTCAGCCGAAATGATTTAGTGACCTAATGGCATAATAATGGGACTCAAAGTTAGTAGAATGAGGAGAAATAATTAGACCATAGGACCTCAATTACATCAAGATGAGGAAAATTAAATTCAAGGTAAAACCCATTGGTGCTTGTTACAGATGAACATGCTGTAACTTCTTCTCCCAGCTCCTAACAGAAAAATGTGATTTCCAGCAGGCTGACCCTAAGGAGACCCAACCGCATTCTATTAAAATGACTACTGCTTCCACTAGTTTTACAAATCTCTTTTTTAAAACTCGTCTTTGAAATAGCATGGCTGCTACCCTTGTTTCAGGAATTGCTGGAAAGGGTTGGAGGTGGCAGCGCAGTGATGGGTTGTGAGACCCAGCAGGCATGGCAGGGTGCCCTTCTCCTGCTAGGCTTGTTCACAGCCACGCTCAGGGCGTGCTGGTTTGACAGTACCCCCGGCAGCTTGCCCAGAGGGCCAACTTTCATTAGCTCTGCCTCCCTGGCGCAGTAACCATAAAAGTCACTCTGCCCATGACAGCCATCATACATCCCAGACTTGGTGCAGCCCAAGGAGACGGCCACATGGGACAGCTCTCACGCGACTCCTCCTGAGCTGCCCTGCAAAGTGGCTACAAAGCCAAAACCAACAAATAATAATGGCACTGGTTATTATGATCATTCTCCCCTGTGGAGAACTTTGAATAAACAATAGGAGCCGTCACTGAGCCAGAGTCCCTGTGCTATCAGAGACCAGCCCAGAATGGCAGTACCAGGCAAGGGGTCCAGGAACTCCACTGTGCTTTCCCAAAGAAAACGGTCTCCAGGGTGAGAGTCCCTCTACTGCCAGGAGGTTACAGCGCCCTCATGTGTCTCCATGATTCAGACATTTGAAAGGTCTACTTTCATTTTTCTTTTTTTTCTTGTTTTTGTTGTTATCCTTTGTTGTCTTTTTTACTGTTGTTATTATTGAAAGATTGACTTTCAATCACAGAACCAATATGATTCCTAATATCAATTCTTGTGCTGGCTTCACCAGCTAAAAATAATCTGAAAAATGCCCTACCACGGTCTTTGAACAGGCATCCAGGCATTAAATATGGTGCAAGCTACGATTACTTTCACCTGTGTGATTCTCAAGCTCCATTCAAAGGGATAAGGTATACAGGGCATGCAGGAAAGGAGTTCAAATGCGCTGGGATATGTGATAGCCTGTGCAGTGAGAAAATCTTTGAAAGGTTTAAATGGTTGCTGATGGAACTAACGCTATTCAGGCACTTACGTGCCTCTTCATTCTGAAACACTGATTACCTATTCATGATTATGGTGTTACAACTAGACACAAGCCTAATTATAAAAATAATGAGATTCACCACAGTGAACACAGAATGCTCACTATGTGCTAGGCACTTGTTTTACGTGCTTGACATGTATTTACTCCTCAGCAGGTGATATCATCATACCTGTTTTACAGGTGAGAAATCTAAGGAACAGAGGGGAGAAGGAACAAGGTCAACGATTGCAGGTGGCAGAGGTAGGCTACAGAGGGGATGCTCTTGACCGTTCTACAAATCCCATTACAACAAACAGGGAAAAAAGTAAAAATGTCTTAATAAAAAACCTCACGCCTCTGCAGATGGTGGACATGTTTTGAATGGTAACCTGACAAAGCAAGTACTATATAACTAAGGTCTCTGTAAACCCTCAGTGTCGGCTACAGCAATACAGGGGTATAAAACGGCCATTGCACACACTCTCCTCTTGCTTGAAGAAAGGACAGTGGGGCCGTGTGTAGTAGTGAAATGCTGGGTAAGACAACGACGCGCGCATGCTTTGTTTCTTAGTAAGTGGAATACAACCCTGGATGGTGAGAAATTAATAAGTTGTGTTTGTCCTAGAAAATAGGTTCATGTATTTGTTATGTAAGAGTAATCATTTGTGTCTACTGAACTCTTCTCAATAGCTGGTTCTTAGGAGATGTCATGGTCACAGTTTCTTTTTAACCTTGCATCTCACTGCTGGGTGAGTCAATGTATTCATTACATTTCTCTTAGGGCAAACCTAAGAACCAAACATTTACTTAAGGCGTCTAAGAGCTCAGGGTTTAAAGCAAAGAAGACTGTGAACTTCTCAAGTCTAGAAAGAGTCAATGTCAGGCCCCCAAATGTCCTTCAGAAATGAAGTACTGAAAACAGGACCAGGACAAGCAACTTGTCTTGCTAAAACTCAGTTTTCTGATCTATACCACAAAGAGGGGAAAATTAAACCAGTGGTTCCCAAACCTGCTGGCATCAGAGTCAACCTTTTAGAAAATACAGTTGGTGGGGTTCCATTCTGGTCTTCCTGAATCAGACCCTTCAGGAGTTGGGGGACAACTGGAAATTAATAGTATTAAAAGCCCCTCAGGTGACTGTCACACAGCTGCCAGGTAAAAGTCCCAAGGACTCCTCTAGCTTGAAGCAGCCTAAGTCTGTGAGTCTCTGACTGAATGGAGGGAGACTCCTAAGCTTTCTCCAGTTTAAATAGCAGCAGAATGTAAGAGATCCTCTCACAGAGTGCTCTAAAGACCAGTACCTAAAAGAAATATCCACATAAAAGAAACAGATAATGCTAACACGTTACCCTCTGTGCCTTGCCCCACTTGCTTCTTGCGCCTCTCTCTCTGGGGACTGTGGCTTTCATCAAATAATGTGGGTTTGTAAACATTCCAAGGAAGCAAAGAAGACACCTTCCTTGTTGTCTTCAGTCAAAAATGACAAGAGCAGTGGGCTCACGCCCCAAACCAAGTTCAGAGGGATGAACCAAGTGGCAGATGTTGGAGCAGTAGGACACTAGGGATAGGGGACGGCTTCAGCAGTTCAGGAAACGCCCCTAGCTGGGGGAGGCCGGGCACTATCACAGGGCTGTGCCTTATGCCCTGTGAAGCCTGGGGAATTAGTCTACCATAATCGGTTCTGCCATCATTTCAAGTCTTCACCTCTCTCTCTCTCTCCCCCTCCCTCTTTTTCCCTCCATGTATATTTAGAAGGAAATGATAATCCTGAGAGGCAGCACATCTCTAAACTTCCTGCTTCGTTAGAGCCACTGAGCTGGAGCTGGGTACTGGCTGAGCAAGTCTGTCTGATGATGCTTCCCACAATGGCCCCCCAACCCCACTGTGACCTGCTGCTGAGCATCTCCAACACTGTCACATGACAAAGGCAGCAGCAAGACTCTTTAATCTTGAAGGCCCTGGAAAAGACAAAGGGGATGGGATGTTTTCCCGATTTTGGAGCTAAAGAGACTAAGGATTAGAGATGTTAAAGAACTTAAACTCAACAACCAGTTACATAGCAGGGCTGACATTCAAATTCAGTTAATTAGATTCCAGAGCCAATATGCTTAATTCCCAAGACCACACTGCCTCCTCACAGGAGGTGTAACTACACAGCAGGTCAGATGATGTGCAAGAGCTGGCAGTCAAAGAACTTTCGAAATGAAAGTGGTCTAATTTAGCGTGTATGTTTTACAGACTTTAAAACTGAGACCCAGCAAGGGTGAATGACCTTGGTCTAGGGCTAAAATTAACTCCCAAGTCATCAGGCTCCTCAGCTGTGAAATGGGCAGAATCAAAGAACCATTGTGGAAATGAAATGATAAAGCATGTAAAACATTACAATGTGACTGGCTCTTAGCACTTAATGAATGTTCATTATTTCTCGTATAATAGTTCTTTATAACTCGCATTCTCTCTTCCAACTCTTTCTCAAGCCCTCACCCCAGCTCTCCACAGCAGCCCTTAGTAAGGTCACTCATAGTCTCTACATTGCCCCTTCCTACACCTTGATATGCTTTCTTACTTGGCTTCCAAGGCCCTACCTGGGTTTTCCTCCTACCATTCTTGTTCCTTCTAGGTCTGCTCTGCTGGTTCTTCCTTCGACACTGACCTCTTCACGCAAAAAGCCCAGACTGAGCCGTTGGTGCTTTGCTCTTCTCTTCCCTTCGCTTCTCTTCTTTCTCTACTCCTTAGTGATCTCATCAATCACATGGCATGAAATACCATCTACAGGCCAGTCCAGACTTTCTCACTCAACTCCAGGGCAGAATGTCTAACTGCCAACTTGATAGGACATCTCAAACTTCAAGTGCCCAAAACTGAACTTCTGATCTTCCCCCATAAAACCTGTTCCTGTTCATTTTCCCCCATCTCAGTTGACATTAATTCCATTTTCCCACTTGCTCAGGTCAAAAACCTATTAACCGCCTTAACTGTGCTTTCTCCATTCATCTCTTATCTACTCCATCAGCAAACGATATTGGTTCCATTTCAATATATACCCGGAAGCCAACCTCTTCTCACCACCTCCACTGTTCCCACGGGCATTGAACCATCATCACCCATGTCCTGGGTTGTTGCCCTGCACTTCTGCTAGGTCTCCCCACTTCCAGCCCTGTCCTTGTGGCCTCTTCTAACAGAGAAGCCTGAGTGACCATGTTAATTATTTCAGATCCTCTTGCTCCTCTACTCACAAAACCCCAATCCCTTCATTTCGCACGAAGAGTAAAAACCAGAGCCCTCAGAACAGCCTGAAAACCTCTAGACAATTGCTCCCCTCCTTACCCCCTGGTCTCAATGCCCTCACTCCCCCGCCAGACTCCAACCTCACTGGCCCCTTACCATTCCTCAAACACAGCAGCCACACTCTCCTCTCAGGACCTTTGTACTTACTGTTTCCACTGCCTGACAAGCCTTTCACCTAGATGTCTATGTGGTTCACTCCCTTTTTTCACATTTTCACATTTTCAGTCAAACATCATCTCCCTTGCCTGGCCCCCTCCCTGACCAATGCACAAACACACATTTCCTAGCTATGTTTCCTACTACATACACCATACATTTATTTAATTATCTTGTTTATAATTTGTCTCTCTATAAATAGAGTATAAATTCCCGGGAGCAAGGATTTTCACCTGTCTTGTTTACTGCTCTAGTTTCAGGGATTAGAATAGTGCCTGATACATAGTAGTGGTCAACAAGGATTGGGTGCATGAGTAAGTGAATGAATGCAGGGGTGAATGACTCCTATGCTGCCTGAACCACAGAGGTCTGGGCTGGGCTGTGTGCTCTCCTTGGTGGATCGCCCCGGCCAGCCGTGATGGGAGGGCATATGACAATGCCAAGGGAGTGCCCCAAATGGAGAGGTACCTCGCTTCATTCCTTCTTCTTTCATCTGCTTAGAAGGTGCTGGACCAAATTCTTCTTCCATGGGCCTGAACATCCGTTTAACAAGGACACTGCTGCTAGGAAAGAGGAGCAGAAAGTGGTAAGTAAATCAAGTAAGGTGTCAAAACAAAGGTTGGTGTATGTGTCAGCCTGTCTTTTTCCTTCATTAATACCATCCCCAGTTGTGCACAACTGGACCCACTCATCAGTCTCCTTCCTCTCCTTGGCAGGTCCCGAGTCATCCCCATCTGAGGCAGAAAAAACATCCAGTGTCTTTAGAGCATGGGCCTAAGACCTCTTTCGCATTGCTGACTCTGCTTCTACAAAGGCAAGCCTTTTTCGTCTTATCCACTCTGCCTTGCACCTAACCCCTTTCCTGCTCAAATCAGGGCAGAAGGGCATCAGGAGTGAGTGCTGGTGTACGGGTGGTCCCAAAATCACATCAGTCCCTCCCATCTGGCTGAGATTTGGGTGCCCTGCCCATCTCTTACCAGTCGTCTTCCCTAACACACAGCAGGGACCCCTGGAAATGACACAGGCCTGTCTGGCTGGTTCCCATTTGTAAGGCTGTCCTGATTTCCTGCTTTTACCTCTCCATCTGGTTGGAGGAGATGAGCCTGTAGCAGTGGAAGTTTCTGAGTAACCCAGGCCTGTGATGCCAAGACTTTCCTCCCTCTAGAGAAAGAGTTTCAGTTGCCCTTCCTGGAAGCCCCTGGTGCTGCAGTTCCTGTATATCCCCAGCCGGGTTGCTTGAGCCAGTTCTGCATTACCTTGCAAAGTTCCTAAGGAAGGGGGACTCTTACAGAGGAACAGAAATTGAATTGTCATTGCACCGAGTCACTGACACTGAGAAAAAGCTCCTAGATTGAGCCTTACTATTGTTCAAATCCTCAAGAAAGTAGATGCAGATTTTTAGAAATGTTTAATCTTTCTGGGGATTCCTCGAGTCAGGTATATAAAGCAATGCCAGTGAGGCAGTACAGTACAGTTACTCAGACATGAACTCTGGGGCCACACCACCTTTGGTTTAAATCCCTGCTGTACATGGGGACTTGAGCACGTTTCTCAGCCTCTCCAGGCCTTAGTTCCCTTATCTTTAAAATGGGGTTGTTTATAAATTAACACATAAAGCCCTCAGAAGGTTGTCTGATACATTCATTAAATGCACCATTTAAGGTTAGATGATGATGATAATGTTGATTACAAGTTGAAACAATTTGAGGAAGAGAGATATGGGGAAGTTTAAAGAAGGCAGAGAGTTTGAAAGAGGTCAGAGCTTCCATTTATACCTGATAGTTAATAGGCCCAACAACCATTCGATCTAATTTAAAGACTAACATTGGTTAAGCTTCCTGCCTGGGAGGTTGACACTATATCCCAGCAGGCTTTCAAGGTAATGCAAAACCCTGCTCCAAAGCCAACCCCTGGTTGTCATTACTGTCATTTAAGAAACTACCAACTCTCCAGTTGACCTTCTGGTCAGGCCAGTGGTAGGGAGAACACATGAAACAAAACTGGACCGTCCAAAATTATTTCTATTCACTCTAATACCTGAAATTGTTAAACCAGTAATGCTTTAAATTTACCACATCTTACTCTAAGTGGTCCAAAAGATATGTCTATTGATCCTCAATAAGACTTCATCTTTCACAAAGTACTTTTCATCTCTTTGGTCACTTAAATCTCATACATACTCTGTGAGCCAGTGAAGGCAAGGACCGATTAATTGCTATTCCAGTGATGACCAAACTAAGGCTCAAGTGTCTTATGCAGTGCAATGCAGTTACTAAGTGCAACAGGCTGGTTAGGGAACCCATCTTTGAGGGAGCACCCTATGAAAAAGGTACTAAAAAATACATGAGATGATAATGAGTGAGGATATGAGAAACAATATTAAGAGTCAGCATTCTGTAATGAAAATGTACTAAAACGAAAATGTACTAAAATTAACTGAGGTGATTACAGCACAGCTCTGTGATGAAACTGAAAGCCACTGAGTGTACACTTTGGATGGACTGTACAAGGCAAGGAACTGTATAACATAATGAACCATGTGGTAGAAGGTGGACTGTGGTTAACAGTACAAATTGAGAATGTCCTCTCATGAACTGTAATATACATACTACACTAATACATGGTGTTAATTATAGGATAGTTGTGGGAAAAAGACACCAAATGTAAGATATGGACTATAATTTGCAGTAACAGTATGGTGATATTCTTTCATCATTTGTAACAAATGTTCCACAGTAATGCAAAGTGTTGCTGGTGGGGCAATGTATGGGAATCTGATATAGTATGCATGATTGTTTTGTAAACTCACAACTTCTCTAATAAAAACAAACAAACAAAAAGTCAGCATTCTCTTATTTCATTCCCTAGGAAGTCAAACAATGGGAACAACTAGAGAAAAACCTAAATTCAAATCCCATTTGAAGGTGGTAGTTAGTTTTCAGCGCACTGTCTGCTCTGCCTTCCCCTTACTACCTCATTATAAAAGCAAGTCATGTTATTCTATCACTTTCTTGGGTCTGGGGTGACCCTCAGGAATAAAAGATTGGAAAATCTGTAACCACAGCTTTCAGTGACCAATAATTTAATAACAAGTAAATAGCTTAATATATCACCAGACACTCTCTCATGCTGTGTGAGGGTTCCTAACCTAGTGATTTTCTTTTTCTCACCAAGCAAGCTTTATTTATATTTCCCCAGTTCTGTTGGATCCCTTCAAATAGCCTGGACAAACTCTGTCATTAAAATAACATCTTGGACAAACTACATTTCTCTTGGGAGTTCAAAAATGTTTTTTCACACTGAACTCAGTAGGAGTCAATACATTTGTGTGTACTGAATTCAACTGTTTCATTTCTTTTCAAAGCCTGGAAAGAGAAGAGAAGCAGATACGACAGCCCCATTTTATAGATGAAAAGACACACATTTCAGGTCTCTTGATGCCCAGTCCAATTATACTGAATTGTACCTCAAAAGGACTGGGAAACAGGAAAAGGCATTTTCTCTCCTATCAGTCTCCATCCTACTGCACAATGTGGTGGTAACACATAAAGCAACTCCAGGTTCGGCAGCACATTAGCCATTGCTTTGTGGGATCAGGCTCAGAGAAAGCAAATCTCTGAAGCACAAATAAAGAAGTGCTAAGTTTCAGCAGAAAAATATTGGAAAGGTAGTCAGGTCTGAAGCATGGGGCTCTGACCATACCCGGGAAAGGCAATGTCACATCCTACCTGGTGAGCTGAACTGCACTAGGCATTGGGTACTGGGGGGAAGTGCTAAAAAAAAGTAGCACAAATGGGTTTCAGGCACCATGGAGAAATATTTTGTCTATTTCACCTCTCTGTTTATGGCCTATGTATGCCTAATTACAATGTGTGGTGGCTTAGAGCTTTGTACCCCAGAAAAACATGTTCTTAATCTTCAACCATTCCTGTAGGTGTGACTCCATGCATTGTCAACAGAACTTCTAAAGATGTTATTTTAGTTAAGGTGTAGCCCACTGAATCAGAGTGGGTCTTAAACCCATTACTGGAGGCCTCATAGAGAGGGCCAAAGAGAAAATGCCACAGAGGGAAAGGTCAAGGGCCAAGGATCACCAGCAGCCAGTGCCAGAACAACAGTCTTCAGGGAGAAAGGATCTCCTTGTCGACGCCTACATTTTGGACTTCTCCTAGCCTCAAAACCATGTGCCAATAAATTCCTGTTGTTAAGCCAACCCTGTGTATGGTATTTGTTTCAGTAGCTAGGAAACTAAAACCCCATGCATGCCCTAAATAAATTGATGTTTCTCCCCATGTTAGGCTTAGAGAAAAGGTCATCTTATTTTCAAGACCTTACATGGGGAGTGAGTGTAGCTCAGTGGTTGAGTGACTACTTCCCATGTACAAAGTCCCGGGTTCAATCCCTGGTGCCTCCTAAAAAAACAAACAAAAAAACCCTTACAATCTCTCACATTATGATGTAGGATCTCAAGTATTTTCTTTTCAACAACAAATCTCTTTTTTGGAGAAAAACCCATCATCTCAACATGGCTTTAATGAATACTAGGTTGAAGTGCTTATAGAATTCATCTGACAGAATCCTTTTAAAAAAAAAATCAACATAGATTTAGTAATTACCCCTATAGTAATGACCTCATAATTTTAAGTTATACATGACTAAGTCAATATATCCCTGAAAGATCGTTTCAAAGAAATAGTGCAGAATTCTAGAAGAATTTTATTTTGTTATCCCATAAAGATTCTTCATGATGACTCTTAGGTTTATCATTATTTTGATTAAATGCACTCACTGTTGATTGGTTAATAACCTCTAATTTTCCTAAAAGGCATTGATTTCTAGCTGAGCAATTCAAACTGCCTTTTTCCTTCAGCAACCTATAAACAAGCTCTTGGTTTGGTCTCACAGCATCTATAGGACCCCTGTCCTGCAGGGAGAGCCTTCTGCTGGAGACACTCAGAGCTGGATGAGTGAAGCCACCTTGGAGACCAGACTCTAAGTGGGGTGGGAGCCAACCTAAAGAGCCAGCCTACCAAAGATGTGAATCTTTCTGGCTTTTGTTTATCTAAAGCCTCAGCCTTTGACCAAATTACACAAGGTAGCTCCAAGGGAAATGGTGGTGTGCCTTTGAGAAGAAGCAAGGTGAGAAGAGTAATTCTTGGAGAGGACTGAGGTCTGATGGTTTCAGGCAGTGTCCTATGGTAATGGTGAGACCTTGGAGAGAAACGATGTCCCCCACATACAGGGACATCTTGCATGCCAAGGATTCCTGTGCCCCAAATGCAGCAAGAGGCCACAGAGCTGCTGGATTTAAGCGAATTTGCTGCAGGATAGAATAGGAACCACCTCAGTGGTGACCAGTGTGGACAGAGGATCAAGGCAAGAGAAAGTTTCCTGGGAACCAGCAATCAGATGTAGATGGAGACTAGATGCTCAGAAATAAGGGGAATACAACTTCTCATCATCAAAATATCTGCACATCAATTTGCATATTACTTCAGGGGTTTGATGCTCTCGCCTCTTCCTATGGAAGCCATCCATGAATCCATGTTCTACTGAAAATTCCGTTTGGCTAGTTCTTTCCTTTCTCTTCCATCTCCTTCTCTTCCATTTCCCAATTAAGTTTCAATTATTCAGGACCTTAAGAGGAACCTTACTAACAATAGTTTTGATTCTTTTAAAGCACCTTTCCAAGTGTCAGGATATTTTACACATATATATAATAATGCTTTCAGGTAGGCATTACTATTCTATTTTGAATGAGGAAACTGAGGCTCTGAAAAGCTTAAGTTACAGAGTCTGTAAGGTCAAAGCCAGATTCAAATCAAAGTCTCACTGATCTGGAGCAGTAGTTTTCAAACTCTAATGCACATTAGACTTTAAAAAAAAAATCCCTATGCCTGAGCTGCACCCCATACCAATTAAATTAAAATCCCTAGGGGTGGGACCTGTGTATGAGTGTTTTTATTTCACGAAGTGATTCCAATGTGCAGTCAGCAAACTGCTGTTGATAACTGCTGTTCAAAAATCTGTGTCTAAAGTTCTATCTCCTGCTGATGAGACTGGTCAAGAAGAGAGTTAACAAACTGGCAAGGGGTATGTAGATCCCAAATTCAGCAACAGAAGTCACCCTCAAAGCTCACTTTATTTCATTAGACGAGGAGGCAGGAACACACCAGTGCTCTTCTTGTTCAATCTGGATGCTTGATGTGACTGCTCCCGCCTCTCTCCTCTAGTTTCCCTCTCTAATTGCATTCAGGTTTGCTGGGACTTCAAGCAGAAAAACTCGCCTACTCGTGAACAAATCTTTGACTCTCGAGTTGCCAGGAGATGGGCTCTCGTGTACCTTGGCCAGACTGTCTCCTCCAGCCAGTGGTTGTCTGAATGATTCCCTAAACACTCCATTTAGAAGCTTTAACACTAACGTGAAGATTCCCAACAGAGAGAGAGAACTTGGCCAGAGAGAAATCCTTATGGTGGCCTGTGCAAATGCCAGTAAGGTCGGTGCGCCTCAGGGCTGGATAACAGTCAATGCCTATGGTGACTGCAGGTCTGATCCCCTCTGCCAGGTTTGTCACAATCTGGGACTATGAAATGCATCAAGCATGTCTTTGTAAAGACGAGAAAGCTATCAAGTGAAGGACTCTCACGTGCCTCCTTTGCAGCCACAGGCCAAGAATTAACAAGTCTAGGCAACAGGGAACGATGGCTAAAAGCAGGTATGAGGAACACGGCTCAACCCAGGTTTAAATCCTGTTTCTGTCACTTACCAGCCTCAGTTTCCTCACTGGAAAGTGGTAGTAATAGCATCTTCCCCATGGGGAACATGTTAGAATTGTTGGAGATAATGCATGGAAGCCACTTACTATAGTGCCGAGCACAAGGTGTCCAGTGAACGTTAATTATTACTTTTATGTATAACAATTGCCCAGTTCCAACTATGCATCACTACTCAGTAATAAGGCACCCATATTACTCAATCAAATAGGTAGAGATGTAAAAGTAAGAAACTTGGGTGTCAGGCTTCATGCTTCTTCATGCAATAAGAGTAGGATTCTTAGAAGGAGACCAAGAAAAGGAGTTAAAAGGAGGTCAACTGACCACCTACATGTAACCCACTTGCAAGAAAGGACAGTTTAAGATGAAGTAGAATTGCAAGCAAGGTCTACACAGCCAGGTGCATTTCTGATTGCCAGGCACTTCTCTCTCATAAAGTTTTCACATGAGAATGATAGAATGTTAGTGCTAGATATGGTCTCACAGATAACCGATATAAAGTCTTCATTTTATAATTGGGAAAACCAAAACCCAGAGGTCAAGGAGCTTCACATTGGTCAGTGGGAGCCTGGAAATAGAACTTGGGCTACCTGAGCTCAGGGTGTATATTCTTTCCATGACACCACTGTCCCTTGTAAAATATGTGAGTAACAGATTAGAATTGATAGCACTGGTCATTTCTGTTCATTCCAGCCACTGGAAATAAATCATTTAAGTGTCAAGATAGGAAGAACAATCTAATTAGGTATTTAGAGAATTTAGAACTCAAGCCGATAAAACCTAGAGCTCAGGTAAAGGAAGAGTACTACCTGGGTCTTCGATAAGATTCCAAAACTGTAAGGCAGGGGGTGGGAAACTTTTCTAAAGGGGCCAGATACTAAATAGTTCAGGCTTTGCAGGTCACAGAGTCTCTGTTACAACTACTCACCTCTGCTGTTGTAGCACCAAAGAAACCATAGACAACATGTAAATGAATGAATGTGGCTGTGCTTACTTATGGATGTGGAAATTATATAATGTTTATTTGTCATGCAATATTATTCATATTCTGAATTTTTTCAATGATTTAAGAATGTAAAAAACATTCTTAGCTTGCAGACTATACAAAAACAGGTAGTAAGCCATGTTCCGTGTATGGACTACAGTTTGCTGACCCCTTTCTAGGAAATAAGCCCAGCAATATCTGCTCCACTGACTTCATGCAGCAACCATAAAACATTTGACAATGGAATATAGTAATTACACAAGAATAGGGACATCCTGCTTTGACTACATTTTAAAAAAACATGATCTGAGGATTTTAGTTAACCACATATATGTAATATAAACCAAGGGCATAAAGTAGATATTGAAAAGTGAATGTAGCTGTAGATTGTTTCAAGAGAATAATAGCATCCAAGTCATAGGAAGAAATGATTCCAATATAATCCGCAACTTGTGTCGTTCAAAACATGTTTTTTTCTGAAAGTCAATTTTAAAGAAACTACAACCAAACTTGGTGCTATCCCTTGAAGAGGGATTAAGCCATGGGGAGGTATAAAAACTGTGTTTTACCAAGAACAGTTGCAAGGAGGAAAGCAATATTTGAATGACATGGCATAGATGAGACATCCAGAAAGAACTAGAGACAATGGGTAGCAGTAAAAAGAGGGCAGACGTCAACTCAACAGATAAAATAACTTTCTAAGAGTTGGAGTTGTCCAACAGTGTGTTGAGGTATCTCATGCACAGTGAGTTCCCCACCACCGTAAATATTCAAGAAGAAGCTAGATGACCAACTGCCAAGGATATAGAACATGTGTTATATTACCTAGGAGGGAGGTTCAGCTAAATTACTTTGATGGCCCCTTTTTGGTTCTAAAATTGAGTGAGTCTATAAAATAAGTTAATGATAGAAAGCATTTTAAAGATTTGGCCACCCCTGAAAAACTGCAGAACTGTATTCAGCTGGGTGTATATCCTATGCACAGATGAAAAAAATTTCCCATTGCTGTTATACACAGTTGTGATGCAGAAGATATTGGGAACCTTCAATGGCCTCATCTTGGGCCAAACAAGGGTGGGATGGGTTTATCAAAAAGATTTCAGGGGGAGCAGATGTTGCTCAAGCAGTTGGGTGCCAGCCTCCCACAAGGGAGGTCTAGGGTTCAGTTCCCAATGCCTCCTAAAGAAGACAAGCAAGAGAGTGAGCTGATGCAAAGGGCTGCTGTGATGAGCTGATGCAATACACTGTTGCAATGAGCTGACACAATGAGCTGTTGCAATGAGGTGAGACAATGAGATGTCACAATGAGGAGACACAACAAGCAGGGAGCAGAAATGGCTGAAGCTATTATGTGCCTCCCTCCCACATCGGAGGTCCCAGGTTCAGTTCCCAGTGCCTCCTAAAAGAAAATGAGCAGACACAGAGAACAGACAGCAAGAGCAAACAATGGTGAGGCAGGGGCAGGTGGTGTAAATAAAGAAATAATTAAAAGATTTCAGTAACTGGCATATTGGTGAAAAGATGGAATTGAAGAGTTTGCTTAGCAAACTAGCTAGTTAGCCAAAGGCAGATCATGGGAGGAAAAGCAGGAAGAAAGAGAAGCATGGAAGGAGATGGTATCTCTTAGCCTCCCTCCCGAACAGTCCCCAGAATCAAGTCTTTCTCAGCTCTGAATTGTGACCTGAGAGGAAGTTCCCACTCTTAGCCTGGGAGAGCCATTCCTACTGGCAAGACCTGACTTTGAATGTTTAAATCAAAGAACTAAGTGTCTTACCCTTCTCGTTCATCATCTGTGTTGTAATATACCTGTGGAACAAAACAATAGGCTTACTGTAGGTAAGAAAACAGAAATGGAAATAGATTACATGATACACTTTCCTAAGGTACACACTGCTCTTAAAAGAGGCAAAGGGCAAACTGCTAAATGAGGCTGTGTTTCTAAGGAAATGCAAATTTAACCTCTTTGTGTCCTCCCTAGGGTTAATGCTTACATTTTAATGAGATGAAATTGGAACTCTGATTATTTCTGATGAAAGTCAGCCTGATCAGATTACCTATGGTCCTAAGCCAAATTTTTTGCTTTTGACACTAAGGAAATATTTTGGCACCATCTAAAAATCCATTGCAGGGTGGCTCTGGGAGGAGAACCTGTGAGTGACCAATCCCATTCTCCTAAAGGCAAGCTGACTCCGGTGGGCTGCTGGGCTGGAGGTAGGGAACAAGAGGGCCCAAGGGAGCACAGCAGGAACCCCAGGCCTCTCTATCTGTTTCTCAAAGGCCCTGGGATATCCTGTTTTCCACAATCACAGAAACGTAGGATTCAACCCTCTCCAGGTTAGAAAACGTCATTTAGCTCTAGAAGGTATTCCAGGCAAGGAGGGTCTCTGAGGCCCTACTTGCAGGGCAGCAGGTAGAACCAGAATTAAAATCAGACAAAATATTTTCAAGAAATTATGAAACATTCTTGGTTATTTTTTTTTTACTTTCTCTGAAACTGTCTATAGGAGGAATCCAGAGAGCATCTGCCTTGCATATAGGACCCCTTGACCCAGTGATTTCTAAAAATTTATTGTGGGCCTCTAGTGAGCTTTCTCTTACGTGCTTTAGGATTAGGTAAAGAACAATATCTGAGTTCATAGAATGCATTTGCAAATTAACTTCAAAATTAGCCTCTGATTCTAGTGCATTTAGTCCCTGTCCCTGCCCCAGCAGCCTGGGAGAGAAACAGCTAGGCCTTGACCTACGACCTCCCCACACACTTCCTCAAAGGCTCTTGGCAGCTGCTCGCAGGCTGCCAAGCCTAGACCTAGTTATGTAACGCAACTCTGCTTACCTCTGACTCTCTGGGAATGAGTCATTCTAGTCATTAGCTCAGATTTCCACAGGAACTTTTTCCTCTTAAATTTTTTTAAATGTCTATTGTATTGGATACTTTGTTTCTTCTCAAACAAAAAAGAATGAAGGTAAGGGTTTCTCATCCCCCAGATTTCAGTGTGTCATCATCAGCATATGTCACTGTGATGCGGAGTGGCCCACATTAGTGAAGAAGCAGGCTCAGAGCACTGGCCACACAATGTAACTGATGCCGGCTTGTTTGAGGCTTGTTTCTTTCAGTGTAGCATAATGCATCTGCCCTGCTTGAATGACAGGCAGGGTGTCAGCTCTCTGCAACGCTGGCTGGCAATCCAAGGTGGAAGTCCTCCTAAATGGCCTCTGCTTCACTGTCCCTCTCACTGTCCTTGCATGGTCATTTCCCTTAATGTAACAGCCACTGTTTCTTCCTTGTCAGCTGCCTGGCTCATCGCACTTACTTAATTTTTAAACAGTGTTTCTGCCTAAAACCTTAGAGTACACACAAAAAAATCTGGAGATCTTGTCCTCAGTGCAAATTCCTCAGCCCCATTTCAGAGATTTTAATTCAAACGGTTTGGAGTGGTACTTGGGAATCTGACTTCTGATCAAGAACGCCATGTGATTTGGGTGAAGATTGTTTACAAACCACGATTTGTATATGAGGGAGGAGTGGTGCCCTCCTTGGGCTCACATGCTTTGAAGAAGGCTGATACCTGCAAAGTATTCATCATCTAAAGATAATGCTTCTCAGCTCACTATTTCCCCCAAGCTCCCTTATTGCTTGGCTTTTTAAAGGCATCCCCGACACAAGCAGCAGTCGCCATCGGGGCTTTAATACGAGAGTAAGACCAAGGGCTTCCACCGTGCCTGTGCATTGGGTTCATGCCCTCATGCTGGGTTTTGATAATTCTCTAAAGACTATTCCGATTTGCATCGAAATCCATGAGATAATGGTGGGGAGGAGGGTGGACATGTGAGCTGACACTGAAAATACTGATGCCCTGCCCTGGGCCTTGCGGAATAGGAACCCCTGTCCCCAGCTGATGTGCCTTCAGCATGGCTCAGGGGGTTCTCGCGAACCGTGAGATTTCAGGGCTGCTGCCCTGCAGGTGTGCAGGGCTGTGATGTGGCAGATTTCAGCAGGCCTGCAGCGAAGGTCATAGGAAAACCATCCCGTCTTCTGACCTGCCCCTGCTGGCTCTTATTTTGCATGTCAAACTCAGCCAGTTCCTGCCCCATCTCCACGTCTAACACGCAGCGCTGCTCTCCTTCCTCCTCTTTTTGGATGGTTCTTACCTCTGGGTGGCTATCCCAGACTTCTGGCTTTCTTAAGGACAGACAGCCTTGTCAGAGCAGCTACCATACACACTCCTTCCTCAGCTGAGCAAGATGATCAGCCGCAGGATAGCCACAGGCTGTCGCTAAGCACACCTGAGTGTGTTCCTTAGTTGCCAGCAGCTCAGGGCAGGAGCCTTCACTGACCTCCTTAACTGCAAGTCCACAGCTATGGGGGAAGCCTCGGGGTTCTGTAAGAGTGGCTGCCCGACAGCCAGGAATTAACGGTACAGGCAATGCCTTCCCTCACTGCCCAAAGCATGCCGACTGCACTGCTTTGCAACTACTGAAACCACAAGCTATAAAGGCTGCACTTTTCCTTCTGATCAAGCTACAGGCTAGAAGTTACACTCAGGACACTGAGGGGGCAAGTGAGGGCAGCGGACTGATGGTCAGGAGCAGCTAGGTTGGGTCCCTTGTCCTCTTTAGATTCATTTATAGCTTCGCGTAGTTCAGAGAAATCTTGCCAGGGATCAGGCCAGGCTGTCAGTTTTTGATATAGAACTGAAGCCAGATTGTGACAATAAAGATTAAGAACAACTTAACTCCATTATCACCTCTTTTGGAAGGTATGGAAACCTAACTCCAAAAAATCCCATTCGGCAAAGACAAATCAACCAGCATGTTCTTGGGAATTAAAAAAAAAAGTTAGGTGCTCACACATATCTTAATAAATTATAAAATTCTTCCTTTTCCCTTTGTATCTTTGTTCTTATCAAGCAAGTAGGACAAGGCGAAATGCTGAGTGGAACTTCCACTAAGTTCTTAGCGGAACTTATCATGCTCTAATAAAAAGGTTTGTATATTTTGCTACTGTGTTGTGCCATCAACAACAAAAAAGCCATGATTGTACAACTGCTTTGTCCCATACATATAATGAAACAAGACAGCAATCACGGTGGAACAAAATCTCTTCAGTAAAGAGAAAATAAAGCCAATAATAACTACTACTTCTAGACAAAGGTCAATTCCAATCAGTGTCTGGATACTCAGAATAGAAGAAAACTTAAGTATGTCAATATGCCCTTATTTCTCAAAACAAAACTTTCCTAAAGGACTTTGAGTTTAAAATAAACTAGCCAATGCAAGAGTTATTAAAACGCAATTGTTTGGTGAAAGACAATTCTGTCTAATACTATATTTAAATTTTTTTTAATAAATTTTTTTTCTTTTTCCACACAATTTTATCACTTAAAGGAAGATATTACCAAAAGAAAAAAATCATCCATTATCTCATAATCCTACCCATCAATTGTTAGGACTTTTCTGGTGTGCTTTAAATTCAGATATATGCTTAGAAAAATACTATAGGCATAAACTGGTATTTTGCTTTTTTTGGGTTTGTTTTTTTTACTGAACATTATACTAGTTTTCTTGTTGCTACATTTATAATTCTAATGGACACATAATAGTCCATCAACCTGAACTAACACAATGAGTTAATTATTGGACATTTATGCTATTGTAATTTTAGCACTTCCACTTGTATATATACAGGAATTATTAAAAGAGGCTTTTCTACAAAAAGGGTGAAATGATGTACCTATTCAATGAGAACTGCTAATTTTCTAAGGGGAAAATGTTGATAGGGTTTTTTGTTTTGTTTTATTTTTTGTCTTTTAGTTTTTTTTATTTTTTAAAAGATACTTATTTTCCCCTTGTGTAATTTTATGAAGCTGTAGATGCACCTCAGTTTTGAGCCATTAGGTGGCGCTCTACTGCATTAGGCTAATCCCACAGGACAATGCTTACAAAACTACCAGCTATCAGCCCTCTTACTTACTTCCTCTTTGATTCCTTTGTCAACACCTCACTAATTCAGCCCACTCTCTTCTTTCCATCAGTAAGTCGGTTTCTTCCCTAAGGACATTCAGGTTTCTTCGCTAAGGACATTCACCGCTATCAAACAAACTTTTTCTGTCGGGAATGACCTTGACTTTTTGTCACATGAATACATTATCAGGGCCACTTTAAGGTCAATGCTGCCTGAAGTGATTCTGCCTTGAAGCCCTACCACCCCCGGGGATGGCAGGTGGATGTAAGCAGGTCGGCCATACCTGTCCTGTCCTCTGAAGGTTTGCAAAGTGAACATCAGGTATGAAGAGAACTGGCTGCGAGTGCAGATCTGGCATCGTTTTGAAGTAGGTGATGTCACTCTTCTTCTGTAAAGGTATTGCAGCCAACTTCCCATCAGAGGCTGGACGTGATCACAAACCCGTTAATGGGAGCGTTATGGATGCCTGAGAAATCTCAACTGCAAGCCCACTCCTAGCTAAAGCTCATGATTTTCTCCAGTGAAGCTTTCCAAACACTACAGATGTGGACACACTTTAACAGCCCCCTTTACCCCACTGCCACACTAGCAGAAAGAGCCCAGGGCTGCAGGCGAGCACTTCCGAGGTGGAGCCCTGGTGCGCCCACGCCCCCCTGTGCCTCCCTGCCTTGGCCTCCTTGTCTGCATGAGGAGGATGCTGGTCTCCATGACGTGGCAAAGTCCCTCCTAGCTCAAACGCTCTGTGATCATGTGCTTCTGTTTGCTTTACACGGGGACAACTCCCTCAGTCTCCACTGCCAGGGAAAAGTAAGCAATCCCTTGCCTGACAGTGCTACCTGCACCGCATTTCTTCCCATCGTGCCCAGGGGACCCCGCCCAGCTGGAGGCCCTCCCTCCGAGGGGAAAGTCTGTCTCAAGGGAAACTCACAGTTGTTGCACTGGGTTTGCGTGGCCTGGCCCTTCCCTTTCTTCCTGTTCTGCTTCCTCTCTTCATCACGGATTTTTCTTTCTGCTCCCTGACAGCAAACAAACAAACAAACAAATCCAAACAATGCCAGGCATGGTATCAGAACACTGTCAGCACACCAGTCACGGGACATAAAACAAAACAAGAGGAGGGCCATTAGTCTATACTGCATTTCTGACCTCTGAGGAATCCCACCTCTCCCAGATTTTCACCTGTTTGGGTACCTTCCCTATTTAAACCACCTCAGTTTTGAATCCACACAGAAAGACCAGACCCAGCTCCCTATCCCAGTGGAGCAGCCTAAGAAACGTGAGCAGTGACAGTCAAATGTCCTAAGATGAAGCACTGCCTCATTCACATCATTCTTAGGCACGGAGCAGGCATTTATGTTGAGAGCAAATTTGCTGTAAAATTTTTCTTTTGGTCATTGTTATAGAACTTTTAAGTATCATTACAGAGGTGGAAACAAGGGAGGGTATGAGGAAACTACACAGAATGTACACTGAAGTGTGAGTTTTGTTTTTGTTTTAGTATTTACCTGTGTTCTTAGGGGTGGTACTCAATCAACCAAACAGAAAAAGGTTTGGTGTATTTGCCTCCTTTTTGCTCCTCTTTTCCTTCTAACTCTGACTTTTTTATTGGCTTCTCTTGTCAAATTGCCAAATCCTCTCCTAATTAACCAGTGACCATCACCTGGTATCGCTTTCCTTCCAGGTCTTCGACGAATCCGTGGTTATCCTCTTCTCTCTTTGGTCACTCCTCAACTATCAGCTTTGCTACCTTATTTTCCTTTTCTTTTCCTCTAAATGCAGGTGTTCTTTTTCCTTTTTTTCTCTCCATTCTGCTCCCATGTTTTCATGACTCTCTAGACACCACATCCACACCCCAGCCTAAGTGTCTCCCCCACGTGTCACATCTATGTTTACAGTGGCAGTCTTTGCATATTCAAGGAGCAGCAAAGAACAAACTAAGCCCTTAAAAACTGCCCCCAAATCACACACACAAAGAGAATTGACAATATAAAAATTTAATGCTTGTTATAATAAAAAAGAAAAAGAAAAAAAATCAATAAAATTAAAAGGTAAGAGACTGGTAAAAAGATTTGCAATAAAATATTACAAAAAAATGTTAGGTCCTAGGAACGGCTGTGGCTCAAGCAGTTGAGCACCCACCTCCCACATGGGAGGTCTCAGATTTGGTTCCCTGTGCCTCCTCACAAACAAAAACAAACAACAAGCAAAACAAACAAAAACCCAACTCAGGGAAGCCAACGTGGCTCAGTGGTTGAGTACTGGCTTCCCACATACGAGGTCCTAGGTCCAATCCCTGCCCCCCAGTACCTTAAAAAAGTTAGGACCTTAATGTAAGACCCAAAATAACAATACCCAAGTAATACACTATTGGAAAAATGGGCAAGGGTCATGTCTGTGTGTCTGTACATGTATGTATGTATACAGTTCAAGTTAAAACAATGAAATCAATTATACTTTTCACTTATTACTTATTACATTGGAAATTTTTTTATTCCCCCCCACCCCCCCACCAGAGATGGTTCCCCCTCATCCGTTTTCTGTTTGCTCATTGTTTTTTGTTTTTCTTGTTGTCTGGTCACTGTCTGTTTTGATTTGTTTTGTTTTCTTTCGGAGGCACCAGGAACCCAACCCAGACCTCCCGTGTGGGAGGTAGGCGCTCAACTGCTTGAGCCACATCTGTTTCCGGCTATTCGTTTTTAAAACCAGAATACCATTTCTGGCCAACACGAGGCAAAACATAACAAAATGTGGGTTTATGATTAAAGAAGGCATCATAAATGGCTGTTGAGTCAGTTCTTGAAGGATGAGTAATAATAGCTGATACTTAAAGATGGTACTCACTCCAAGCCAGGTAAATTCTAAGAGCTTTCCATAGAAAAGCCTTGAACAATTATTACGTTATTAAGCAGAGAATTTAAATATGCATTTTATACATCAAAAACTTCTTGCTGCCAAAGGGAATAATCATTTTAAGTTTTAAATCATCATTGACATTTAAGGCAACGGAAATTCATAACAAGGAGGAGGTAAAATATAGGAATATTTGCTTTGGAAGTCTAAGATAACCTGACTTCTACCAATATAAAAAATATACCAAGGTTTTATAGAGCTTTTGGATCTAGATTACATGGAATATTTTCACAAAATTAAGTTTTAAATGCACAGACTCCATCTTGCTCAGACGGATGTAAAATATACCAAAAGCCTCTCTAAAATACCAAAGTTTGTAAGGAAAACTGTTACTCATTTTTGGTTGGGTCCACATAAGGCATGTTTTTCTATGTGTGTGGAGCTCAATATAGCATTTAATGTATATAGAAATGTGGATCTTTTTATTATCTACCTATATAAATTACAACTCACCCAAGAAATACACCAAGGATTGCAAGCAATTTTATTTCTGAACTGATGTTTCACTTTGTGCTATTTCTATGAGGAAAAAATTTAAATTTTAATTTAAATAAAATAATTTTTATAATTTATAATTTATATTTATAATTTAAATAAAATAAAAAATAAATTTAATGTAAATAAAATAAAATTTAATCTATTTCAAAATGTGCATAAGTCCAGGAGAAACAGTCACCTGCTTATTATCTCATAGACATTTTTTGATATGCTGAACCCAATGGTTAACATAAAAGAGTAGCTCTCTATAAAACAGAGTCTTGGTGCCACACCTATGTAAGAAGTTTCCTGCCATGCCCAGTTATTAGCATGGCAAAACAATTCTGATAGTATCCAAACACTGTTGGGACAACTAGAGTTCTCATTTGTAAAATAAAGCTTTCAACTTCAGGACAACTTGAGAGAACTTATATACATTCAATTAAAATGGAGAAATCTTCCCTTGAACATGACCTTCCCTCTTATGATAACATTCTTAGACTCTTATGACTATTTGTGACCCGAAGTTTCTAGACCATTCTTATGAAAATGAGGAGAATAAAAAGTCTAGTTTCTCCAAAGAAGTACAATTTGCTATAAATTTATAATTTGAAAGTCATTTCCCCCACTAAAAATGTTAAATTTGAAAACTGTATCTGAAGATTTCCTGTGATTTTTTTGCTAACTCTTTAAAGGTAGTGGATATCTTGGTCTCTTATTAGATATTCATATAAATACTTAAATATAGATATATAGATACAGATATAGGCATCAATTTAGATAAGATACATACCTATATCCTGAAAGATTTTGTTTTGAAAATGCATAAATATATATGCCTTTCAATAGAAATATCAGAATATAAAAAAAACAAAAACCTCAGAGAAGGCCTTTATTTTCATCTATAATTTCACAGGTTTATTAATTAGAAATCAAGCTGCAGAACTATAAATACTGCAGAATTCCATCTGTTTAGGACTCTGGGCTGTGACTGGAAAACTTAGTTTTAAAATGGAATCACTCTTTTGCTTTAGACAATAATTCAAATTAAGCATTTGCATTTACACTTCCACTTGAAAAGGGAAAAATCAAAGTTTTATTTCCCTTTTTAATCTCACAAGAGTGAACATTGCCTGAGTATGAAATTAAAGTTGCAAACATGATGGCAAATTACAAAAGATTTTGTACCTAGCTTGATAAAGAACGGAACTGTAAATTAAGGTTAAGTGACCCAGCTTGTCCCATGAGATTTCCTCCTTAAGAATTTCCTGACCACTACCCCCCTACCCCAACATCAGGCTTTGCAAGTAACACCCCACTAGAAATTCTTTACAACACTAGTTACTCGGAATCCATGCCAATAATTTACCCACATTCTGCTTTCTTCTAGTTAGCACTGATATTTATTACACTGATGTTTAAAATAGGAGATATCAGAAGTGTGACCTGTTTTTCTGATTGGCAAAGTTAAACGTTTAACACTTTGAATTTCATACGTATTTACAACCATGCTCACTCAAGCATGTATTATGGTTCTCTGTCCATTTCTTTCCTAACTACACATTACTCATTCAGCATGACTTAGCTTTGTATACACCCACATTTCTGTTTTTCACCCTTTCGCTTTTAGAGGAAATAAACATTTATAAGATTTATAGTGAAATGAAAATTTATAAAAATATTTTCAAACAAAAAGTATAATCCATCATTTCATGTACCCTAGCTTCTTACAGTCGCTCTTATTCTAGGGCATAGGTGAAAAACAGCACAACACTCTTCATTCACTCTGGAATAAAATAATGATATGCGCATCCCTGAAGCCGTCTTTTTCCTCTTGTAATTCCAACTACCAAAAGTAGAGGTAATGATTTGCCCAGTTCCTCCATGCCAACCTTCCCTCCTCATTTCTCTCACCCCTAGCAATACTCCCACTTTCAAGAAGTAGATTCATAGAGGAGGATCCTACAATTTCCCTTAAAATATCTGGAATACAGTTAGGGACTTCAACAACAGATGCATTTAAATGACTTTAAATGCTTGCCCATTTGTACTTTAAAATTTCCATGTTGTATATTATTTGATAATAGTTTTCTTACTGTTCATTATACTGAATTAAAGATAAAATGATTTTTTGTTATTTTTAAGGGCCACCTTGCTCTTTGTTGAGGATCTGAACTGTCAGTTGTCAATCTGGTATTCTATGTATAAAGTTATTTATCAATTTAAGGAGTGTGAGTTTTGCAACCAAACTTGCATTAGCATCATTGCAAATTTTTCTACTGTGTGATTCTGGGCAAGTTCCTCATGCTCTCTGAGTCCCTGTTTCCTCCTCTACACAATGACTTTGTGTATTCACTTAACTAGCTTCTCTATCTTGGAGACTGCTTGAGTGTCCCTGGGATTGCTGTGTTGCTCTGACAACTGGACGACTGGTGCTATATGAAATTGTCATGACCAGAAAGGCTACTAAGATTTGGGGGATATTTATGGCTATGTTGAATATTCCTAAACCCCTGTGCAGCTCTCGTTAATACATTTTCCTCCCCCCACCCACCCACCCCTCATGACCATCTCTGATTTCAGCTGCCACTGCTCTCTGCTCCCAGGAGTCCATTCCTCCCTACATATGGACAGTTCTTCCATGAATTGCTTCTGTTCTTGGCTATCATATACTTTTTTCTCACTTATCTTGCCTTTTACGTTCCTTTTTTTCAATACTTTCCCAGCTTCCTAACTTTGGCACTGGCCAGACTCAGCCACCCAGAGTGGCAATTGCTACCATTTGAGGAAAGCTTTACAGCACAGTGGTTACATGTGTGTGGACTCGGCATTCAGAGAACTTTGGTTCCAATCTCAACACGGCCACTTGAGTTCTGCAACCTTGGGCAAGTTAGTTTTTCTCTCTGGGCCTTGTTCCTTAATGTGTAAAACAAACTTAATAGTAATATTGTGGAATGTTGTAAGAATAAAATGAACAAGGAATGAAAAGTTACGACAGTCGCAAAAAATAAGACCCATTATTATTGGAGGGTAAAGTTTACAGTACCAGATTATCTTTCCAAATTTTGGTTCTATAAAATGTGGCTCTATCATTGCTAAGCCAGAACTCTGAGACATTTTAAAGGCACAATAGACCTTTGATACAAAGGACTGAATCACCTTTAAGAGTGCCAGGCAATATTGAATTAGCTACTCATCTCCTATGATCCTTCCTCCCCTCTCCCCCAGCATCTAATTTGAAGTAATATCCATTTATCTCCAGTTAGTCCTTTAAGCAATTAGCCCCCTTGTTTTCTCCTTTTCATATACCCTCCTATTCTCCCCATTTTTTTTTTTTTATCATAGCACTCTGCCTATATTGTCAAAACATTTTGCAAGTACTGTCCCCCCATTGTTTAGAATTAGATCTACAGGTAAATACACATTTAATGCTTACCACTGGGCATTAAGTCAATGCCTCTATAGTCCTAATGTTTGTCTGGTTTGTTTTCTAATGGATTCTCAAAGAAGGAATATTCCCTGGGTTTTTGTTTGTTTAAAACAATTTTCTGTAGCCTTTATACTTGAAAATCAATTTGGCTAGATATAAAATCCTTGGCTCACATTTTCTTTACTTGATTATCTTAAATATCATTGTCTTTTGACACAGTGCTGCTGCTGAAAGATGGTGATAATCTGGTTTTCTTTTCCTTGTAAGTAATTTATTATTACTCTATTTTTACCTAGATGCTTAAAGGATATTTTTCTTTTTTTAAAATCTGGAGGCTTAACTATTTGGTATTAGATGTCCTGGATTAATTTTCCCAAGTATGTAGTGTGTCCTTTCTATATCAAGTTTTCCTGTTTTACCATTTTTAGCATTTGTTCTCCTCCCTTGTTGTGGTTTTCGTCCTCAAAGATTATTATCAATATACACACATACACATAAATAAATAGGATCTTCTTTACCTCTCTTCTATATTTTCTCTCTCATCTCTTCTTATTTTTCTTCTGATTTTTAAAAATTTGCTCCTTTCCAAGTTGTGTTTCTTTTAAGGCACTATTTATTATGTTTAGTTACTCTTGTGTTGCTGCTAGTGTAGTCTTTACTTCTGAACCATTTTAATCTTTTATTTCTAAATTCTTTCCAAGTTCTATAAAATCTCTTCAAATCATTCCATTCTTTAAATATTTCATTTCTGAGTTATTTTATGTTGATCTTCATAACTTCTATTACTTTCTTAATTCCTTTGAGTTCATTTTAAAATATTAGACTATAATTTCCAAGTGTTCTGTGTGCATGTCGTTCTGGCATTTATTGTCCACAGAGATGGCAGTCTGGTCTTACTTTCTTTTTTCATGAGATTTCATGGGATTCAATTGTTTCTCTTTTATGTTGGTTATTTTTAAGTGAAATGGGTGGGTCAGGATAGTTCTTTTAGCTTCATGGTTTCCATGTTCCCTCTTCTGTTGTGATCACAAAGTGACAAAAATAGTCCTACCTTTTCTGAAACTTGCCTCCTCTATATCCTTTCCTTTCCTCATTTTTGTCTGGTACTTCTCATTTCTTTGCCCCTGATTTTTCCCATCCCACTCAAGTTCACAGGATCCAAAGCACACCAATGCTCAATCTTCTCGCACTCATCAGCAAATTGTATTCTGCAGAGCCTGTTTTCTCCCATTCCAGTTTCACAAGCTGTTCTCACATGGCCCACTTTACTCTCCAATGAGTACCTTCAGAAAATTTTATAGATTGCCTCCTCTGTAGTCATCAAGTGGCTACATGGCTTTACTTCTGCTTTCAGCCTCAAAAGATGCTAATATCACACAGGTTGGTCATTGTTCCACTTATACATGGGATGTGGAGATATCTTGTCATCTAATCATAGAGTTAAGTTATGTTTTTCTAATTGCTCTGTGTCTTTTCAGGTGACATCCACGGAGATTAAAAAACTATACCACCACCTGAGTGTGCATTTACTAATGAACTTATTTTAAAGGTGATATTTCCATTTTAAAATATGTCTAGGTAAGATCCCATATAACGCATCAAATAATAAAGGTTACACTGACATGTTCTGGGACAGGCTCTATACCAGTAAACACTATTAATCTGTTATTTCGTCCATATCATTGAAATAGACTCATACCATGGTCCTATCAGTCAGTCATTAAATCAGTGGTAAAAAATGACTGACTGAAAATAACATTACAATTGACTGACATTTCCCTGGGTATCTAAGAGGTATTAAGAATAATGGAGTGCTACTCCCACTTGATTGATTTTGACCATACCAGACAAGAGAAAGTGACAAGGGGGAAATGTCATTAAAAGTGATATCTAATAATACAGATAATTTCATGACAAACTGTCATCTTTACTCACTTTGTCACAGAAGACCTTGATCTGGCAATAAGCTCTATGAATGGGTTTATTGCTGCGATTATTATAACTGTATGTATCAATCTGAATCATCAAAGGAAGTCCTTTCACCCCTTTCTGGGAGGAGAAATCTGTACTCAGGCAATTCACAGTGATGAAAATCTGAAGGAGAGAGAGAGAAAGGAGAAAATTCACAAGTCACCATGAAAGGATCTATAAAAAATGCAGATGTCTTAGACTTGAAACCAAAATACTAGACAAACCTATAAGGACAAGTGAAGAATATATAAATACTCTCACATAAAAATATTTTAAACATAAAACATGGTATATTTTATATACTTATAATGGTAAATTTATGTTTTGCTTTGACATTTGATCTTGAAACTGATTATTTAAATTACTTTCCTTAAAGTATACTGGCAAATTCTTACTTAATTTTTTAAATCTGTACTGTCTCCTCAACATATTAAAGTTGTCTCTTCTAATAGTTATATCAGTTTCTCTAATCTCTGACCTGTGGGATAAGAAAAAAATTAGATGATACTTTCCCTTGCATATTGTTGTAATGAAACCAAGTTAGTTGTTATAGATCCATCTTTCCCACTTGACCATGAAGTATGAAATTTGAGAACTTTTAAAATTATTTCTGTAATACTTTTACTTTGTATAGTGCCTGGCAGAGAATAGACATCCAATAACCATCTGATGAATGAATCAATGAGTTCATTGTAGAAAGCCCACTAGGCTGAGAGTCAAAGTCCAGGGTGCTAGTTCCAGCTCTAACAGTAACCAGTTAAGGGATCTTAGGAAAGTTGCTTAATGTCTTTGCATTCAATTTTCTCTTTATATCATCTTCAAGATTCCTCCCTGCAGGATAGAATGTAAATGCTAACATACTTCCTTGTTAGTAAGAAAGTAAAAGTGGAGCTGGTAAAGATAAGAAATGAAACAGCAGGGAGAAAAAGTATAGTAAAGGCATCAGCATTCTCATCTTAAAACATGGGGCAGCAAGAGAAATAAATAGAATTACATGAATACCAAAAAAATGGAAACTCAAATAAATTACTAAAGATTACAGAATTGACCAACAGAAAAACTAAAAATAATAGTTCATTTTTAATATTGGAAGGAATAGAAGGAGGAGTGCGAGTGAGCTAAATTTATTCTCATTTTACAAAGTGGATGGGGACAGTAGATACTGTTTTAAGGTGATTTATCACAGAATAGAGGTATAAGTACATCACTTAAATTTTTAACTACATGAAGATTAGGAGATGGTCTTTGGGAGAAGAACCAAGGATACTATATTATACTCTTCTGTACTATTATCATTTGATACCATATGTGATATTTTTATTTAAAATAAAATTTAAAATAACTCAATGCTTTTTTTACTATTTATTTTATTACCCCTCCTCCCACCCTGCTGTTTTTGCTGTCTGTATCCATTCACTGTGTGATCTTCTGTATCTATTTCTCTTTTTGATCTTCTCTTCTTATTTTCTCTCCTCTAGGATTCACCGGGATTCAATCCTGGAGACCTCTGATGTGGAGAGAGGTTCCCTGTTAGCTGTGCCTCCTCAGTTCCTGGTTTCTGCTGTGCTTCCCCTTGACTCCCCCTTCATCTCTCTTTTGTTGCATCATCATCTTTCTGCATGACTCACTTGCATGGGCACTGGCTCACTCTGTGGGCACTCTCGCTGCATGGGCACTCAGCTCGCCACATGGGTACTGGCTTGCCAGACAGGCACTGGCTCACCACGTGGGCACTGGCTCACCATGCAGGCATGCTTTCTCTTCTCCTTTTTTCACCGGGAGGCCCCAGGGATCAAACCTGGGTCCTCCGATACGGTAGGCAGAAGCCCTATTCCTTGAGCCACATCCACTTCCCTCAATGCTTTTCAACTATACAATTAGTTTCCTAAAAACGCTCCATCAGATTTATTTTGTTTGGACCCCCTGAACTTTTCATTTGCCTTCAAACCCTTCTCTGAAGCCACTCATGTATAGCAACTCCACAGAGAGCAGACCTGGAGAAAGCAAAGACCCACAGCCATGAGCAGTATTTTATAGGCCATATGGGTTTTTTATTTTACTCCAAGCCTGATCTAATTCATTTCAAGCCCTACACTTACAGGCTTTTGTAATTTATACAAGCAGGCATCTCATTTTTGGCGCTATAGCTCTACGAAGACCATTTTTACTTTATTTTCGAGCTCCTCCCTTGGCAATGAGAGAAGCATTAGCAAGGCAACACAGCAATAGCAAACAAGGCAGGCATGTCTTAGTGACATGCTAATAACGACCACATGGTAGACTGATTCACAGGCATCATGTGCAGTCACGACCCTGAAAACAAGAACCTGAAGATCATCTAACCATGAATACATCATTTCATTCATTCATTCATTCTATTCATTTGTTCATCCATTCTACAAATATCAACACAAGCCTACACTGGGTGAAACACGATGTTAGATGCTGGGAATAGAGAAGATAGCTAAACTCTTGCTTTATGTGCTGACAGTCCAAGGAGAAGACAGATGAGTAACTCAACAATGACCAACACAGAACAGTCAAGGTTTTTCCAAAGAGAAGTGCATAAAGAGGCTACAAGAACACAGCAGAGAGCACGGAACTTGGAGATCATTAATGAAATACAAAACACAAAACCTACAGAGATGGAAGGCTCAGAGCAGGGACTCCATAGATTCTTGTTCATTAGTGAGAAATGGTTGAAAAGAGAGAGAGAAAGAACAACTGAAGGCACAAATGTCAGGTCATTCAGCAGAACTGGGTACTAGAGACTAAGAAATAATATGCTAAGCCTGATTCTTCCAAAATAAAACTATTTTGCCCACCCAGGCCACATAAAGCCTAAAATGCTTTCAACTGCTCCTGGAGATGCACTAATTGCACAGAAGTTTCATTCAGCAATCATTTATGCAACAAATATTTTTAAGTGCCTGCCACGTTCCTGCCGAACACTATCATAGATGTACCAGCTATGATCCTTGTAATCACAAAAGTCAGAGGCTGGTTGGGGAAAGACAATGTGATAGTGCTTGGAAGAATACAGTCGGTTTAGCAAACGCTGATCTTTAGGTCAAAAAAAAAAGTATACTTTTCTCAGAACACTCAGTTTCTTTTATTGTTATTTTTTCTGCTGACAAAGGAGTTATCTTGGCCAGAATGTACAAACACAGGTTTGCATTAGCAAATCAAATGATGATTCTAGTCAGCCATGCGGTTGTCCGTGATTTGGGCCATTCATTTCAAATAGAAACCTGCCAACTGGTGTCTGTAATCAACAGGAGCCCCAACCCAGACTGGTTTTTTCCACTCTCTTATAAAGCCTGCCTAAGGCAAGAAACCAAAAGAGGGATGTGTTTCAATGGATATTTCCTAAGGATTCATGGCTGGCTCACTGATTTATCCATACATCACTCACAGTGGACATACACTCAGACAGGCAGGAAGCAGTATTAATTGTGGCCTTGTCAGCTCCCAGTCTCAACTACAAGAGCTGGAGTGATAGACTGTGTATATTTACAGGGCCACTTAAGTAAGACCAAACCATTCAAATAACAGATGCTTACTGGCAATATACTATAATAAACAGACTAAATTCTCCTTGGAGGAACTATAAAAACAAGTCACCCAGTAGAGATGGTCACTAAGGGTCAAATGAAGGTACTACACTCTAGACTCCATCAGGAGACATTTAGACAAGTGCCTCTTAATAGAAAGAGTCCTCTGTAGAAGATCCAATAAGTACCCTTTGATTTCATATTCCATAAGAAGCAAACAACATGAGAAGCTGCCTTCTCTTTTACATGGTGCTGACAGCTCCCAGAGTTATCATAACAGGCAGGGACTTTACAAGAGGGTTGGCACTACTTTCCTCCTACCGGGCTGCCTGACCCAGCAGCAAAGCACAGTTTCAGTGCCCGATGGTATCAGTCATAGTCTCGCTGTGCTGCACTCAAAACACAAGTGGTTGAACTTTAACTGCAGTTAAGAGGGTTGGGAAAGTATGGAAGGACATTAAGGAAAACCTTCGCCTGGAAACTGATAAACTTTAAATTGTTTCATCTTGCAAACCCAACCATGTCTCAGTTCCATGCACAGCAAGCAAATGTGAGGGTGAATTTCTTGGAAGTGTATCTACAAAGCACTTGTTTGTAGTGAATTAGAGTGGCTTAGGGAAAAAGTCTGAACTTCCTCACCAAATGTTCAACCAAATGTCAAGCACAGAAAGTTCTTTTTAACTTCAGTAGGAGCCTGAGTACATAAAGAGAGCCTAAATGCCATGTACAATTGCTCTGTCACCACTGAGCTACGAATATTACATGTCTGTATGATATTTTCAAAACCTCAGTTACTTTTTTCCATATAATTCTGATAGTACACACTTATTTTTTAGAAAAATATTAAGTCAGGTGTTTTCAGGCAGATAACATACAAACTTGTTTCAAATATTAATTCAGTTAGAAGGACTGTTTCTAAATGTATCAAGAGGTGAAACGTACCTTTTCAAGAAATTAATGGCAGTCTCCTGACATTTGACAATTTTAATAAAGTCATTTATTAAATATGAATAATTCCCATTTTGTGGTTCTTACACAAGACAAGTAACTATGCCAAGGTCAGAATACCTCTCATTTTTGCAGTATGCACATAGTACAGAGATCACTGGTATTGCTAGAGTAACTTGACTCTGTTAACTCATAACATTTTTTCTGACAACTTACCATTTGATTTAGAAAGCAATTTGGGATTTAGAAAATCATAACTTCCATGATTTGATGTAACGTATTTATTTTCCTCTTTTAACCATTGTATTTGCACTTTTAAGAAGTTCCCTCTGATTAAAGGCTGAGAAAGTGACTTTTTTCCGGATAGCTTGAGACTATAAAGGCCTCTTTCCCAAGAAATTACATGTGCATTAGCCTCCAAATTATGGTATAAGAACAAAGTATCATCTAGAAATAATAATTTTAACTCTGGAACACATTCTCTTTTCATACAAAATATATATAAATACATAAGTTTGCTCTTGCCAATTTCCCTATGCTGTTCTCTTCTTGGTTCTTGCAATAATTAGAGTCCTTACAGACTGTTTTCTTACATTTCATCATTTTTCTTTCATTTTGATATGATCATATTTGGGTGCAGATGCACTGCCAAATTGAGATGAAAGACAGACTAAAAGTAGGTGAATCTCAATCCTGGGAATTTATTCATTTCTTCCATGCACTTATTCATCAAATATTTTATCAAGTATCTTCTCTCTGTGCCTAGCATTATGCTAGGGGCTGGGGATACGAGAATGATACTCTCTCCACCCAGGGAGTGTGCTGTTTAGTCAAGGATTTAAGAAACTACTCAATTTTCTGAAACGTCCATTTATGTAGCACTTTTAGGGAATGATTATATTTCTTCCCTTTCCCCTAAAGATACTGTGGGGTATTAGGCATACATATGCACATTTGATTTACACATATACTCTATCATAGTTTCACGTATTCTTTTAGCTCAGTTTTTTGTTTCCAGAACATGCCAAGCTTGTTCCCACTTCAGAGCCTTTGCTCTGTGCTGCACCCTCTGCCTCCTGTGCGGTTCCCACTGATAATCACTTTCAGATGTCAGTCCAGTGTCAACTCCGCAGAAATACCTGCCTTGACCACCCTCTCTAGCGTTACCTTCTTCCTCTACTTCATCCCACGCCCTAGGCAAACTATCACATTTGCTCTTTTCTCTTTTCTTCATAGCACTTAGTACTGGAATGCATCTTATTGTTTATTTGTTTACTGCTTAATTGTGGGTCTGCTCTGCAAGGCTTTGTAAGCCTCTTGACAGGAAGGCCCCCCCTCGCTCAGGTTTACTCTGCTCCCAATGCCAGCCCCATAAACTCAACAAATATTTGTCAAATAAATTAAAAGAACATAAACTACTTTTAAAAATACACATTCCACTCCCCCCATCCATGCCCTTGTTTAGTGGTCAGAACATGCTAGAAGCCGAGATTGACCTGCATAGCTAAAGTTGTCAGGATAACAGGAGTCTTGAGTTAGGAGGAGGAGGGATGAAGGAGAACACGCACTCCAAATTGGAAAATGGGGAGACCAGCCCAATGGGAGAGGAGGGTTTGTGTTAGAGAGGTGCAGAAAAAGCCTAAAAACGGGTGGGGGTTGGTGAGGAAGTGGCAAATCAGGACAGCTGCATCACTGTGATGGAATATTGAATACTTGATGAGGTTGAGTGTGGATCACTGAGGCCAAGGGCAGTTAGAACGTGTGGCCGCTGTGAAAGTTACAGAGAGGACAAGGAAAACGAGGACTGAGAAAAGGCCACCAGGAAGGAGGCACTGCGTCCCTTCCTGAGGTCAGACTAGAGGAGAAAAGGAAAGGAGGCTAGGCTGCTGTGGGAACGTGAAAGAGGATGTGAAAATAGAGCGGAGCATCTCAGCTGGGAAGGCTGGCAGGGAAAGGAGGTTGGGGTAGGAGCACAGATAGTCAACAGCAGGGCCAAGCAGAGGTGCTTGTCCAAGAGGAGGTGTGAGCACAATGAGAGAGGAAGAGTGTAGGGGGCTGCAAGGAGGAGTAGCCTGGAAGCTCAGAGCTTCAGATGCAGAGAGTACGTGGACACAACTCACAAGTCAAATTTTGTGAGAGGAAGGTAGAGCTTTCTCTGAAGCATACTAAGAAGCTCAAAATAATGATGCGCCTGGAGCAAATCCCAGTACTACAGTCATAGACTACTTCCTTGACCTCTTAATAAAATTTGAATTTATTGCACTCGCATTTTCTCTCTTAATATAGGTGTCTGTGTGTGTATATCCATTTATCAATCAGACAGCCATGGAAGATGGAAGTAACAATTAGGTTACTTCCAGTCTTTTCATCTTATAAACACTGCTGCAAAGAATATCTTTCTACATGTTTTTTGTGCACATATAAATTAACTATTTTTAATCTGACTCCTGACTTCGCCATTCTACTGAAATTGAGTACTTCAAAGTCAGTCTTCTCAACAGCATCTTTATAAGGAGGAGTGCTCTGGTTCAGTGTGCATCAGAATCACGGAGACAACTGGGCCCCAAGCCCAAAGCCTCTGATTCAGCAGGCCTGGGATGGGGTCCAAGAATTGGCATTTCTAATAAGTTCCCAAGGTGGTGCTGATGCTCCTTCGCAGGCCCACAGTTTTAGAAGCCACTGCCTAGAGCATTCCGACCTCACTGGCCAGCTCCTCCTTTCACTCCTGTCCCTCACCACCCCTTCCTGTCTACACTCTTCATCCTGGCTCCTTCCTTCTCTGGCTCTTCTTCCTCTGCCTCTAAATGGAGAGAGTTAAAGTCCTGTCCCTTACTCCCTCTGCCCACCCTGCACATTGTCTCCATAGAAAGCTCATCCATTCTCATGATTTCTATCACCCTCTCTTTACAAATGATTCTATTAATAACCTCTCTCCAGCATTCCAGAGTTCCCTGCTCTTCTTGTCCTTTCCAGTCCCTGCACATTTGAACACCCACCCAGTATGCCCGTCTGGCATGCTGGGCATGCCAACTTCCACATGCCTAAATCCTACCCGCCCCTTGAGAGGAAGCTCATGTGCCAGATTGTTCCTCAAGTCTTCCCTGATCTTACAGAAAGGGAATTTCCACCACTTGCTGAAGGATTTAGAATGATGTCTGCAGTTTACATGCAAAACAAGTGTGTGTGCAAGTGTATGCATGCGCAAGTGTGCACATATATGTGTGCAGGCATGTGTAAGAGTGTGTGTATGGAAAGAGAGAGAACATAAAGCAAATGTGGCTATATACTAACAAGTTAACATAGTTAAAGGGTACATGGTTTTAACTGTATTGTTCTTTCAAAATTTCATTTGAAACTTCTCCTAATAAAAAGCTGGGGAAATTTTTCTTAATTAAAAAAGTCACCTCTCTCTCCAGAATTCTCCTAACACTTTACTACTCTTTTTTTTTTTAAGATTTCTTTTTTATTTATTTCTCTCCCCTTCCCCACCCCGCCCCCCCCCCCCCGCCCCCCAGTTGTCTGCTCTCTGTGTCCATTCGCCATGCATTCTTCTGTGTCCGCTTGTATTCTTGTTAGCAGCACCAGGAATCTATGTCTCTCTTTTTTGTTGCATCATCTTGCTGCATCAGCTCTCCATGTGTGCGGTGCCACTCCTGGGCAGGCTGCACTTATTTCGCACTGGGTGGCTCTCCTTACGGGGCGCAATCCTTGCACATGGGGCTCCCCTATGTGGGGGACACCCCTGCATGGCACGGCACTCCTTGTGCACATCAGCACTGTGCATGGGCCAGCTCATCACACAGGTCAGGAGGCCCTGAGTTTGAACCCTGGACCTCCCATGTGGTAGGTAGACACTATATCTGTTGAGTCAAATCCACTTCTCACTTTACTTCCATCTTTATCTTCATTGGAGTCCTTGTCACTTTCTAGCTCATATTACAGTTATACTTACATCCATGCCTCAGTTCCCTGCCTAGCCAAAAAGTTCTCAGAGAGCAGGGGCTATGGCCTGTCTAATCTATTTTTCCCTACTGCCTGGCATAGTGCATGCTATGCAGCAAGCATGCTGCTTGGAAGCAGTGATTGTCCCCCAGGACAGAGATACTGTAGAAGATGCGACTACTAGATCCTCCTAACTAACTCAAAAAAGGCAGTATGGAAAGAGCACATGCTTCAGAATCAAATAATCTGGGGCTGCAATCACAGCTCTGCCTTGCATTAGTTGTGCAACCTCAGGGAAGCAAGCTAACCTCTCTGGATTTAGGATTCCTCATGCGTTAAATGAAAACTAGTATCCACTTAACAATAAACAATAAGAATATTGCATAATGTATAGAAAGTGTCCAGAAGAGTACCTGATGTATGGTAATCACTGAACAAATATTGGCAATTGTGTGTGTGCGCGCACACACACACACACCCCATCATTCTGTGAAATCCAAGTCTGTATTCTAATTTTCTGTTGATATGTGTTACTTACAGATCCTTAAGCAGAATTTAGGTCAGAAACCATGGACACATTATAACAAAAGGTATCTTCAGTGAGATGGATTTGAAAGAGTATTCCTTCTACATGTGAATTAACTTCAGTTTATAGCTTTCCCTGCCATCCATTACCTTATAAAACTGGAACAAAGGCATGGCTTTGTTTAAGTTCAATACCAAAGTCTCCAGCAAATATTTACCTTTCCCTTTTAAAGGTTTCTTCGCCCACACCACGCCCTAGCAAACACATAAAAATGCCATTTGCCCTGATTCAGTGTATATCTTGACCTTTCAAGACCCCTCCCAGGAGTTCTCACCCCCATTCCCAATTTACTTTGAGATCATGGAGATTCCTAATATATTCCGCACCTTTCCATAAGGTGACCTGTTTAAAATCGAACCCAACTTCAGCAGAAAAGTTTGGGGGTAACCTTTTAAAATCAGTCATACCTATCAACTCTATCATCCTAGACCATCTTGTAAGTGGAAGGAGAACCTCTCGCCAAGGGCAACAGCCTATTCCAGGATGAAAGGAGAAAAGTCAAGAACCTACGAGGAACTTAAGAGCTTGGCTCCTTTGTTCACCCCTTTGGTTTTCCTTTTTATCCTGAAAATCAATATTTACATATCTTATTATCCTCGGTGTCCAGCCCTGGAGTTTGGCAGAAAGAGAATGCTATTCATTTAGAAATATCCCCTAGAGAGGCATGAGTCACCAAGACTCCCAAAACTTGAATCTTCTAAAGTTCTAAGTTCAGCATACAGTGGGGACCCAATACAAATTTATCAAACATTTTAGACCAAAAAGCAGTGCTGGGTGGGGGGAGAGGGAGTGAGAAATAACACACTGGGGACAACTTCATGGCTCCACCATGACGTAGTACTGAATTTCAAGCCAGCCCTTTTATTAACAAAACCTTATCTTCTACCACCAAGAGACTGAATAACTTGCAGTGTACAAGACAGTTAGCAGTCCTATATTTTCTTCAATTTACTTTCTTATCATAGGCTGCAGTCAAAGCACTGCCATTTCACCACCCTGCCTTTTAAGCTATTAAAATTGAGATAATGAGGACAGAAAGGCAGTTTTCCTGTCCACTAGCAGCCGATGGAACAATAGGTTTGGCTTACTGTCCACTAGTTGCATCTTCAAACTGACAGCATTGGGAGGAGAAAGAGCTGACCCATATAATAAGAAAAGGAAGAGAACTGGATTTTATAGTAAAAACTTAAGTCACCTCATGTGACAGCTCTAGTTGTATCTCATGACATGGTAAGTCAGTGGCATTCACCATGACAGAGGCCATATCAAGTGGAGCCTTATGACCAGGGTGGCTGCAGGTCAGTGCTAGGGCCATAAATGAACTTAATTTTCTTCCTTAAGGATAGATTTACAAATATAAACAAGAACCTTTTACTCTCAACTTTCACTTTTATTTTCAGTCTTTACCTGCTGACTCAGCTTAGCACACCCATATTTCCATATGGTGCACTGGGTTTAGTTCTCAGATGATGATATATCCTTAGCATTAATGCAAACTCAGATACAAAGCAATAAATGAATCAAAAACATTAAGGGAAATAGGGCTCAGAGGAAATACCAACATAACCCCACCCCTGCCCCCGCATTTCCCTACAGTTTCAAAAATGACATGTAAACTCTTTTGTATATTCAATTCACTTAAAGCATCCAGAGACACAGATTTAGAGGAATTCATCTATAGCAATTTGAGATGGTTTATAAATTCCAAAAATAGATATTGGATTATGTTTGTAAACTGGTCTGAACCTGGGCATGATTAAATTATGATTAGGGCTTTGATTGAGCCATGTCAGTAGGGTGTTGAGTCCCCGTCCCTTGGTGGGTGGGGACTCACAGATAAAAGGCATGGCAAAGGACAGAGTTGGACCTTTTTGATGCTGGAGTTTTGATGTTGGAGTTTGATGCTGAAGTCTTAAACTGGAGCCTCAGGAAGTAAGCACGCAGAGGAAAGAGAAGCAAGTCCCAGGAAGAGAGGAACCCTGAGCCCGGAAAGAAGCAAGCCCTGCAACGAAAGTAACCCTGAGCCCAGAGAGAAGTAAGACCCAGGAAGAGAGGAACCCAGGAAGCCTGAACCCTCACAGACATCGGCAGCCATCTTGCTCCAACACGTGAAAAGAGACTTTGGTGAGGGGAGTAACTTAGGCTTTTCGGCCTGGTATCTGTAAGCTCCTACCCCAAATAAATACCTTTTATAAAAGCCAACAGGCTTCTGGTATTTTGAATCAGCACCCCTTCAGCTGACTAATACACCATATATAAAATGAACAATGCTTATGTGTAAATATTCACTTCTGATTTACCAGCTTGGTAAACGTGGGGTTTCATTTATTGTGATTTAGTAAAGTTGTTCATATATATTAGATAGTTTTACTATGGACCTTGTGGAACCATCACCTTCTCTGATAATAATTCTCATTCCTACTTTGGATTTCCTTTTATCTTTTTAATCTATGATTCTTGCATGATTTTGGGGAAGAAAAAAAAAAAGCAAGAGTCTTTACTATCCATAACAGAAAAAAAAAAACAACAGAGAATGTAAATGACTGACAAATGAAATTCAGGATCAAGAAAAGGAGCTAGAGAGAGAGGGAAAATGGAGAATAAATGCATAAAAGTACAAAGAAGAAAACATTGATATATTTGAGTTGCAACATTACAGAGCAAGGCCATTATTATGCAAATGAAATAGTCTACTCCATACACATTCTGTTGATGAGAGCAAGCAATCTCAAACAGTCTTTGCTCTCATACCCATCCCAGTCAGTGATTTGCATAACATGAACAGGTAATGTGCTAGGGCAACAAAAGACATGAATAGGGAGAAACCTAACTGCTAGATGTGTTGGACCAGCAGGCCCATCTTTGCTTGGTGTGCAAGAGGAAGTAGGAAAAAGCAGAGTGAAGTGAATGAACTGCTTTGCCCAAGGAAATAGAGCAGGTCATTTGTTTTCTTTCTGGACTCAACAGGCTGTGCCCTAGATTTTTTTTAGAAAAACACAGAATGCGTTGGTCTAAAGAAAAATCTGCAGATTTCCCTCTTTGGAACGGGAAGCATCATGGTTAAGAGGATGGACTCAGGACTAAGAGGGACCTGGATTCAAAGTCCACCTTTCCCCCTTTCCTAGTGTTGCAGGGCTTGGTATAAAAAAAGTTAATATAGTGAGGAATCATATTCCGAAATGCACTGGACAATTATCCACAACATCTCCAGGTCCCTCTGGTCCCACCAGACCTGTTGATCACCCTCAACCTCACCACAAAAGTTTGATAGCAGAAATAACACACAACTTATCTATGTCTAAGGTCCTTACTAAAATTGCAATGACTTCCTATTGAGAGGAATGCAGGAAAGAACTTTCACCTCTGATATTCTGAGCAGAGGCCTGGACTAGATGATGCCCTGAAGTCCCCTTCTGCAGGAGGTGAACTTTCCTCCATCCTGCACAGGCAGGGGTGCCAGGCTGGAAAGCAGCAAAGAAATAACAGAGGGAACAGAGCATATCAGATTACTGAATTACAGAAGATGCTTTTAAAATCATAGAGACAGAAAGATGGATTACTGATGATTTTTTTCTGTCTGCTTGTTTACTGGTGGTGGCAGCAAGGAAGAAATATTTCATTGAATGAAGATACCTCAAAAAGGATTGGCTGCAGAGGGATTAAAAAGTAGTTCGTGGAAAGATGCCTCCTTCATCTTGGGTAGTTTATAATCCATGGGAAAAGGGAAGCATAGAAATAGAGGAATTGGTATTGGTGTTCCTGTGAAAAGACGCAAAGAGGAAACTTGTTCCTCAAAGTTAGCACAAAGCGCTGAGTAGCATCTTAACGCTCATGTTATTCTCCTCTGGGTTCTATGAGAGACGTCTTTGTGGCACACCAAGGTTAGTTTAATCTTGAAATCACTGTGAACAGAGAAAATGGCATTGGACAAAACTAAGGGGCCCAGCATCAAAAATTTCCTTAGAAATCTGGGAGAAAGGGGAGCCTGTAATTAGGGTTTGCTGCTTTCCTGCTCTGCAGATGATGTCATTGCTAGGAGAAAGACAGCGTTCACTGCCAGGAATCTGAGCTCACCACCCTTCAATAACTGAATAGGGTCTTGCGTGGGAATTGCTCATCTCATGGATTAGCGGCCCACAAATCTACATTTTAGGTACCAGTGTTTGGCTGGGGGGCTGGGAGAAAAAAATTCAAATGGCTTTTGAAACAGGAATCCTGTAAGAGAACGTGGCACTGCAGTCCTCCCACTGGAATTTTATGGGCGGACCTTCATAATCTGCCAGCTCTGCTCTCCCATACCCGCCATTTTACAGCTGAGAAAACTGTAGCCCAGAGAGGTGAGGCCAAAGCCAGCTGTTGAGGCGCTGGGGCTAGTGCCCGGTTTTCTGAACCCCAGGTCCTTCTTCTGCATCACCCGTGCGCTACTCCCACCAATTCCCACCCAGATGTCCCTGAGTCACTCTCAGGCACCTGGGACACATCACATGGGCTTCTAGACTGCACAGACCCCGAGGGGAAGAATGTCCTGCTGGGGACTATTTCTGCTCTGCTTGTGTCACAGTGCGAAAGACACTCTGGTGCAACCAGCAAAACCGGTTATGGGGGGCAGACCTCAGGAACAGTGCTGCCCAAAGCAGGCCACATTTGAGACTGTTGAAATCCGGGAATTAATGCCCAAACCTCATTTCAATGAACAACTTTAACACCTTCCTTGGCCACATTTTTGCCTATAATTAAATTAAACTAAGTGATTAGGGTTTCACATCCTTTCCTTTCTTCTGTTCATACCAAATGAGTGGTAGAAATAAAATGTAATTTAAATATCCAAATAAATGTGGTCGTTCAGCACAGTCATCTTGGGAAGACATTCAGTGTTCTGAAATGCTGCTACTGTGACTCAAAGCATACTGGTGGTGAGTGTCTTCTGAAACTGCAAAGGTTTACAAAATCCTGTCCTCCCCCTAAAAATCTCATTTTTAACCCTAAAGTTTATTTATCCAACTTGGTGACATGTATTCACATTCGGATCCAAGTCATTTTTTAATATTTTGTATAAATATAAAATCCACCTGTAAAGATTTATCACCACCCTGGGCATTAGGATTACAGCAGCTCCCTTCCACAGTGCTGGCAAAAGTCGACCTGCAAACTCTGCCTGCTGCCTTGGTGGCTCTGCAAGGCCTGACCAAAGAAACGGAATGCGGCTGGTGCCTCCTCCAATTCCTCTCAGTCACAGGCCTGGCTGAGCTCTCCCACCACATCCACCTCCATTGTGGCAATGGAGATCTAAACTGCATGTTCAGTTGTCTGGGGGGGGGGGGGGTGCAGTTGGGAATGAAAATGTGTGTCCAGCAGGGCCAGGCAGGAAAAGTCCTGAGACACAGACAGCTAGAGGAAGCATTAGAGAGAGCAACCAGCAACTCACAAGAGCCAAGTGCAGACACTCAGACCCACGGCTGCCAGAATCTTTCATGTTCTAAGAAAACCTGGGGCATTTAAAAAATACATACATACATGCATGACACACATGTATGTGTATGCTCTGTGGGTCTGAGATTGTGCCCCCTGGCCACACAAATCACTAAATAGGGCCCCACCCCTGAGGCCTACAAAAGATGCCTGTGGGGATGTTACCAATAGAAATTAAAAAGCAAACGCACTGCTCCTGAGAAAAATTCCACAACCTGAAAATCAGACAATTCCAGTGTGAGAGGGACGCCCTTTACTTCCTGTTTTGTTGAAAGCCTCTTTTTCAACTACTACAGAATTTGTTTTTGTAATCTGCTTATTATAAAATCAATAACTTCTAAAAGAAATGTGTCTTTAGCTTTGCAAATTAAAAAAAAAAAATCCTCTCTGTCACCCCAATGAAATGGATTTAATTTTTTTCTTTAAAAGCCCTTCTAGTGGTTTGGGGAAAATTATAGTTCTTTTTTTATTACTTATTGAACAACCTAGACTGCATACAATGACAAGAACCAAATAGTCACTACAAATATATGTTAAACCATCCACAATAAGCAAAGGCAAAATATACCCCACTGTTATCTTTCAGAGCATATAAGAACTTAAGCTTACCTGCCTGAACAACACACGTACATATACATTAATTTAAACAAGAAGAGTGAGTGCCATATGAGAAATGAGACATGGCCTGATGGGCGACTCAACCCCAGAGTAACTACCACAGACCCTGAATTTTATGGCTAAAAGCCCCTTCTGGTTTATGCATTTTCTTTAAAAGGTCCCAATTGAAACACAACAGTTTGCACATTTACCCACTAATACTCATTACCTTGAACTGCATGCTAATGAAAATGATGGTGATGATTACAGCTCACAGTATGTAGCATGTTTTCATGTTGACAAAGCACTTCCAATTGCATGATCCCTTTGTCCTCCCAAGCTCTGGGAAGCCCTCTCTCTCACGGCACTGCTGTCCCTACACTGCTGTCACCTGCCTCCTTCCCCACAGCCCTGCAATCTACATTACACATCATGGCCCCAACACAAAACTTGTTATAGCAGAGACTTTTGGAAAAGACTTTTTTGGTTTGTTTTTTGTTTGTTCTGTTTAAAGGTTTGTTTTTTTTTAAGACTTATTTATTTCTTTATTTATTTCTCTCCCCTTTCCCCCGCCCCCACCTGTATGTCTGTTCTGTGTCCATCTGCTGTGTCCCCTTTTGTCCGCTTCTGTTGTTGTCAGTGGCACAGTAATCTGTGCTTCTTTTTTTTGTTGCCTCATCTTGTTGTGTCAGCTCTCTGTGCACGCGGAGCCATTCCCGGGCAGGCTGCACTCTCCTTCGCTCTGGGTGGCCCTCCTTAGGGGGCGCACCCCCTACATGTGGGCTCCCCGACGCGGGGGACACCCCTGCGTTGCACGGCACTCCCTGCACACATTAGCACTGCGCATGGGCCAGTTCCACACGTGCCAAGGAGGCCCGGGGTTTGAACTGTGGACCTTCCATGTGGTAGACAGATGCCCTAACCACTGGGCCAAGTCCGCCACCAGATTTATTTATTTATTTACCTTATTTATTTATCCCCACCCCACCCCTCATTATCTGCTCTGTATCCATTCACCGTGCATTCTTCTGTGCCTGCTTGTCTTCTCTTTAGGCACCACCAGGAATCAATGCAGGGACCTTCTAGAGTGGGAAAGAGATGCTCAATCTCTTGTGCCACCTCAGCTCCCTGGTGTGCTGCATCTCTTATTGTCTCTCTGCTACATCTCTTTTTCTTGCATCATCTTGCTGTGACAGCTTGCTGAGTGGGCCAGCACTCCTGTGTGGGCCAGCACTCTACTCAGACCAGCACTCCACATGGGCAAGATCTCCACTCGGGCCAGTTCATTGCGTAGGCTAGCTTGCCTTCACCAGGAGGCCCTGGATATCAAATCCTGGACCTCCCATATGGTAGACGGGAGCCCAATCACTTAAGCCACATCCACTTCCCTGTTTTGTTTTTAGAGAAGGAACTGAGGCACAGATGGGTCAGATGACTTGCTAAGGATTCCAAGTCCCATCCCATTATTGTACCCATAGCAGACTACCTCCTAAGTAGCTAGTCCAGTAATCCAACCTCTGAGAGAATGGGGCACAAAGAAAGAACTGCCTGCAGTCAGGCAGGAGTTTAGGAAAGGTACCCGCAGATCAGAGCAAGGTGAGATGGGGCATGCAAAGGGGGATGGGAAGAGGTAAGGAGAATGGGGTTAGCTTTATGAGGAGATTCATAAAGGGCTGAAAGCACAGGGCCTGGGTTAGGACATTTAAATGGAGGAGGAGTGGGCTCTAGAGACACTTTCCCAGTGGTCTTGTGTGAGGCCTGCTTTGTCTCGTGGCAGGTCCTACTTCCTTGCCTCAATGCTCTGAGCCACTGGAACATTCTCCCAGCTGCACTGGCACTCTCTTGCTGCTTGTCCATTTGGGTCACCTTTCATGGGCCTGAAGCCAATTACATTCACATTGTTTTATACATGAGTGAAATAAGACACTGAGCAATTCATCTTCTTTTGTAAGCCATGCCTGCAAACTCCCAACCAGTTTCCTTTCTCACCCAACCTTCCCCCTGCCAAAAGACAATAAAGCATTGAATGGAGTTGTTTACATTGACCTTTTCATTAGTTTGAAGACAAAGTCTTCTAACACCTTCATAGATGGGACATAAGTGAAGCAGAAAACAAGCTTAGATTTCATCTGGAACCTACCCTTAAGTGCAAAATAAGAATCAAGGAGAAGGAAAGGAATACTGGAAAAAGAGGGAGCATAGCAGAATGGTTTAGAGTTTTCATGAAATCAAAGAAACTTATAACTGGAAGGCAATTTTGGGTATCAGTGAGGCTACTTTCTTATCCAAACCAGTGCCAAGGTGGAAAGGTGTTTGGGACACACCCGGCCAGAGATTTTACCACTGTTATGTCCTAACATGCTGGCACCCCAGAGCAAGAGGGGGAGCTTAAGCAGCCAACATGGAAGACGGGGCTCGAGGTTACTATGGCTGTGCCTCAGTCTCATTCTGAGATCTGCAGTCCTGCTTCCTGCATCCCTCCATCACCCAAGCATAGGCCTAGAAGGCTCCAAGCCCCTTCCTGCCTCTGAAAGCAGCAGGAATCTGCAGGGCAGTTAGAAAAGCTTTTCTGGCCCAGCCTTGCACCATCCTAGCGTTAAGTGGAGCTTGGAGGTCTGGAGGACTTGGGAGAAAAATGCTCTTGGCCCATTCTGTGAGAGGCCACAGAGGAGCAAGCCCACACCCTTTTCTCCCATACACATCACCCCTGAAAAGTCAATTTAATGTGTAATTTAATTTATCTAACTTCTAAAGAAGGGTAATAGGTTTGTTTCCTTTTTTCCTGGCAAGTTAGCAGATCCTTCCCTACCTATAGAGGCTTTTATAAAAGAATCATCTGCAGAGAATGGACAGTTATTTTAAATGTATGAGCAATGAATCAATGTTATTTTTTCACTTACCTTTGCCTCTTCATTCACATCCCAGGTGAAGGAGACAGCATTATATGCAATCTCTTCAATGTTTCCAATTGTATTAAAACTTTCCTTATAATCCGCTGTAACAAAAAAAAAGAGAGAAAGAGAAATGGTTTAAAAGAGTAAAAGCTTCTTGGTGAGGTATACTGAACTGTCTTTTCCAATGAGTAAATTTAAACTGCCTATTCTTCTGACTGTTTCTGTGGCAACAGTTAAGGATTTGTGTTTCCATATACTCTTTTACTAATATTTACAGTATAAGAATAAAAGCATGCTCATCTATTAAAGGAGTAAAACAAGAGTCTTAACGGATTCGTTTATTAATTTCATTTGATTTACTAGGATTACAAAACTGTCAAAGTTTTTTTTTATCTTTCTTGATTTGCCCTGTCACCCACTCCCTGTAATACTCGCTTTCCTGACATTTTATTTTTGCCAGAAATGCCTGAATATTTCATAGGGATTTTTACTGTAGAAGAGAATATTCTGTTTATAGCCAGGTAATGGCATACAAACTTTTGTAAAGAAATTCCAGGAGTCTACAGGAAAGCTTAAAAAAAATTTCTTTCTGGATTTATTAATAGACACAGAGCTCAGTTAATCACACATGGGCACTATCTATCAACACCTATCTGGTTAAGGCCTCCTCTTGTTTTACTTCTTTACTTAGGTAATATTGATTTTATCCCCATTCTTCCACCCCACAAAGTCAACAGCAATCAGTGTGCCTGGTAAGTATTTTTATGAGAAATATTGGGTTGATATGTACATGCACATGGCTTAAATTTTCATAAATGGTGTTGTGCTATGGATAAGGTTGTCCGATTTAGCAAGTAAAAAAAGAGTACACTTTTTGAAAAAGAGAGGAAAAAATACAGTACACCCAGTTTAATTTGAATTTTCTTGAATTTCTTTGAATTTCATAGTGCATGGGACATAGTTATCCTAAGAAAATTATTATTTATCTGAAATTCAAATTTAACTGGGCATCCTGTATTTTACCTGGTGAGCTAACCATGTTGCTGATTGTACGCCTATTCTAACTATGGCTGCATGGTCACAATTTACTTTTCCACTGGCCCCAGAGATGGACCCTTCAGTTGCCTCCAGCCATCTGGTACCACAGACCACACTGCCATAACATCCTTATTGCTGGGAGCTGGACATCAGCTGGAGTTGATGGCAGACAGACCTGATACTCTCCAGAACAACCCTCCAGACCCATTCTCCCAAGTGGGTTACGCCAAGCTATACTCCCAAAAGAATCCTATTTCCCCATGTCCTCACCAAATTTCTACTTTTTGCCAATCAGATGCGTACAAAGTGGCATCCTATTGATGTTACAATTTGCATTTCTTCTACCACTTGTGAGTTCAAGCATCTTTTCGGCCAACCAGATGTCCTCTTATGTTACCAGCCTATTCATGCCCATTGTCCACTTGTCTATTGGTTTTCCCAGGGAAACTTTAGAACAAAACAATATATCTTTACATTTTAAATAAAGTACACCCACTTTTTACTTTTAACAAAAAAGCATATGTGTTCACCACAGGAAAATTCAAGAAACAATGAACAAGCAAAAAATATTTAAAGCAATCACAATCTACCACCCATAAACAACCACTATACAGACTTCTACATATACTTCATTTTTCCTGACTCTGCCTGTCTCCTTCTCTCCAATATATGTACACGTTTTAATACAATACTGTAACAATTATTTTTAATTTGTTTCTTTTAACAATACATCTTCAATATCTTTCCATGTCAACAAACTTATATAAAATTCCTTTTAATAGCCAAATACTATTATATGAGGTTTATGTCATAATTTATTTTGCTTTTTGTTGGTCATTTAGAAGATATCCAATGTTGCTATCTTTACCTTTATGGCCAAATATTCATACATACATAATTATTTCCTTAAACTACAGTCTCAGAAGTGGAATTAATAGGACAAAGGCAAATGTAATTTTAAGGCTTTTCATTCATTTGTCAAATTGCTGCACTCACAGTAACAGTGTATGAGTTCCTGTTTCCTCAAGCAGTACTGAACAAATATTTACCATATTTAGTATATTATTTTAATTTGCAGTTCATTGACTGCTAAAGAATTTAAACAGTAGTTCCTATGTTTTCTGGCTCTTTGTATTTCTTTTTTTTAATAAAGAATGTTAATTCTTTTTTTTTAAAGATTTATTTATTTATTTCCCTCCCCCCACCCTTGCCCGCCCTGGTTGTCTGCTCTCTGTGTCTATTTGCTGTGTCGTCTTCTTTGTCTGTTTCTGTTGTTGTCAGCGGCACGGGAATCTGTGTTTCTTTTTGTTGTGTCAGCTCTCCATGTGGGCGGCGCCATTCCTGGGCAGGCTGCACTTTATTTCCCACTGGGCAGCTCTCCTTACGGGGCACACTCCTTGCGCATGGGACTCCCCTCCGCGGGGGACATCCCTGCACGGCACCGCACTCCTTGCGTGCATCAGCACTGCACATGGGCCAGCTCCACACGGGACAAGGAGGCCCGGGGTTTGAACCGCGGACCTCCCAGGTGGTAAGCAGACGCCCTAACCACTGGGCCAAGTCTGCTTCCCCTTTGTATTTCTTCACATTCTTTCTCTTTATTTTAAAATTTTATTTAATTATTACAACAGTTTCCTGTTCTGTCTTTGCCCATTTTTTTCAAAAGGTATTCAAATTTTCTCACTGATTTTAAAATAAACATTTAAAGCCACAAGATAAAACATAAAGCAAAGGAAGACAATTTTACATTCTACAAACCTGTTCTTTCAGTGTGCCAGCCAAGCTCTTAAAATTTTGGAGAGGGAAGCAGACCACTGAATTTAGAGATACTTAATTTCCTGATTCTTCATAACTGTTTCAAAGGATAGTTTGGCAATTTTGTTTTTAAATTTTTAAAAGCACATTTTTAAAAAACAGCTTTAAGGTCAACTGTAAAGAAGAAAACAAGTATATCTTAAAATAAAAATAAACAGAGGTAGGGAAGCAGACGTGGCTCAACTGATAGAGCATCCGCCTACCATATGGAGGGTCCAGGGTTCAATACCCAGGGCCTCCTAATCTTTGTGGTCAGCTGACCCACGTGCAGTGCTGCAGCACATAAGGTGTGCTGTGCCATGTAGGGGTGCCCCACGTGCAAGGAGTGTACCCTGCGCACATGCAGAGCTGACACAGGAAGATGATACAACAAAAAGAGACATGGAAGAACACACAGCAAATGGACACAGCAGACAGCAGGGGGGATGGGGAGAGAAATAAATAAAAATAAATCTTTATAAAATAAACCAAGGTAATTTAGGCAAACACTTATCTTAGATCTCATTAGCTTACTGTATGATGAGGTTTTGTTTTTCTACAGCTTCTCCTCCTGAAAATTTTCCCTCCTAAAAAAATGTATTAGCTAGAAAGGAAAGGATTTTAAAAGCAAATACAATATCTCAGATACAAAACTTACTTTACGGGTCCCCTAATCTTAACAGGTCCCCTCTCAGTTTCTTTCTATCACCTTCATCCACTCACTCAACAAATGTATTGGTCAAATATTTACCAAGTGCCCAGAATGTTTCAGGCAATGTCCTCATGCTCAAGCAAGAATGGTAAACAAGACTAGGTTCCTGATTTCATGATGTCCAGGAGGAAACAGAATATGAACAAGTAGAGAAATAAATAAGTGAACAAGACAATTATTTTTAATCAAATTGTTTATGCAAACAACAACAAACCAGACTGGCCAGGCTACTTTTGGTTGGTGGTTACTTACCTGGTTTATATCATAGCATATGTAAGTATTTTGTTTATTTATTTACTTGTTTATCACCAGCATTTTCTTTTAGTTATATGTTATATGAAGGCAAGGGACTTGTTGATTTAAAATACTGCTGCCTTCTCAGTGCTTAACATCATACACCTAAGATGCATTCCATAAATTACTTTATAAAGGACAAGGAAAACTAAGAGGCTGATGTCGCACACTCCCTCTCCAGTATTATGTAATCAACCCTATATCCTACTCCATCTGTGTCCATCCCTACCTGGAATCCCTCCACCTAAAGTGCTTAGCCTGATACCTGGCACAAAGTAAATGATCAATAAATACTGCCAGTTTAATAATCTGATGTTTTGTCAACTCTTGTCCTTCTCAAGTGATCCCTTCTCTGTGTAAACTTTCCTGCCCTTCTGGTCCCATTTTTTTCTTTCGTCTCTAAGTTCCTGCTTCCTCAAACCTCTACTAGACAGTACATCACACTATGGTGATGGTACACAGCCTGGGTCCCTGATAGCTTCTTGAGCATGAGTGCTGTACCCCCAACTAGATTTCACTCCTGGGATCCAGTCAGTCCTTGGGCGAGGTTGGAAAACACCCCTGAGCACCCAACCCAGCACAGCGCTGCAGGGGCCCAGGAGGCATCCTCGTTGATTTGCCGCAGGGACTGCAGGAAGAACCGAAGAGTGTTTTCTAAATCCTGATCCACTTCTTTTTCCACGCACAGCACCCCAATAACATTATGTTTGTGCAGGCTCTGCTCCCAGAATGGAGTTCCCACTGAAGGCAGAGGCCTTCACAAAAGATTGTGGGAAGAGCAAGCAAACCCTGTTCACCATCTTCTCAAGCTCTTTAGGCCCGTTTTTGAAATTTTTAGCCAAACTTACTGAACACATATTGAAAGAATGTGTGTCACTGTAACAGGGAAGTAAAAATGTTTCCACCAAGGCGATTATTAGTCAGATCTGTGACGAGGAGAAAAATCTGTGAAACCAACAAGCCAGTTGACCAGCTTCCCACACTACACACATTTTTTCTATTTGAGGCTATTTAAAATACTGGGGTTCCACAAAGAACTACATCTGCAGTTATCCTCTCATTTTACTGACAAATGGACTACCAGGCAGGGCCAGCCGCATGGCTGCTCCAGTGGCCCCTCGGGAGGGTTACCTCCCTGTCTTTGCCTTCACCTCAAAGGTGAAAGATATTTCCCTTGAAGATGGAGTTCCTCTTAAACACTGTGTGGCTTATAACCTTCCTATGTTTCTAAATTTGTTTCCAGCCTGAACCATCTCTGCATCTGGGCTGGGGAGGCTTTCCGTGGGCAGGTTTCCTTTATTCAGCTTTCTGCCATGTCATCTGGGAATGCACAGACATATCCTTGAATCTTATTCATGAGTCATTAGGGTTCCAACTTGTCCTTTCTCATTTCAGGAAAACCCGGTACTCCCTGCAAGGAGCTCAACTTCCCTTTTACTTAGTCATTTTTTCCTACCTTTTAATGGGTTTTCTTAACGAGCTGGGTCAGGCTTGATAATCTTCATATAAATGCACCAGGTCTTGCTTCTGAAACTCTACCCGCTGGTGTCCATCTACTGTCTCAATCACTGCCTAAACTCCTTTCCATGGTGGAGTTGATGGTTCTGGCCCTTGTCAGCCTGTGACTCCAATGCAGATTATTTTTATTTAAGTAAATTGCCTTGCATTTGCAGCATGGAACTTGCTTATGAATTTTCTGCTCACTCTAATACCTTTGAAAACCTTCCTGAAATTTCCAAGTTGGCTTAGCATTCTGCTGTGTGAAGAGGTTAGTGTCACCTGCAAAACTGGAGGTTTCATGGTAGATTTGCTCCAAGAGACAAATTTGAAAAATCTTGGATAGTGTTAATCTTGGACAGTTAATACATCTCTATTACAGTAAGTGTTCATCTATACCCTTTATCTCTAGTCTCTATAGCATTCACCTGTAGATGCTAACAAACCCCTTCATTATCATCAAGGTTTTCTAAAAGACTAAGCAGCTTATCACAATATGTTCCTCCACATGCATATTAGGCCAATGAGTGAAGTGTTAATAGACATGCCTCGTGTTTCTGAAAGCTGTGCTATATATCCTTTGATAAGTGTTGTTTGCTTCAAGTTTGTATGACTCTTAATATAGAAATAAAAACTCAGCAACCTGTTGTTAAGACTTCCTTAATTTATTTCATTAAGAAAGTTCCTCAAATACAAATTTTGTAAATATTGATATTTGCAAGCAGGAAAGGGTACTGTAGTGAGCTGTGATTCTCTCCTATGATTGCAGAATGTGTCCTTTGAGTGACTGGCTTGTGCTAGCATCATGGCCACTACAGCTGAAAAATAACCACCACCCTTTAAAAGTTTTATAAAGCACATAATCATGGACATTAAATTTTGAATAGACATTTTCTTCCTAAAATTGATAAGGCAATGTAAAAACTATATGTTTTATATTCTGGTTTGTAAGCAGCTCTACCATACTAATATCTACTAGTGAGAAGAGGGGGTATGAATAGGAAATGGCTTGATATTAAAAAAAAAAAAAAGGCATGCTAGAATGAAATCATTTTTGATGGCAAGTTTTTTTCTAATATATACCAGCCAGAGATGAGAAAGTAGTTCTTATTAATCTGACTAGTCCAATACTAAGGAACAACCCTAAAGTACAAAACTAGCATGAAAGACCGAAAAAGAATGAAAGCATGGGGAGAAGAAACGAGAATATGTCTAATGAAATAAAAATGAAGTTGAGATCTTTGTTAATGTCTTTTGCTAGTCATAGAAGTTAAACTTCCAAGGTCCTGTCTAAGGCTACATGTCTTTGGAATGCCAGGGTGAGGGGCACAGGAATGCATGGCCATGCACAGTCTCAGGGCCTGACAGGACGCCCACCAAAGCTATAGAATGAATGTTTCTGGATTCCCATATCTTATAGGCTTAGGTGGAAATTCTATAGGAGTGTTTCTCAAATGTTGGCATGCATCAGGATCACATGGAAGACTGGTAAAATGGCCAGAGTTTGGGCTCACTCACAGACATTCTTATTCTTACTGAATAAGAATCTTACTGGGATATAGCCAAAGAATTTGCTCATCTGGAGACCACACTTTGAGTAGCGCTGTTCTACAGCCAACCTAAAAGGACTGAGTCCTTTGGTGCATTTGGTTCATCCCACAAACAGCATTAGAGAGCACTGCACCTGTAATTAAGACTCTATGCCAACTATCAATGGAGTCCATGTGACCAGCTGTTTTTCTTTCCAAAAGATCTGCCCTCTTGGATGGACACAAACATCCCTTGAAGGAGGACCAAGCAGTTACTTACATGGTGAGTCTTAGGCACCCCGTGTTTCAAGGCAACCAGCTGCTTGTTCTCATGCAGAATCCCATTCTGAAACAGCCATCTCTTGAGTAAGGGCAATGTCATTTCCTGACATTAAAATGCAAATGCTCCTGGGATAATAACTGCCACAAATTGAGAACTTGCCAAATGCCAAGTCTGTGCCAAGCTTTTATGAACATTACCTCATCTAATCTTCACAACCATGCTGAGGTACGTTATCAGCTTCCTCTTTTCTACAAAGAAGTTAAGCCTCATGTAGAGAATCACATGGCTGGTAAAAAGTCAAACTGTGATTGGAATCCAGGTCTGTTTGATGCTAAAGACCATACTTTTAACTACTGCCTACATTTACCTTGCAAATTAAGAAATAAAGTGGCACCAAATACTTACAGAGAACTATTGCAGCAAATTCTATAGTAACTGGCTGGCAGAGAAACAAAGAGGGGATGGCAGTTTGATGAGGCAGGGAGACTGAAGGTTTTTTGGAACTTTGCAAATTCCTGGACAAAGAAGTTCAAGGTTAGGGTGCTGCAATAGCAAAGAGGCAAACAAGAATGCCTCTCCATATCCAGGAGGCACCCTGAAGATGGGCAGAAACATTCAAAAGTTAGTCATTCTTAGGAAACAAGTGTGTGGGGGATAAAGATAATAAACTCTGGTGTTTTTCAGCAAAGGATTACTGAACATGTGTACATGTGCAATGCTTTACAAATGTGTTTCTGACAAGTTATTTTCTGCCTAGAAATTATGGGATTCGATTCTATTTTAAATGCTATGGGAAGCATGATGGGGAATCATCTGGTTATTGTACAGCCAGAGGGGTGTTGATGCAAAATACCAGAAATTGGTTGGGCTTTATAAAGGGTATTTATTTGGGGTAGGAGCTTACAGGCCATAAAGCATAAGTTACTTTCCTCACTAAAGTCTATTTTCACATGTTGGAGCAAGACAGCTGCTGACGTCTGCGAGTTCAGGCTTCCTGGGTTCCTCCCTTCCAGGGTCTTCCTTCGCTCTGGGCTCAGCTCCTGTTTTCTCCACAAGGTCGGCAGTAGTCCAAGAGACTCTCTAGGCTTTGCCTCTCTCCACAAGGTCAGCTGTAGACTATCAGGCAAACGGCTCTGTCTCTCTCCCTGGGGTTTCTGCCGTGTCTAAGGAGCAGTCTCTATTCCTCTGTGTTCTTTTCCTGGCTCCAGCTTAAGGTTTCAGCATCAAACTCCAACATCAAAACTCCAATATCAAAAATGCCCAGCATCAAAAAGCTTCAAATCTGTCCTTTGCCATGCCTTTTATGTGGACCTAATGATGTGGCCCAATCAAAGCCCTAATCATAAATCAATCATGCCCAGTAATAGACCAGATTACAAACATAATCCAATATCTATTTTTGGAACTCCTAACTACATCAAACTGCTACAGTTATCTTTTCTTTTTTTTTTTTTTTTTGCATTTAATCAGTTGTCTCTTAATTAGGATTTTTTAGTCTTTTAAGATTTATTTTATTTATTTCTCCCCCCCCCACCATCGTTGTTTGTGCTCTATGTCTGTTCATTGTATGCTCTCTGTGTCGGCTCGTCTTTTCAGGAGACACTGGGAAACAAACCCAGGACCTCCCATGTGGGAAGGAGGCTCAATTACTTGAGCCACCTCCGCTCCCTGCTTGCTGTCTCTCATTGTTTCCTTGTTGTGTCTCTTTGTTGAGTCAGCTGGTTGCACCAGCTCGCTGTCTTGCTCGTCTTCTTTAGGAGGCCCTGGAAAATGAACCTGGGACTTCCCATGTGGTAGCAGGTGTCCAACTGCTTGAGCCTCATCCCCATCCCTGTTAATAGGTTTTTCTAATTCTTCAGACTTGTAAATGGCTTTCTTTAAACTGGGTGTATATGCAAATGTGATTCTGGAATGTAGTCAAAGGAAATGTTAATTCTTTCACCTTAATTAAGCCTCCTGTGCTTGTTAAATTATAACTACCTCTTTTAATTATTTTTGTATATGTTGTTGGAGATTAAAAGAAGTGGTATAATTAATATAAAAATTGCTCCTCTTCTAAAGGGATTCTGTCTGGACTAGTGAAATAATGAACCTGGAATGCTGAAAATGGCTCAGGCCATGATTGATTACCCATTCAGTGTGCATACACCACAGTCAAGTAAGATGCTTTTTTAATAAGCCAAGAACTCAGCACAGTTTATATATTTGGGGCCATAATGCTAAAATCAGTCCATTTACAGCGCAGCCATCCAGGCACAGGGAAAAAGACATCTAGTGGTGGAGACATGTGGACCTGAATTTAATTTTCACAGGCTTGCTCTCACCAAGTGATGTCTATGAGTTCCTAAACATTCCTGGACTTGTATTTTTTCATCCACAAAATAGATAATGTCTAAAAGAACAGAACCCTGATCATCCCATAGTGGATGATGGAGACCAGTATTAATCCCCACTTTCCCTCTCTTGCCTCCCCCCAAACCTGTGCACCCCCCTATCAGCAAAGGTCAAATAGGTCAACCCAAATTCAGGAAACAGTCAAGGGTCATTCTAGGATTATTAGCTCTGACTTGAAAAAGGTACAATAAATAAACCCTAGTCTAAGTATGTTCTGAAATTTTTTTTCTGTTTTTTCAAGTCAAAGAAGCAACTTCTTAAACCTGAATGACTTGCAAGACTTCTCTAAAGGGTTTAACAAGTCAGAGGTAGCCAGGATTTCCTTCAGAGTAGTAACACTTGAGCTGATTTTTTTTTTTTCTCTCCCTTTCCCCACTTTTGTCTGCTTTCTGTGTCCATTCGCTGTGTGTTCTTCTGTGTCCGCTTGCATTCTTCTCATGCAGCACTGGGAAACTGTGTCGCTTTTTTGTTGCGTCATCTTGCACCAGCTCTCTGTGTGTGCACTGCCACTCCTTGGGCAGGCTGTGTTTTGTTCATGCGGGGCGGTTCTCCTTGTGGGCCGCACTCCTTGTGCATGGGGCTCCCCTATGCAGGGGACACCCCTGCGTGGCACGGCACTCCTTGTGCATGGCAGCATTGCACGTGGGCCAGCTCACCACACGGGTCAGGAGGACCTGGGGATCAAACCCTGCACCCTCCATATGGTAGGCAGATGCTCTATCAGTTGACCCACAACTGCTTCCCACTTGAGCTGATTTTTAGAGGCAATAAATATATTCTCATCATTTGGTCCTGGACCATGAACAAATAACAGTAACAGCAGCCACCATTTTTTGAGAGTTGAGTGTGTGCTAGTCCCTGTGCTAAATAAACATACTTCACAAACATTACCTCATGCAATTCTCCCAACAACCATTAATGGTATCTATTTTTATTATTTCCATTTTGCAGATGAGGAAACAGATGAAGACATCAAATACCCACTTCCCTCCCCACCTCCTAGTCACTTTGATTGTAAGGGGCCAAACTGGGATTGGAATCCAAGAAGTTGGATCAACATATCAACATACAAAGTCAACATTAAAAGTCACAGCTCTTTGATTTATGTGACATACAACCTCTCAAATGAGCATTTTCCATACAGAATCCAGAATAACGATAGCTAAAATCATGCAAACATAATTTGTGACTCATAGAGTGTGACTGGTACACAACGACTCTTCAATATTATTAAAGCTGTTATTATTAATCTTATTATCTACTCTCCACGGCTTATCATAATGTCTCACAAATATCATTTAAGATGGAATCTTTCTTGGAATTTCCTCTTCCTCTTTTAGACTGAACCTATTATTTTATTTACATGTGATTAATCTTCCTTTCTTAGAGAAGAAATTATATAGGCCAATGCCATGGCTTTCAAATTGTATTACCACAAATCTAGAGTAAGAAATACATTTTACATTGGAACCTATCACTGTGCTCCATGCATGTTAGTATTTTTTATGCTATTTGATTTCATTTTGTAAAATACTAACCACAACTTTGATTTCAAATATGACAAGCCATATCCTGTGCATAGACACATAAATGCACATCCATAGATATCTATACAGGCACCAAGTCTTTAGCTCCAAATTTAAATCAGCTTGGATGGGCTTCAGTTCTTCTCATCAGTCAGTGTAACTCAGTGAGACTTCATTATATATCTATTTTATGACTGGTCCATAAACTTAATTCGTGAACCACGCAAAACTCAAAACTACCCAGCATTTTTTAAGTTTCCTGAATGAAGGCAGGAATGGCACTTTGATAAATAAGTTATGCTTATACACTGCGTGAACTACTCATTTTTTATTCTACTTTTCCATTCTTCATTTCACTGCTTAATATATTAAAACTCTTGAGGGATGGTATGAGACCAAGAAGTTACAGGCACATGGGATTAGCAGTTACTACCCAAAGTGGTTAATCACCATCATCAGCTCACACCTACAGACAAAGCTCTCTCGAGCATAATCGTCTTTTGCCATTCCATATGATTACAGGAACAGCAGCCCTTCCTAGCTCCCTATACATAAACCAGCCCTCCATGCCCCACTCAGGAAGGCCCATTAGAGTGTGAAGGAGAATGATATTATTATAGGGCAAAACTTGAACCACTTCTAATTTGTAAAGGAAAATTGAACTCTTGCTCAAGTGCTAATACTTTATTATTATTAAGAGTACTTGAAAATTGCTCCACTATGGTAAGACATTCCACTGTTTCTCTCAAAAATCGTTTCTCCTATCAAACAACCCTCAGTGTTAAAAATACTTCTCAAACACATATAATTGTACTTTTGAGATGCAGACTGAATAGATTCAAACAATAGAAATGACTTTTTGGTGTCACTGGTGGTACAGTAAACAGACACATTACAAGAACTATAAATCCTCCCATGAGTTATTGCTTGCTGAATCCTCAAGCTGCATTAAGGTTAACCTCCATTTTCAACCTCCCCAATTACCCTGACTGCCCAACCACATACACTGAATTCTGTTTAACAGATTTAGGGAAGGTAAATCTGTTACCCTAGGGACGGGGATGTACATGTGGGAGTGGCGGTGGGAGGTAGGATGGGGGACCCACATTCACTATTCTAATTTTTTATAGGAATGATTTTTGTATTAATCACTATTTGACTCACTCATGCTGCTATTCCTGTTTACTTATTTTCCATCAATTTCAACATTAGAAGATTCAGTTATTATTTCAAAACTGAAATTCTACTTCTCCTAAAATAAATCTGTTATTCAAAGGACGGAAGCTGTCGCTATTATTACTCTACCTTCGTTATGCTGACCGCAGCGTCTAGGGACCCTGGGGGTGAGGTCAACTGAACCAGCCGTGACCTTGGAAAAGCTACAGAACTTCTCTAAGCAGGTTTCCCTGTCTGTAAAGTGGATATAATGAGAGCACCTACCTCACAGGATTGTTGAATAGTGACAGACTTTTATTAATTGAGCACTCATTAGTTATTTCAATACTTGTCTTTTCAAAACCAGAAAAACTAGTGGTGGTTCCACATTCCTGAAGCCTGTTCAAAGAGTTTTTTCAGATTTGCTTCACCTTGTTTTGGCTTCTGTAACCTCAAAGAGTTTAATGTAATTTTGGAAAAAAATTTTTCTTGGCAAGTTTTAAGTTTTGTAAACAAAGAAGAAAAACTTGAAATTTCCTAATTTCACTCTTCAGGGCATTGCAAAGACAAATTCATACTGTTGAAAGATAAATAAGAGGGAGGCTCCTAATAAATGCTAGAGGATGGCTGAAAAGACCAGCACTGGGGGGTTGTCAGTAAATATACGTCTCATGAAACTGGCAGGCTCTATATGTATTTTTATATTTTTTCAAGCAAATCAAATAATTCTAAAAAATGCCAGGCTACCCAAGGTTTCATTAAATGTATCTCTGAAGGGAAACAAAAATAATTAGGCCTCAAGCAAAAAACATGAACTCAATTAAAAGTATAGGTTGTATGTCTGAGATGATAGTACCGCATTGTAACTACAGATATAGAATAGGAAAGGTCCCACTGATTAGGCGAAAAACAATATGGTGCATAGTACATGTGAAAAAAGATAGAAGACAGGAAATACTGCATTTTATAGTATTTAACATGGTGGATCTACCAAGTGGTTTTAGTTGGTTTTCTGCATGCACACGTGTACTTTAATTTTGAAAGCTCACAGTATATACCAGCATCTCTTTATAGGACAGCCTACCCTCTCATTAAAAAAGAGATTCTCAGAGAGGTTTTAAAACATCCATTCCATCCTTTATTCTACTCTGTAACATCCCTTTTAGTTATCTATCCAACTGCCAGCAGTAGGGAAACATTTTAGAAGAAATGGCTTATTCAACAATAATGTCTTGGAACCAAATAAATAGAATTCCTAGGAGCAGTGAAGAAGTAATAGTAAAGGGCTGTTTTCATTGCAATTTTTAATTTCCAATATAGCTACCTTTTTTTGAAAGTTTGTTCAAAAAATCCCCATTTGGTTGCTTCAGGGAAAGAGTAATAATTTCTAGTTAACTTTTAAAAAAACTAATTATCCTTAGTTTATTAGTATATATGTTATATTTCTATGCTAGCATTTAAGTCTTGTAGTTGTAAGACACATTTTATCAGAAGGTCTATGGAGTAATAAAATAATATTTAAATATAGTCAATTTAAGAACTATAAGTACTTTTATCCCCTTAGCATCCAGGAAAGTATTATCAAAAATGATGCTTTCAGGATGGAAGAAGAGGGAACCCAGCCACTGCCTGGTTTTCCAGTAACTAAACACATGCCTGCTTACAGAAACTATCACCTAGATACACAAAGCCATAAATGTGGCAATTTGTTCATCTACTATTCAACATTTATGGAGCATCTACTCTATACCAGGCTCTATACCAGGTGCCAGGCATACAAAGGTAAAAAATTTAAGTTCTCTCTGCACTTAAGAAGTTCCGCACCTAGTCGGACAGGCAGAATGTAAAATGATAAATCAAGTGAAACAAGGCCGAGTGCCATTGTCTAGATATAAATCAAAGCCCATGAAGGGAGCAGCGCACTCTAACTATAAGGTTAGGAAGACACCAAAGTGGGGACGGGGGAACAAGAGGTAAGCTGAGTTCCCGGTGAAAGAGAGGCTATGCTAGGTAGACACGGGACAAAGGAGAGGCTGGAAGGAACTAGGAAAAAGTAGTGAGGGATAAGACTAGTAACTATGGATCTGGCATTTAGAAATTTCAATAAAAGATTACATTGCATTGAGACATGAGTAGAAGTTTAGGAAGTGGGGCAGGGAGTACAGGCTCCTCTTTTAAGAGTTGTTGGGGATAGAGGGGAAAAAGACCACCCAGCAGTGGCTTGAAAGGGAAGACTGCAGGGGACCAGGGGCTGGGGCTGGGCGTTTTCCACTCTGGCCCTGTCCTGGGCCTTTCCCTGGGGGAAGTGGGACTCTGGGAACACCCTAGTCACCCGTGCCAAGGAGGAAGTGATTCTCCCCCAGAGAGACCGTCCTCAACAGAAGAAGTTTTCTAGGGTTCATACTGAGACATGTACACAATAAACGAAAGCCCACAGGGGCTCAGTTATTATTAAAAATTATTATTTCCTGCCTGAGAAAATATTGACCTTTAAAGAATACTTGCATTTTACAATGCTTTAAATGCCTAGCCTTCAGAGCCTACCACGCTTTTACCACCAGAGCATGTCTTGCACGGTGCATGAATGAGATGATAGCTGGAGCTGACGGAAAAGAGAAAGCATCTAGATCAGCAGGTTGGGTCGCTCCTGGCCACACCCCAAACTCCCTCTCAGTCTGGTCCTGTGGAGGAAGTGGGGTTCGAGCTCATTCTTCTGACTTAGCCCTGACTCACGGCTTTGACTCACACCAGTCCTGGGGTTTTGTTTTTAAAGGTGGGGCCCCTCAAGAGGTTTAGTTGTTTTGTTTTTTAAATGTTACTGTGGTAATATACATAGATAATTCACCATTTAAACATTTTTAAGTGTATATTCACATGAGTTACCATCACCATCATCCACTACCAAAACTTTTTCATCACTCCAAGCAGAAACTCTACTCATTAAGCAATAACTCCCATTCTCTCCTTCCCTTAGCTCCTGGTAACACCTAAACTACTTTCTGTCTCTATGAATTTACTTACTTGAGATATTTCATATAAGTGGAATTATACAATATTTGTCCTTTTGTGTCTTGGAATTTGTTTTGTTTTTCATCAAATTGGCTTTCATATCTAGTCAGAGGTGTAGAGACAGGCTAGAAAAGAAAAAAGCTGAAATCCCTTTTACTCGTGTTATTTTTAAAGAAAGGAAGACCAACATTTTCCCCACTGCAAGGAGAGAACAAATTCATTTAATTCTGGGGAGGACAGCTCTGCAGAGAACTAAACTAAAAGGAAGGGTGGGAAACCCTGGAGAAGAGAGAGAGGTAAGTGGCTGGGCCATCTCATCCCCTAGCTATCTGACTTCCTGGAAGGCAGCAGTTGCCCCATTCTTGCCCCTTCCACCCCAAATCTCCACCGTCCTCCTTTCCTGCACAGCTCCCAGAGCAGCCCAGTGCAGGTTTGACACCAGTGGCTATAAACCCTGAAGAAAGCACACATCTAGGGCATGGCTCAGAGCTAGCCTCCTCTAGGGAGCTCAAAGAAAAACAGCGTTACTTAATTTTAATCACAGCTTCTATTTTAAAGTGGAGTATGACGGCAGACTGAGCAGAGCTCTTAGGTCTGGACAGAACCAACAAGCTGAATAATTCTGCTTGAGAATTCTGTTTTTGAGAGTTTTTTGAAAAGTTTCTCTCTGACCCTCAAAGAGAACTATAGGGAACTAAGCCCCAAAAGGGATCTTGATTTAGTTTGAACTTAAATTGTCATGGAAAGTTTTACTGTAATACAAAGCTACTGTTGGAGGAAATGTGGTTCAAGCAGTTGGACGCCTGATTCCCAAATGGGAGGTCCCGGGTTCAGTTCCCAGTGCCTCTTAAAAAAAAAAAAATCAAACAACAAACAAACAATTGAAAAAACCAACACAGGGGAGCCCATGTGGCTCAGTGGTTGAGTGCTGTGAGAGCACAATTTAAAAAGCAGTTCTTAAGAAATAGATTTGTAGTAGAGAACTGTGGAAAATCCTATCATCACAAGTTAAAAATTGAAGATAAAACTGCCTGCTAATCATTACAGAAACTACAGAATTATTATTAACAACATAACTAATATATCCTGATACAAAGAAAGATTATTGTGAACTAAAATTTAAGACAGATTAATAAAGAGTGTGTGGTTAGTTTCACAATTAACTTAGAAATTATATCAATATGGATATACTGGGGGAGTCGGTATAGCTCAGTAGTTGAGTTCCTGATTCTCATGTATAAGGACCTAGTATTCAATCTCCAGTACCTCTCAAAATACTTAAAATAGATAATAAGTAAACAAACAAACAAAATAATGAATACACTGGATGGGACTGTAAAGTAATGATTCTTCTTCAGATGGGCTTGCAGAATAAGTCTCATTATATTAGAATCCCTACCACCCACTCTGAAAATACAAAAAAAGAAAAACAAAACCTGATGTTTATCAATTTGTAACACCTGCACTGTAAAGTAGCAAAAGAATTCTCAATTCTGCTCAGTAGAGAGAAAGTATATGTGAATGTGCTACAAATTAATGTCTGCTGTAGCTTTTGGTTTTCATTTTATAAAGTTAATATTAGCTGTTGAACATCTTTTCTTCTAGTCTTCTTTTGCTCTTTGAGAGTTAATAGAAAAATGTGCCTTCCCCCAGAAAATGGTTTTGGATTTATCTACTGTCTGTATAGACTTGATAGCTAGTACAGTGCATTTTGTGATTTGTGATTCATTCCAAATGGCACACACTATGCAAAACTGGATAATCTCCACTGTGCAAACAGGTCCAGGGGAACTCCCATCCTGAATAGGTGTAGATGGTGCCTCAAAAGCAACATGCCCCAGACTGAACTCAGGACCTCACCAACCTATACCCCGAGCACCTGCACAGGTCGGGGCATCTACTCAGCAAAGCAGCACTTCCCTTTTATGACCCTTTTTTTTTCCTCCTTCACTGCACATCCAGTCAGTCTTCCAGGGTCCATCAGTTCTATAATTTGCTTCTCATTCTTCTCTTAACTTTCTACCTTCCCTTTACAATCCATTCCTCCGAGTACTCATCATTCACCGGGATATAACCAATCTCTCATTGCCCATCTCTTCCTCACTCCACACCATCCACGTTACCCCAGAGTCACCTTTATGAAATACAGATATCATGCCACTACTGTCCTAATAAAAATCCTTAATGATTATTCAAAATCTCTAAAATAAAAAACTGTAATTCATTAAAGAGAAATTTCATTTAATCACAATATTGTATTAGCCTATTATTTTTGCACATGCCCTGGAATTCTAGGAGGACTGATATGCAAAGGTAAAACTTCCACTTGAATGTACAGTAATATTTGGTACAACTTCTATTATCCCTCATCCAACAACAGGAAAACATGGATTACTTAAAAATGAGACAGGAGTGTTAAATCACAATGTATACACACACAGATACATACATTTAAGATCTCTTCAAGTCAACTGAAAAACAAGGTTTTGTGGAGTCAAGAGAGGGTTATGGGAGCAGAGGGCATGAAAGTTTGAGCTTAATGACATCTGCCACCAGCATCCGGTGTGGTGGCATTTGCCTGCAAAGAGCCTCTGCAAAGGAACTGAAGTAGCATTTCCTAGAGTTCTACCTGCAGTCCTGCGGATTGCACATCAGGCCACAGGCGGCCAGAGGCAATGGACCCCCTAACACCTGTGGGTCTCTAGATGAGGTCGCACCCTACTGGGCGCAGTCAGTCTCCCACAGAAACACAGATCCTCAGCGTGAGCCTGACAGAAAGAGTTTTACATAGTGTTCCTCAGAGACCAACAAATTTCCCCAATCCTTCATATTCCTGTCGCCCTAAGATTTCCCTTGAAAAAGCAAGCCTTTCCACACCTACCAAACTCTCCTCTCATTCTTGCAACCCTATTTACTCAGGACTTCCTTCTCTCCACACTCTATATGGGTTGAATCAATTAACATTCTCATTGGCATATATGAGAGTTCCCACTCCTCCTGTCTTTGCTAATGGCTTTATCAGATTTTATAAAATGTGCTAATCTCATTTAATTTTTTGATTACTACTAAGGTTGAGCATATTTTAATGTGCTTATTGGGCATTAAGGTTGGGGGTTTTTTTCTGTGAATTGCCTTTAATTGTTTCCTATTGCGTTGTCTTTTTCTAACTGATTTGCAGGAGTCCTTTATAATTCTAGATACTGATACTTTATCAGCTATATGTGTTACATTTTCCTTTAGTAAGTCGATTTTCTTATGACTGTTTATAGAAGCTTTTTAATTTTAATTTAAATATTAATGCAGGCAAATTTATCGATTTTTTCCTTTACATCTTATTTAAGAAAGATTTCCCTACCTTCAGCTCACAAAGCTATCCTTACAGTTCCCCTTTAAATTTGTTATAGTTTTGTTTTACCATTTTAGGTGTTTAATCCACACGAGATTCTTTTTTGTGGGTGGTATGGGGTAAAGGTATAACTTAATTTTCTCTCCATATGGAACATCAGTTATCCCAGCATCTTTTAGTAAATATATGATCTTGTCTGCATGTACTGGAAATGAGACTCTGTCACATATCAAGGTCCCACATAGGTGTGGGTCTGTTTCTTGGCTCTTTATTCAGTTCCATTAGGCTATTTTTCTAACCTCTGCCTCTGAATTATTATGGCTTTAAAGTTTTGATACCCGGTAGGGCATATTGCCCCACCTTCTAATTATACTTCGAAATTGTCTTACCCATTTTTGGCCCTTTGTTCTTCCATGAGAATTTTTGAAACAGCTTGTTAAATTCCATTAAAACTCTCAGGAAATTTTTATTGGAATTATAATGAACTTGAAGATTAATCTGAGATTACCCTTTCTGCTAGAGTCTTGGTATATCACTCTATTTATTGAAGACTTCTTTTACAACCTTTAATGTCTTCTAATGTTCTCTATAAAAGATTTGCAAATCTGAAGATTTATTCCTAGATGTCTTACAGATTTTATCTTTTTCCTATTACTGTATCTAATTGTTCATTATGTTTTTAAAGGTGTAGTATTGATTTTATTGTCCTAGATAGGGATCGGCAAACTCTTTGGCCATGGGCCAAATTCAGCTTGCCACCTATTTTTGTAAATAAAGTTTTATTGGAACACAGCCACATCCTCTCATTTACATATTGCCTATGGCTGCTTTAGTGCTATGTTCTAGTTTGAGGCTTTTATGGATCCATGGAAAAGATTAAGTGCTTAGAGCTAACCTACTCCTCTGGGTATGAACCTATTATAGGAAGGATGTTTTGATTAGATTATGTCAGGTAAGGACCTTTGATTAGATTACTCATTAATGTGTGGCCAAGGGTAGGTCATTTTTTTTTTTAAAGATTTATTTATTTATTTATTTCTCTCCCTTTCCCCCCTAACCCCCCGCCCTGGTTGTCTGTTCTCTGTGTCTATTTGCTGTGTCGTCTTCTTTGTCCACTTTCTGTTGTTGTCAGCGGCACAGGAATCCGTGTTTCTTTTTGTTGCCTCATCTTATTGTGTCAGCTCTCCGAGTGTGCGGCGCCATTCTTAGGCAGGCTGCACTTTCTTTCGCGCTGGGCGGCTCTCCTTATGGGGCGCACTCCTTGTGCATGGGGCTCCCCTACGTGGGGACACCCCTACGTGGCATGGCATTCCTTGCGTGCATCAGCACTGTGCATGGGCCAGCTCCACACGGGTCAAGGAGGCCTGGGGTTTGAAACACAGACCTCCCATGTGATAGACGGATGCCCTAACCACTGGGCCAAATCCACTTCCCCCAGGGTGGGTCTTAATCCTCTTACTGGAGTCTTTTATAAATGGGATGAATATGGAAACAGCAGCTCTTAATATTGCCTTGATTTGGACACTTTCACAGCCTCAGGTATGTAAGCTTTTAACTTAATAAAGTCTGATTATAAAAGCCAATCTAATTATAGTATATTGCTCCCAGCAGCTTTTAGCAAACTAATATAGAAATATCTACAAATAAAGAACATGTCAGGTGGTGATCAATTCCCTAAGAAAAGTAAAGGTAAGGGAGATAGAGAATGACAGATAACATAATAGGCTGAAGGACTCTCTGGTTAGGGAACAATAAGCAAAGGCCTAAAAGAAGTGAGGGAAGCAAGCCATATAAATATCTGCCTAAGGAGTTCCATGAGACTGGCACAGGACTAGCCTGGAGTGATGCAGGAATCAGCCACATAGGAGCAGCACAGAGAATGAGGTGTGGGAGATGAGGGGTTGGGCTCAGGAGGGGGTAAGTTTACATAAGTAAGGGTTTAAGAAGGCTCACCAGGCATTATTACAGAGTACAAGAGACAGCAGAACAATCCTTGAGCATAAGTGTTGTGGGGATCCCAAATAAAGGAAAGACACAAGGGAGGAGGGGAAGATTCACTTGGGCTTGCCGCTGATGGAGGCTTGGAGTAGAGATAAAGCAGCTGTGTGCAGGAAGGCAAGGCTGGTTAGCCTAGACACCCCTGGAAAACATGATGAAAATGTGCGTACACCCCTACACACAGCACTATGTTGTGCATAATCTGAGGAGGTTTGCAGCCCACTAAAACAACCAGCAGACTCTAAGGACCACCAGGTATGAGCCCCCACTGTAGCTGCAGGGACTTCATCTTGGTCTCTCACTCCAGCTCCAAGGCCACTACCTGGATGGCTCACTTGAACTTAATCACCCAGCTCGGAATTCACGCTGCTGGTGGAGATGTGGGACCTCTAATATTTGAGCCTTTAGCCTCCAGCTTCATGGAAGTTTTGGTTTGGAAATATGCTAAATACTTTTGGTTTTTCATTTTCCTTTTCAGGCCACTAAGAGATCCTCAGCCAAAATTGGCAAATGTATAGTGTAGCAGTCTGATATTATTGATAAATTCCAAAAAGAAATATTGGATTATGTTTGTAATCTGATCTGTACCCCTGGGCATGACTGAGTTATGATTAGGGCGTTAACCCCACCAAGGGGTGTGGACTCACAGAAAAAAGACATGGTGAAGAACACAGTTGAGGGTTTCTGATGCTGGAGTTTTGATGTTAGAGTCTGATGCTAAAGACTTAAGCTGGAGCCCTGGGAATTAAGCTCACAGAGGAAAGAGAAGCCAGCCCCAGGAAGAAAAGAACCTTGAACCCAGAGAAAAGCAAGCTCCAGGAACATAGGAACCCAGGAAGCCTGAACCGTTGCAGTCATCAGCAGCCATCTTGCTCCAAATAGACTTTGGTGAGGGAAGTAACTTATGCTTTACGGCCTGGTATCTGTAAGCTTCTACCCCAAATAAATACTCTTTATAAAAAACAACCAATTTCTGGTATTTTGCATCAGCACCCCTTTGGCTGACTAATACATATAGCATGAATACTCTCTACCTCCCTTCAGCCTCAGCAGGCACTGATAGCCTCAGCGACACTCCTAGCTGAGCCACTTTTCCAACACTGCACTCCAGAGTCACTACTGATGGAACACAAGGCACAAACGTACATGCCCTTGCAAGGGCAGCTCTCCTTTATCTCCTAAGCTCACTGGCAGAGGAACACATAGCTCGATTATTTTCTTAACTTAGTAGAAGAATGAATTACATGAGATTTTTGCATATTACCTCACCCTGTAAAAGCATTCAGTGTGTTCAGAATATAGATTTTCCATTTGAAGCTAAGGGGCTTATTCAATGCGTTGGTCTCAGATCCCAAGCAAAAAGTAGCCCAATTAGCCATAAAGCTACTTAGTAAAAGTCACAAATTACAGAAATAAAATGTGAGTGTGTATGTGTGTATAGGTTTGTTTAGGGTTCTACAAGGTGATGAAGACAGATGACATCTGAAGTCCTGCAACCCATCCTGGTCTAAGAAAAGTACATTCTGTAACAACATCAAAGTTGAATCAACAGCTATGCCAGTAAAATCCTTTTATTCTTTGCCTTATTTGGACTTAGTCCATATTTCTATTTAATTGCTCCTCTCATTTTCTTGGGTAATAATTATAAGGCTACATTTTCAAACAAAATAAAATTATTCCCTTGCTCTACACAGATGTTCTACAAAGCAGGTTAGGCAAGTCTCCCCAAATCCCTCCTCCTAGTCAGTCTGCCTTGGAGGGGCAGGGCATTGACGTGAGTTAGGAAACCTGTTCTTATCCCAGGACTTGTATTAATTATCTGAGGACACCTCCTTGGGAGGGTGGGTCAGTGAGCCTCTATAGTCCTCAGTGTCCTCATTTGTAAGACAAAGATGCTTGACTACTTAACAGAAGGGATGTGTGTGTGTATGTTTGTGTGGGAGTTTCTATGTGCATGTGGAGAGGTGGCTTAACCATTTCACAGTATAAACCAGTAATTAGTTTCAATGTGCCTGAGATGAGTCTCTAACCTTAACCAAGGCACCTCTCTGCCAACAGGTCACAAGGGTCTTAGCAAGGCTGTGACAGAGGGTCTGAAAGTATCCATCATTGTGGTGAGTAAGAAACCAAAGCAAACATCCTATAAATGGCTCAGTAATATCTTCTGATGCCCTGCACAATGGGAATCTTTGCTTCACCTACACTCCCTGGGTCTGCAGCCACTTAGTCTGGAAAATGAAGTAATAAAGTTTATACTCAAAATAACAACTTTTTTCTTATGGAAATAGCATGTAGATAAAATGTTAAAATTACTTAGGAATAGGGAAGCAGATTTGGCCCAATGGTTAGGGCATCCACCTACCACAAGGGAGGTCCAAGGTTCAAACCTAGGGCTTTCTAACCCATGTGGAGCTGGCCCATATGCAGTGCTGATGCATACAAGAAGTGCCGTGCCACACGGGGTGTCCTCCATGTAGGGGAGCCCCACGCACAAGGAGAGCGCCCCGTAAGGAGAGTCGCCCAGTGCGAAAGAAAGTGCAGCCTGCCCAGGAATGGCGCCGTACACACGGAGAGCTGACACAGCAAGATGATGCAACAAAAAGAAACACAGATTCCTGGTGCCACTGATAAGGACGGAAGTGATTACAGAAAAAAAAAAGCGAATGGACACAGAGAGCAGACAACTGGGGTGGGGGGGGGGAGCCAGGGAAGGGGAGAGAAATAAATAAAAAAAAAATCTTTGAAAAAAAATTACTTAGGAATACTTTAATACTGTCTGTGTCTCTGAGTAACCTTCAGAACTTTTAAGACCCACTCCCCCCTGCTTTGCTCTGTCAGAAGTGAACTCTAGGAAACCACGCTCACTGGGCCCCATGGCCTTTGGCTTCACGTTAAATTTGACCAGTGGGAAGTAATGGCAGGAGACTGGGCAGCAGGGAGACACTAGAGTATTTCTTGTCCTCCCTCTGGGTTGAGGTGTCTCTCTTAGTGAGTTTTCTGTGGTTCCATCACCATTGGAAAGCCTCTCCCTCTGTCGCTGCTGCCCGCCTGTGCTCCCTCCGTGGTCCCATCTCCCCTTTTATCCCCCATGGTCTGAGCTCCTGCTGGGTGGCTCCCCTCACACCTCCTCCTCTGTTTGTCCATCCAGTTCCTGCTAGTGCTCAGTCCTGGACTGCCTTTCCAACCTCTGCACCAAACTCCCTCCTGAACCGCTTGCCACTGACTCTGCTTTCCTGACTGAACCTAGAGTGATGACCGTCCAGGAGGCTACAGTCTCTAGAAGACAGACATGGCGTTTAGGACACAGGCTCCAGAAAATACACCCAGCAGGCTGACTCCTTCTTTACTCCAGGGAAGTCCCGGTCCGTCAAACGTGAGTGTGCCTGACCACCGAGTGACTTGCAGTAGGTGTGCGGTGGGACGGGTGGCGCTGGCAGAGAGCGTCACCAAGCTCCTCTCCGCTGCAGGGCTGAGTTCATTCACATCACAGGGAATCAGAATTGATCCGACCTGCTTGTCTGCCTCTTAAGACTCAGAGGTGGGGAAGGAAAGATGTTTTAGAAACGGAAATGACCTTTGCAAATCTAAATATATTACTGTCATTATATGACACACTGCTGACCTTCATGGAAAAGAGAGGGCTTTTCCCTCGGCTTAGCCCAATTTTGAGTTCTTGTCCTGATGTGGACGACACCTGCTAGCACATGAAAGGTGCGTCGAGCGGTGCCTGGCACAGGACAAGGGCTCTGCGGTGCGAGGAAGGCCAACTCACCAATGTCGAGGACCCTCTGCTTCGCCGTGTGCTGCCGAGAGTGCCAGTACTTCCAGTATTTCAGCTGCTCGTCGCGGTTTTTGTCTTCACTGAAGACCACCATCACCACACTCTGCAGGGGAAAGAACCGTGGAGCTTATTTTCTGTTCAGTGCCTCTGTTGCCTCGTACAGTCTCCTGTTCTGGAAGTTCTGCCAGAGGTGTGTTTCTGTAACGCTGCTTTTCGTACTTTAGTGAAGCCTAGACAAAGCTCAGCTGTTTGTTTTGTTATAAAATTGGCCCACTGAAAACACGACTGTGAAATGAGTGTATCATATAGAAAAGAATCCTACATCACTTTTACTGCTGAAGTCATGAACAACCAGATGAACACATTACCAGCACATCTGTTATTTTGTGAGATAAGCAGGAACACCAAAAACATTTTTTTCTTATACTGCCAGCAAGCACATTTATGAAATTTTATATCCTTAATTACAGAATTTGGCACCATTTGTAAAGGAGCAACTCCATTTCTGGCCTAATTAAGTGCCTCAGACTAGAACAGTAGATGTGATGAGGGAAATACTAAAACACAGGATCATAGTAATTAACACAGATCTAAGCTACAGATATTTCATATATCGAAAAATACAAGTCAACCATGATATTTACTTAAATATAATGTGGATATACTTTTAAAATGAGCTTGAGGAACTAAAAGTCCCAAACACCTTTCACTACTACATTTTAAACAGCCTAGTTAAACTGAATACACATTCACTGTCATTTATGAGATGGGGAAGGAGCCGAAAACAAACAAATCAGGAAATTCTTTAATTATACAGCATCCCTCCCAGTCCATTTCCAAAATATTTCTTAGACACTTTCCTGGTATTCCAGAATATTTCATTGGCCATTGTTCCTTAAGAAAGTCTCTTTTGTACAATTTTACACCTATGTAGTCATTTACCTCATTATTTGCAACTATTCAGTTCAATGGCAATGTCTTCCAATTTAACGTCAAACTCAATGAGGACAGGGACAGTGTCTTAATTATTCATCACAGTGTCCCTGATGCCTGAGAAAGAGCAGAAACCAAATGCCTGTTTGCAGCTGACCGGCTGCAATTCAAATTATTGCTCATCCCTAATGTGCTTGTACACAAGAAAACAAGTATTTGTTGGAAAAGCTAGTTAGAAACATGTGTCCATATTATTAGAATTCACAGGCAGCGTGACCTGGAAAGGCATGGAGAAGTCACAAGGAACAAAAGCGTCTCTGGACTGTTACAACTATGAGCTCAGCCAGCTCTTCTTTCTTCTGTCTCTGGCTTTAAGTTTTCTGTTTATACATGAAAGTTTATTCTGAGGCCTCCTGGTGTTTTTTTGTCTATTCCAAAATAAAAATAACACTAAAGTTATTTTTTTTCCCCTAGCAAATGGCTAAATTAACATAAATAAGGGTATACTCTTGGGATGCAAATTTATTACATCCGTGATAAAGATAAAGGAAGTTTGAAACTGCTATTACCAAGCCTTACATGCTTGGATTCAGAATTAAAGTTTTCAGAAAATAATGTTGGCTGGTTTCATTTGCATCCTTTCCTTAGAAACAATTTCTAACCCACACCTGAGGAGTAAGAAAGATCCACTCTGAGAGGGGCTACCTTACTCTCAGAGAATTAGACTGAAATCCTTAAGAGAAGGAATTAATCCTTAACACAAGGATACAAACATTCCACATTTAAACCTTACTGTGATTTCAACAAAGTGAAATTTTTGGAAAAGTCCCTGCACTCCAAATTTTTGTCAAAACCTCAGAATACTAACCACCCACCACTTCTTCAGGTGGTGGCAATGATGATGTTAAGACACCGCGGCTATTTAAACTCTTACTTGAAAGGTGCAAACTTCCATGGCCTTTCAGAGTTAAAAAAAGGTAATTCATCCAGTGTCTTCTTACCAGACATATACATGTGAGGGTGTATATTCTAGAATATACATCAAGAGATGGACCCTGGGCTAAAATTCCTCTGCGTTTTAGCCTTCCATACTACTCAACACAGCACACCATAGTGGTTAAGAGAGTGTGTTCTGGAGTTCGATTGCCTGGACATATCCTGCTTCCCGCACATTTTAGCTTACATGTGCTAATTAATTGGCCAATTACTAGGATCTACAAGCCCAAGTTTTCTCCTCTGTAATATCATAATAATAGTGCCCATTTCATAGGGCCGTTGATAGTTCCAAACGAGTTACCAGTAGTAGGGTCCTTAATACAGTGTGGGCTTGTAGAAGACAATAAATAATAGTTATTTCAGGTTGTGATGAGATGATGATGGTATACCCTCCACCAGAGTGTGACCACAGCACACTGGGCACCCTTCCATCTGCAAAGGGGTCAGCTTTGTGGGGAGCAAGAGCCCCACGGCTTCCCAACCACAGTCTTGACCCCCATAGCTCTAATCTGGGACTGGGAAGCCTTGGAGGCAGGCAGGCCTGCTCGGTGGAGAAATCAGCAGACAATCCTTCCTTGTCTTTCTCATTGAAACAAAGCCAGAAAATCCATGTGATGCAGAGGTTACCAATGCAATAATTTTACCTAAAAGTTAGTAACGTGCAAGCAGACCAGCAGTACCTGGGAACTTTTCTTCCTCTTCTATGTCATTTGTTAACTTTTCATAGGAATCTGAAATTGGGGGTAAATTCAGACTGTATTACCCTCTAGGCACCATGGTATTCCTGTCAGTGTCTTGAAGAGCTAAGGAGGAGGTGGCTATGGATAAGCAGGATGGGGCAGGCGCCATTAGCAGAGCAGCACAGATCATTTTACGACAGGTGGAAAGAACCCTTCAGCCTCTTTCCAGAGCTCTGCTATAATTTCCCTTTTCAGTAAAGAGGGATTAGCAGTTCTCTCCTTTCTTGGGAGTAGCGAGAATGCCATAGGCTGGCAGGCTTCCAGAGCAGTGAGCTCAGGCACCAGTTTCATTTCCCATAAACCAGGCTACCACGCATGAATCTAAAAATTCCTCTGCATCTCTCCTGACAGGGATCATGCCTCATCCCCTAAATCCTAAATCAGCATCAGACTGCAGAAGACTTTTAAACAAAGTTTCAAAGGGCCCAGAGACACAGGTTGAATTACATTCTCCTTTACAGAGGAGAGCACTAGCTCTCTCCTGGGCCGCAGATATGTTCTGACTTCTGGCTACTTACTTGAAAAATTAAGATTGATTAAAAAAATAATAATAACACAGGCAATGAAAGAAGCAGGGAAAATTCCTTGGATACAGTCAGAAAGCATGCTCCAAACATGTCCCTCTCTTGGGGTTTATTGGTTACTGATTAAAATGATAAACAAGCCAAGAAGTCCTCTCGCTCAAACCCAGTGACATTTATTCGAGAATTACTTATATTGGAAATCTTTTCTGTGCCGCTTCACAAAGGCTGTGAGGTAGTAATTCCATTCATCTGATCTCTGCACTTTTTTGAGAAATGAGGTCCATACCCTGACTTTGCTGATGGGGTGTCTGAAGCATTTGTTGTCTCCAGTCTCGCTGAGTGTTATAGCATAGAACTGTCCTTTGTTGAGGTAGGTCATGGGGCCCTCCCCTTGCTTCTGACGGAGAGATTTGGTGGCTTCCAGGGTGTACTGAAAGGTGCCACTGTGAACAGAAAACAGAGTGGTCACATTCACTCACTTGGACATTTCCGCCTTCCTAATCAATTACACATCAATACCATTTTGTACAAATATTAACCAATATTTACTCTATTTTAGAGACAAAACATAGCATATGTCAAAAGAGATGAGAGCAGACCAAAGGTCATTTCCAGTGCAATGTATACAGCATTTCTAATAGCAGCTCATAAACCAGATGGTTGGGTGGATGGGGGGAGTCCATGGTGTATCAGGCCAGTTTTGCAAGGAGTTGGCAATCAGGTGTGCCTGAAGCATAAAAACTCAGTGCATTTGCAATTTTTATCCCATTAAAAAAACAAATGTATGGAATGCTTTTGTTCAACCCATGTATATATTTAACCTTCTAACCAAGATATACAAATAGCTGTATCCCACTTTAAGCTCAAAATGTAAAAATCCAAAAAGCAAACATTCATTACTGAGAAACTAGTTTCATAGCAAACTGTCCTTTTTCAAACCTTCAAAAGAACTCATGACAGGGTTCTCCAAAGCAGGGGTTTGCAACTGGATCTTGGGCTAAATCTAGGCCACTCCCTGTATTTGTTAATGGGGTTTTACTGGTACACAGCAATGCTCCTTCATTTATGTCTTATCTGTTGATATTGTCTATGAGTGCTTTCACACTACAACAGCAAAGTTGAGTAGCTTCAACAGAGATCATATGGCTTGCAAAGCCTAAAGTATTCCTATCTATATAGCTCATGACAGGAAAAGTTTATGGAAGTCTCCTCTAAAAAATTTCCCTAACACATACAAAACATTTTCAAAACAAAGACACTGATTTTCCGGACTTGGAAGACTAGATCATTTAAAAAATTCTTAAATGTATGAGCCACACTCATTTTTTAACACTTTTATTCAAATATATTTGTCTGTTACAGGGTGCCAAAAATATTTGTCCACTACAGGATGCCACAGAATAGTAATCCACTAGTAAATGTTTTGTGTGTTTTCTGAATTGTCACAAATTCCTCATTGGGTCCATATATTTTTTAGCTCTTTAATTTCAGATTCCTTGAAAGGCCAGGTGCAAAGATGACTTTCAGAGTTCGTTTCCTATGGGATTACAGGCTACTCTTGTTTACTGTGTTAAATATTTCTATGATGTTTGATGTTTTTCAAAAAAATTCTCTAATGAAAAAAAATGTTAACAGGCAAAAAAATTAAGTGAGCACTCTTAACTGATAAAAATCTTAAGTTTAAACTAATAAACTATGTGAATTCCAGAATATGTTTCTCAGTATGAGGTGGGAAATAAAACATTCAAGACAGAACCAATTCCATTGCCACTTTGTGTGAAAAAGCAATTTCGATGTAATGCCATTGAAATTACAGATCTTGGACAGGACATTAAGAATCACCTAGACCTATAGTTCGGAACTATTTTAGGGCACAGGTTGCTTTAAAGATATATAGAAAGTAACAAACTTTCTTCCCAGAAAAATGCATATATAAACATAAATGATTTTGAACATCATGTCAGAATATCATAATATCATCATGTCCTCCAAACCTATGCAAACACAGAGCAGGAACCTCTGATTTGGTCCAGCTCCTTCATTTTACACCTTCTGACAGACTTGTTCACTCTGCTGGACAGTGACAGCAGAAGAAAGAAAAACCAGGTTCAGTAATGGTGAGTTCACAGTGCTCTTTTCCCAGGCCTGAGAGCTGACCACCTGGTTATCTCCATTTATATCGTATCAATTATATACGCATTTCTACATTTTAGAAGGCAATTTGGAATTCTCCCTCTCACACACATACAGATTCTGACTAGGGAGACTGAGATTGGCACAAGACCCTGAAGGATCAGGAGGACATCCAGTGGAAAGAGAAAGACTAGAAGACCCTATACATAAAAGCAAAGAGGGAAGAAATACCATGAGAGAGACAAAGCTCAAAAAGGGACCAGAACATGGAGGTCCCCGACCACCTTCATAAGGAATTTGTGTTTAATTCTGTCTGATATGAAGAAACCACTGACAAGTTTTGTAGTTGGGAGAAATAAAATCATTTCTCACCATTCTCTCTTGTCTTCAGGTATGATCATGACTCAAGGGCTTTGAAAATCTGACCCTCTACCTACAATACCCTTAATCTTCCTTCATTTCCTAGCAAACTCCTCCTGCAAATTCTTCAAGATTCAGCTCAAATGCTGCTTCCTATGAAGCCCTGCCCCTCACTCCATCTCTCCCATCAATCACCCAATACTCCAGCACATGGGTCCTCTCAGCTTTTTGAACATGTATCACTAGAGGAGGAGTTATCACTTTCCAAATGTATTGCAATTTGTCTGTCACCATATTTTATTCCTCCAAAAGCCTATCAGTCTCTTATAAAGAGATATTATATTTAATCCTCAATTCCTATCTCATTGCTGGTACATGGCAATTCCCTTAGTATATGAGAGCTGAGAGCTATGTGTAAGGTTGAATGGAGGGTAAAGAAAATGTTGCAGGGAGATTCGTTATACTGCTATAGTTCAGAAGAAAGTTGGCTAGAATAAAGTTGGAAGGGAGACGACGGGAAGAAAAGGCACATTTAGTACTTGGCAAGTGCTGTGCAAGTACAGCAGGGAGGAAGGTGACCCTGCCCCTCAGCTAGGGTGGCTAGGAGGATGGTTAAATCACTAGCTACAATACGAAATAAAAGAAGAAAACAGTTGCAGGGAAAGTGAAGGAGGAGAAGAAAGGGAAAAAAGATAAGTTCATCTTCCGCTTTTTGAGTTGGAGGCACGTAAGTCTGAGGTTTAGAGGAATATCTAAGAAGAGATGTCTAGCAAACAGACGGAAGAAGAGGAGACCTAGGCCTCAGAAAACTGAGAAATAGTGATTTAGAAATCATCACACAGAGAGGAAAATTAAAGACTCAAGAAATAAAACTGTTCAGCAAAGTAAATAAATATATAAAAGATTTAAAAGTATAACTTGGGAGAACATGTAAAGGGTTTTCAGTTAACCAGTTATCAGTTAATCAGTCTCCTGGGCTTCATCTCTAGGAAACCTACCTCGACGTCTGGTCATACATGTACTCCTCAGCCCCAACTGAAGCACTCCGAAATTTCTGCAAAGTTTAAGTCATCAAAATTAAAACAAATAAGTGAATCATTATGCTAAAAAATTTTTAAAAGTGACAAATGAACCCAAACAATTTTACCCTCTATTTAGAAAGGAACATAATAAGTTTTTGGCATTGTACTTTAAATCCACTATGAAAATAGTTCCCATTTGTTCATGGAACGTGTAACTGCGCTCTGAGAGCTACATTCAGTGGGTAATACATCTGTGATATATACATCATTCACATGTTGGCAGGTGTTCTCAAGCATTTCCAGGCACTGGAAATTGTTTCCTCATATAAATGAAACAACCCTTACCTTTTCTATTATCTCCAATACTTACTCCAAATGTCACAAATTCTAAATTAATGGAACACTAATTACAGAGAGGTCACATAGTATAGGAAAAAGTAGTATAGTAGAATTGCTAGAAGAATAATTCTGGAGCCAAAATGCCTAGGATCAAGTTCTATCTCTTTTACCCATAACATGTGGGTAAAGTACCATACTTTCTCTATCCATAAAATGCCTATTTTTCCTAGTTAATGGAAGGATGCATGAATAGAGGTGAAGTACTTAGAACAGTGCCTGGTACATACTCAGCACTATACATGTGTATTAAATGTTATTATACAGTAATAGCTTGACAAATTCAGTGCCCTTCTCCAAGGATCTCCTTCATTATCATAGTAGTATAAAAGTAGGTTGATTTTTTTTTGGAGGGGAGAACTCATTCTTATTACACATGAAGCAGTTTAGGTTCCATGGTGTTCATTTGTTGTAAATACATATTGTTCAGGTAGGACATACTTTAGAGGCATGTAAATACTAACTCTTGATACTAAAGCGAATATAATAGGATTTTCATGGAGGAAAAAGCATACCCTTTGTCACAGGTTTATCTGGACATACTTACAATTCTTCAGAGTTTACCCAATGCATCCCATGAACATTTCACAAATGCTTCCTGGCTGACTAAATAATCAGTTTTGAGTATCAAAGGTACAGACTTGTGTTTCTTTAACAATCAAATAATTAGCAAAACATCCACTGGTAATTTTCTGGGGCTTCACCATCTGCTTGGTGCCTGAGAAATACAGAAAATAAAAGACACTGTCCCAGTCCTAAAGAGATAAAAAGTGGTTGTCATAATATAGTAAATGATTAGGTATGAAAATTTATGTTCGCTCATTCATTCATTCATTCGGGTGTCCTGAAACTGGAAAAGCACAGAGCGGACACTACCAGGAAAGGAAGTTTAGCAATATTGTAGGAAGACTTCACCAAGATTGTGAGTTTTGCTCTGACTATCGGAGAAGCTGGATTACTTGAAGAATCTAAGAGAAAGTTATCTAGGTGAGAGAGAACCACCATGAATCAAGACAAAATGATGAGAACAACTGTGTGGCACAAGTGGCGCCAAGGACACAGGCCAGACATAACTAAGAAGGGAGGGCCTAAAAATCTATTATAGATCTTCACTTCCCTGTACAGTAGTCACTAGCCACATGTGTTATTTAAATTTAAGTTCATTAGAATAAATAAAATTAAGCATTCAGTTCCTCAGCCAATTAGTCAGATTTCAAGTATTCATTTTCCATATGTGGCTAGTGACTACTATATTGGATAGGATAAAAGAACATTTCCATCATGGCAGAAAGTTATATTAGACAGTTCTGATCTAGGAAAAAGCATTTACACTTAGTGTAGTTAGAAATTAGGAAATTTTGAAGTAAGAAACTAGCATGATAAATAAAAGCATTTAAGGAAGTGATTTCAAGATATAAGAGACGCATTTCCAAGATCACCTTTGTTTGGAGGACTATGCAGTAATCTATAACAATGCACAATGAACCAGTTTCGATAAAACTAGCCTTGAATGAATTCACCCACCATGCCATATAACTCTGTAGCTTGAGGATGAGCTGGACTACTAAAACACATTAGGCTTGTAAATGCTACAGTTCTAATTCCCCAGGTGATGTGAGAAAGCATGATATGAAGTTTTCAGATCCAAGAAGTGTCGTGTATGTGTTGACTGAAATACAGAACATTTCTCCAATAGCAGGAGTCCATGTGACTAAGAACTGGAAAAAACTAAGCATAGTGTGTACGTTACAGGCACCAGTATAAACTTTTTTCCAAATTTAAATTTTCTCTTCAATTCTGTTATATTACCTTTATTATTTTAAAGAATTAAATGTGTAATCTACCTTGAAAACATAACAATGCTTTAGATGCATGCAACCCACTCACACTGATGGATTATATCTTACTGCAATTTAATGTACTATAAAATCCCGTATCATTTGGACAGAGAAAAATGATAGTAAAGAAGGGATGATAACATATTTGTCACACTACCTTTAATCTACTTCGTGTGCTAGATGCTACAGAAACCACGGTGAACAAAATAAAAACAGGTCCTCATGGAGAAAAACACTAGTTAAATAATCATTCATTTAAAAATTACAAATCATGTGCAAGTACTCTGAAGAAGTGCAAGAGTTCTATAAAAGCATATCACAAATGAGAAAGTAAAAATCAGCACCACCGACAATCAGCCTCAAAGTTCTTGACAGAATGCTGGTTTCCAGTGGCACATGGACAAACCAACAGAAGAGAAGCAATATTTCTAACAGAAGTCAATAAGACAACACAGCCCCACAAAAGAATAACGCCCCCCCTCCTGAGAGATGGCTCCTTTCTTAGTAATGGCATCGTCAGTCCTTAGTTCCTCCATCTCCTGAACAAAGATGACAGAGGCACTCAGTTCCTGAACTGCCCCCACATCTTGACGGTATCCAATCCAGAGCTGGTCCTCACTGCCATAATCCCTCCTTAGACTCATCCAGCCCGAGCCAAACACTACACCACACTAACTCCCCTTACTGAGATGCTCCTAAGGCTCCCCAGAGCACACTGTCCCTTGCTGAAGCTGGGCTAAATAAACATAACTTTGACTACAGATATGTTCATGATGGTCTTTGGCTAATGGACTTAATACACAGGAAACTGATTCTAGTAGGGAAATGGAGGGGTAAGCAGGGAGGGCTTCCCTCAGGAAGTGACAAAAGAAGGATGAGCATGGAAGATGGTGAGGAATAGTCTAGAGCAGCACTCTCTAATAGAATTTTGTGCAGTGATGGAAATGTTTTATATCTGCACTGACTAATACGTAACCACTAGCCACACGATGGGACTGAGGAACTGATTACTTAATTTTAATAGCCACACATGTCCAGTAGCTACTGCTACTAAACAGCACAGTTCTAGAACATGGAATGGCATGCACAAAGGCCCAGAGGCAGGGAAAGCTCATCTGTTCACAGAACTGTGTCGCGCCCAGAGCAGAGAGGAAAAGGAGGAAAGAGGTGCAAGATGAGGTAGGAGAGGCAGATGAGAAGCACTGCTTTGTAGACCTGTCAAAAGATTTAACTCTTAGGTGTAATATGGGGACATTTCTGGGACTTGGAATTATCCTGAATGACACTGCAATGACTGATAGAGGCCATTATAAATCTTGCCTTAACCTACAGAATTGAGTGAGAGAGAGTATAAACTACAATGTAAACTATAACCCATGATTAGTGTCAATGCTCCAAATGTGTTCATCAATTGCAATAAATATACCACACTAATGAAAGAAGTTGTTAATGTGGGGAAGGGTGAGAGGTGTGGGGAGTGGGGCATATGGGAACCCTTATATTTTTTGTGTAACATTTTGTGTAATCTAGGTATCTTTTAAAAAAATAAATATATTTTTTAAAAAGATTTAAATCTTAATCCTAAAAGCAATGGGATTTAAGGAAAGGGGTGACATAATCAGATTTGCATTTTGAATAGACCTTCCCAGGTACAATGAAGAGAATGGACTAGAGGGAATAAACAGAGACACAGAGCAGTGGTATAGGCCACAGTTCAGGGCAGCTTGGACCAGAATGGTGGCATGGCGGAAGCAGAATGGAGACAAAGGGATGGATTTCAGAAATGTTTTTAAAAGATACAATTGGAAGAAGCAATAATGGATTAAACGGGGATGGTGGGAAAGCAAAGTGCTAAGAATAAATCCTAGTTGGCAGGAAGCGGACTTGGCCCAGTGGATAGGGCTTCTGCCTACCACATGGGAGGTCCGTGGTTCAAACCCCGGGCCTCCTTGACCCATGTGGAGCTGGCACATGTGCAGTGCTGATGCATGCAAGGAGTGCCCTACCACGCAGGGGTGTCCCCTGTGTAGGGGAGCCCCATGCACAAGGAGTGCACCCCGCAAGGAGAGCTGCCCAACGCGAAAGAAAGTGCAGTCTGCCCAGGAATGGCACCACACACACGGAGAGCTGACACAACAAGATGACGCAACAAAAAGAAACACAGATTCCCAGTGCCCTGATAAGGATAGAAGCGGTCACAGAAGAACACAAAGCAAATGGACACAGAGAGCAGACAACTTGGGGGGGGGGGGCGGGGAAAGGGGAGAGAAATCAATTAAAAAGAATAAATCTTAAAAAAAAAAAAAAAATCCTAGTTGCCTGAGCCAGAAGGATCTAAGATGGAGAATGCACTTTAGGGGGTAAGATCAGAAGTTAGATTTTTTATATTGTCCCTCTGAGAAGTCTAGATAGTCAAAATGCACTGGATATTATGGTTTGGGGCTCAAAGGAGAGAACTGGGCTGGGGAAATAAATTTGAGAGCCTATAGCATATAGATGATAACTAAGTTTGTGTATGAAGCCAAGATCATTTTCAAGAAATGAGAGTGATTAAAAGTACCAAACAGTGCTGCAAAGTAAAATAACAGCTATAGCTGAACTGGCAAATCCATTCATGAGGTGAGTAAATGGCCACTATGAATCTGACCAATGATCTTCCAATCTTATCAAACTTGACTATACAGAGAAAAACCTAAATCCTCCTAAAGTATAAAATGTGTATGCTAAGAACTTTGCAAAAATTTTCTTGATGCAAAAACACACTAACAATAGTGACAGAAATTTGGTGGTATCGTATGCACTGTATCACATGTTTATAATAAATATAATGAAATTGAGTGCATTAATTGCAAGTAAGGTCATTTTCTACTTTAGTACTTGAATCAACATTTTTGAAGATTTTATTTTTTTAAAATTTGTGAGGGGAAATGAACTACCAGCTAAAAATTAATTAAGTTTAATGGGATTTAGATTCAGGGTCACTATCAGTTTCAGGCTACAGATGAATATAAAATATATCTTTTGAGTAATAACATACAGTTATTCTTTGCTTTCATTTCAGAATTCTCTGCAAACTTTGTTAATTCTGCAAATAATATACTAGTGGTTGAATTATGAAATATATGGTAGAGATATCTGGTGCTCATTCATAAATAGTTGTCAATTCCTGAGTACAAGAAAAGACTAAGTAGAATAAAACTCCCCAGCTTTCTTGTGGTTATGGAGGATCACAAGACTAGTTCTAGTCAATGAAATGTGACCAGAGGTAATATGTGTCAATCCAAGTCAAAGAATTTACAAATCACTGTGGTCTCTCCATGGTCTCTTATGTTTTAAACATTTCTTAAAAACTTCAGGTGTTAATTACACTCTGATTTAGATTATCCACTACACACTTTGTTTATTCCACTGTGACCTCTGGCAAGTTTTTTAACCTCTCTGAACCTGTATCTCCTAATCTGTAAAACAGGGAGAATGACATCTTTCTTGGAGGATTATTTTAAGGATTAGAAATGAAATGTGTATGCTACAGTGCTACACGTATAGTAGTACTCAACAAATGGTAGCTATCATTTTTTCTCTTCATGGCTATAGATAGATAGTAAGCTTCTAGAGGGGACAAACCAGGGCATACCTCCTTCTGCCATCTACTGCCATGTCTAAGCACAGGGCCTAACACCTAGTATAAAATCCACAAATATTTGTCAAATGTTATTATAAAGAGGGTGTAGAACAAAATATGAATCAAAACAGCTAAAATTAGGGATGTAGTTGTGGCTCAACTGATAAGAATGTCCACCTACCATATGGAGAGCCCAGGGTTCAATACCCAGGGCCTCCTGATCTTGTGGTGAGCTGGCCCACGCACAGTGCTGCCACGCACAAGGAGTGCTGTGCCACACAGGGATGGCCCCCATGTAGAGGTACCCCATGCACAAGGAGTGCGCCCCGCAAGGAGAGCCACCTCGCACAAAAAAAGTGCAGCCCGCCCAGGAGTGGCACCACACACACCGAGAGCTGATGCAACAAGATGACACAACAAAAAAAGTGACACAGTTTCCCGGTAACACATGACAAGAATGCAAGCAGACACAGAAGAACACACAGCGAGTGGACACAGAGAGCAAGACAATGGGGAGGGGGAGGGGGAAGGGTAGAAAAATAAATAAAATAAATCTTTAAAGGAAAAAAAAACAGCTAAAATGAATCATTTCAATGCTGTTAAATTATATTACCACTGTCTTTTGAGAAAACCCAGCCTGAGTTGAACCAACCTGCTCCCTTCCCCACTACTGCTACACACAAAAGAATCAGTCTCTAATGCCAAATTAAATGTGCTCATTCAACAAGGGTCCTAAAACACGTTAAAGCTTGTCTAAAAGAAATACTCGGACCTGGCCCAGTGGTTAGGGCGTCCGTCTACCACATGGGAGGTCCGCGGTTCAAACCCCGGGCCTCCTTGACCCGTGTGGAGCTGGCCCATGCGCCGTGCTGATGCGTGCAAGGAGTGCCGCACCATGCAGGTATATCCCCCGCGTAGGGGAGCCCCATGCGCACTCTGTAAGGAGAGCCACCCAGGGTGAAAGAAAGAGCAGCCTGCCCAGGAATGGCACCGCCCACACTTCCCGTGCCGCTGACGACAACAGAAGCGGACAAAGAAACAAGACGCAGCAAAATAGACACAGAGAACAGACAACCGGGGGAGGGGGGGGAATTAAATAAATAAAATAAATATTTAAAAAAAAATAAAAGAAAAGAAATACTAGATCTTACACAAATTTTCATTAATGAAATTTTCTTGGTGGAGGTACTCTGAGCTCATCTAATCCTACAACTAGTTGGCAATGCCACAATTAAAGATTATAGTAGATCACAAACTTAATTTATGGAAGTTTGATATACAATATGCAATATCAATACAGATTTTCAAACTAGAACAGGAAAACCAAAATCATTGTGAATAATCTTCACATTTAGCTTCTGGTAAATTTCTTTATTCTCTCATTCACTTCAAAATAAAACCCAGAACACAATAGCTTCCTTTCATAAGGCTTTTATCTGCAACACAAACACAACTGATAACACTACCCCCAAAGAGCATGATGGTTTGGTTGACATTGGACCACATCCATGGGCTCTTCTATAGGTAATGGAATATTTCCACACCATGTTAGAAAATACAGCAGTGGCAGCCCTTTAGCAAAAACATGTATACTTCACATGGGATTGGGAAATAGTTGCGGTTATTACTTTTCCTACCCAGAAGCACCCCTGACTATGTAAGAGTCAATTAAATGTTTGATAATACCAAAGACTCTATAAAACCCATTGATCAGGTTTTTTTTTAATTCTTTTTTTATTTCAAGCAATACTACAAAAGAAGTTAAGGAAGATATTTTAAGAAACATTTTTTAAAAATATTACAAGGACATTGAAAGTTTGCTTGTAAAGCTCCCAGAACCCAAGCGATACGGCAGTCTCTTACGGGCATGGAATTTATTGTGTCTTGCTCTTATCATTCCCTGATTTCACAGAATATAGCAAGCACTCAGGAATAACCAGTGCCAGGACTGGAAGGGCTGCTAGTTCAACTTGTCTATGCTAACTCCCTACCAACACTGTAGAGAGCTAGTCCACGTTTGTCAACCTTTTGCTCTTCTTTAGTTCACCTGAGAGAGAAAGAATGTCTAATGATTTAGATAAAAGGCACTCAGATTTTGAAAAATGTCTGGGTGAGTTGAGTCACTGTCTCAAGCAATGGAATAACTGAGAATTAAAAGGTCCCATAAAGTATTCTCAAGTGTAGAGGTAGGGGCTAAGGACACAGATTCTGGATCTAGAAAGCTTAAGTTTGATTCCCATCTCCCTCACTATGCTCTATGACAATGGACAAATCACTGATGTTCTTTGTGCCTCATGAAGAAAACAAAGATAATAATAGTACCTGCCTCCTAAGGCTACTATGAGAATAAAATGAGTATATATCAGTCAGCATGATGCCCTGCACATAATAAGTGCTCATGAAATGTCTATTATTTAAGGATGCTATATCAGCCTCAGGTGACTGTATTTTGTCCCAGTGGCAACTTAGTAGGCAGACAGGCAGGCTGTAGATATGTATTTGGCATACAGTCACCATATTTCCTACTCTTCAGGAAATAGGAAACCATAAATTTCCCTCTTCTTGGGAAGCGGGTGTCGCTCAAGGAACTGAGCTCCCACCTACCACACGGGAGGTCCCTGGTTCAGTTCCCGGTGCCTCCTAAAGAAAACAGTGAGCTGGTGCGACAGGCAGGTGTGGTAAGCTGACACCACAAGATGATGCATAAGAGACACAAGAAGAAAAACACAATGAGAGACACAACAAAGCAGGGAACAGAGGTGGCTCAAGAGATTAGGCACCTCCCTCTCACATCAGAGGTCCTGGGTTTGGTTCCTGGTGCAAGGAAGATGACCAGACACAGCAAGTGCAAACATAGAGGGAGTGGGGAGAAATAAATAAATAAATCTTTTTTTAAAAAGTTTTCCTCTTCTATTATTGTCTTTTATTGATGCCCAGCTGGGCTGAAAAATGGAAAGACAACAGTCATTGTCTCAAACAGGGAAGCACTGCTCCTTAATGTTAAAGAAGCTGACCTGAACTAATAGAAAAAAAAAAAAAACCATTACATATTCTGGGTCAAAAATTGGAGATGTGACCTACAATTAAATCATCAATTAGCATTCTACAAAACTCCCAAGACAATTCAATGGAGACAAATCATCTTTTTAGTAAATGGATATTCAACAACTGGATATAGATATGGAATAAACGGATCTAACCTTTACCTCACACCATATATAAAAATTACTTCAAAATTGTTCACAAACCTATTTTAATCTAATTTTAATATTAAAATATAAAATGTCTAGAGGGAAAAAGATCTCTGTGCCACTGGGTCAGGCAAAGATTTCTTAAACAGAACACCAAATGCATATACTATAAAAGAAAAAAATTATAAAGTAGGCTTAAGATTAAACACTTTTGCTCTCTGAAAGACATAGCTAAGAAAATAAAAAGGCAAACCAGACTGTAAAAAATTATTTGCAAAACATGTAACTTACAAAGGGCTTATATTTATATTATTTAAAGAATTCTGACAACAAAACAAAAGGAAGACTAAACGCCTAATTAAAAATTGGGCAAAAGCTATGAGGACACTTCACAAAAACAGTAATAGAACCAAACAAGCACATGAAAAGATGTTCAGCATGACTAAAATGCAAACTTAAACCACAATGAGACACCACTACATACCCACTTAAATAGCTAAAGTTAAAAAAACTGATAATTGTTTTACAAAAAGAGAAAAATAAAAAGCAAAAAAAGACTAATACCAAGTTATTAACAAGAATGTAGAAAATGGGGACTCTCATTATACTGCTGTGTGAATGAAAATGATACAGCCACTTTGGAACACATTATGGCAATACTTATAAAGTTAAACATACATTTACCATATGATCCAGCAATTCCAGCCCTAGGTATTTACCCAAGAGAAATAAAAACATAAGTCCACATAAAAACATGTACATGGATGTTCACAGCAGTTTTGTTCATATAGCCAAAGTCTGGAGGCAACAGATATGTCCATCAAGGGATGAGTACATAAACAAATTGTAATATATACTTACCATGGAATAATACTCGCCAATTAAAAATACAAACTATTAATTCAAGCAATATAGATAAATCTCAAAAATATTATGCTAAGGGAAAGACAAACATAAAAGATTTACATATTGTATCATTCTATGTATATGACATTTCAGAAAAAGCAAAACTAGAATGACAGAAAGCAGATTAGTGCTTGCCTAGAACAAGGGGTAAGGGGAGAGCTTCAATGGAAAGGGACTGAAGGAAATTTGAGGGTGGAGAACCTCCTAAATCTTGATTCTGTTATCCATTACAATTACCAAAATTATCAAATTGTACACTTAAACAAAAAGCAAAGATAATTGTTCCTGTAAGTTCCGTAGGCACACGTAAATTCTCTACCAAGAGAATGTGTAGACTCTATTTGTAAAGTACCAAGTATAGACACATTTACGTACTTGGTTATTGATAATACAAATTCTCTTTCTTGACTCTTCAATTAGACAAGGTTTTAAACAGTTATTTTGAAAAAAATTAATAGGCAGGCAACATCTTCACTTCAGCAACCATATGGAAGACTGCAAATAAAAAAGGTCAAGGCAAAAATGTTTCCAAGAAAGGCGCTTCCACGCAAATATCTCTTAATTATTTAATTTTAAAATGAATTATAACTAAATCATAACTAAAGGGAACCATCAGCTAAGAGTCCAGAAATACAGTCATATTCTTTGCCACACATATACCGGTTTATTCAACCTGTTCATAAAGAAACAAGCAAAGAAAGGAGGGAGGAGCAAATGGAGAAAAAATCCGGTGGGCGTTCCGAGTTTAGGCTCGGCTCGCTCAGGAGAGGGCGGGCGACTCACCTCGGTGGCCCCGTCTTTGAAGTTCTCGCTGTAAGTGCTGTCGGGGGTGCTGCGCTGGTCGTCCTTGAGGTAGGTGCTGTGGGCGGCCATGGAGGGCACGTCGTACTGCGTCTGCTCAAAGATGACCACGCGGTGCTCCTCGCTGTCCCCCCGAGCGTAGTGCACGGGCGGGGCCATGAACACGGGCGTGAACTCTTCCGCCTTCACCACGGTGATGCCTGACACGGGGACCACGGCTGGGCTCTCGGGGACGTTGGTGCTGTATTGTTCCCGTTTGGAATTCTCTAAGTGGTCTTGATTTAGGGAGAGGTTCACTGGAACAGTCTTTAAGACCTGGACTCGGTTTTCTCCTCCACTCAGATTACTCGGGGCTTCGCTGGCGCCAAGACAGTTTCTGTGTTAAAACCCATCCCACCCAACGTGATAGAATTAGAAAACCATCAATTTGCAACTCTACTAAAATAAGCGTTGCGGGCAAATAATCAGCCGCTGGGAATGCCATTAGGAGACAGGCTGATGGCGACCTTTACCATAGAAAGACCAAGCTGACGCCACCTGAATCCACCACTCAATCTGTGCATCACCCCAAGCAGTACATCAGTGTGCCTCCTGACGTCACACAAGGTGAAGGAGTCAGTCCTACTGTAAAGTAGTATTGAAAATATATATACTTCTTACCCTCAATCAAGCTTTTACATCCAACTAACAGCTTCCGCAAAATACAGGAAGTAGAACAACTTAACGGACATCAAAAGAAAACAATCAGTGCAGGACATCTTACTGATTTCTTCAGCAAGTCAAAGGCATGAAAAGAGGGAGGGGGTGGGAGGACTGATCTAGATTGAAAGAGATTTAAAAGACAAAATTATCAAATATAATGAGTACATCTTGTTGGATCCTGATCTGAACAAACCAAAGAGGTACTTAGGAGGGAGGCAATGGAATTTTCCAGGCAAATGAATGTGAACTGGATATTAGGTGATAATTAAGGAAGTATTGTTTTTAGGTATGGTAATAATTTTGATTTATGTAATAAAATGCGTTATTTTTTAGAGATATAGATTGAAAGTAGATAGACGTGAAATGGCATGTTGACATGGACTTGTTAAAAATTATATTAAGGGAAGGGAGGAAGGAAGACAAAAAGTAGATTAAGTAGGTGCAACAAAAATATATCATTGCTGAACCTGGGATGAGTATTTGAGGATGACGGGATGTGGATACTATCCTCTACTTTCCTGTATGCTTGAAAACTTTCAAAAGAAAAAGTTTAAAAATAGCCCCCTCCCCCTCAAAAGAAGGGGTGGGGGACAAATGAGTAATTTGAAAGGGGGGGGGCAGTGAGCCAGAAAGATATTTTTCACCGTTTGTGGGCTAAACTCCTTTTAGAAAAAAACAAAGGGGAGAGGATATGGCTCAAGTGTTTGAGCTCCCACTTCCCACATGGGAGATCCCGGGTTCCGCTCCCACTGCATCCTGAAAAAAACAAAAAATGATCAACAAGCAAAACAGATGAAGAAACTAACTCAGGTAAGCCAATGTGGCTCGGTGGTCAAGCACCGGCTTCCCACCAGATTCAATTCCCCACCCCATATCTCAAAAAATAAAAGAAAATTGTTTATAAAAAAGAAAAGAAAAAAACAAGATAATGGTAGTTTATCATTAAAATATTTTAGCCAAATTGAGAAATAACATGAGCTCACTGCCTCTGATATCTTTAGCACTGAATTACCTTCGGGGCTTAAGGAAGTAAAATAACTGAGCTTATGTAAGACAAGATCTCCCAGATCTCAGATCTCCTTTCTGGTACAGAGAGAAAGGGGAGGGTTTAGAAAATTAATTCTTGCCAGGCTAGGATGAAAGACTTTTCATTTATACCAAGAAATCTGAGAGAGAGCAGAAGTGAAGAGGAACTAGTTAATGGAAGATTAATGTTGATAACAAAATTCTTTCACTATTAACTTCCCTTTGGCCAGCAAAATCTGGGACCACCTCTCACTTACTTATGGATTATTCTGAATGAAATGGGAGAAAATACATGCTCTGCACAGAGCCCATTCCATTTGTCTGCTTATTTTTTTAACTAGCATGAGCTTTCTGGAGCTTACTGGCATCTCCCATTAAGAGAAATATTCAAATAGAATTGGTTCCTCTAAAATTGGACCCTCATGGTTCCTCTCTGTAGAGAAGGAAGTCCATTAGCCTCTGAGCTTTCCTTTTAAGCAGGACTTGGTATTTTTAGCTTTGATTTTTCAGATTAAACTTCAAAGCGAAGCTTGAGGGAAGAGTGGCTCCACATGAAAAAAGAAAAAAGCAGAAAAATCTCTAAATTTCTCTGAGTCTGTCACAGATCTGTAGAAATTATTCTAGAAAATAATATCTAAGGAATAAAATCACAAGTCTACAAACATTCTGCAACAATATAAGGTTTTAGGTATTTGTTTCGTGGCTCAATCAAGACAGCAAATCTATATGTAATACACAGTGAAGTTTTAGAAATTATGTTTATCTGAATCAAGTTAGCTGGATGATACCAAAGCCCAGACAACCTATTTATATCAGCTTTCCTAAACTCCGTTGTCCAGAACATTGCATGGAATGTTAACAGATGTTCCTCAAAGAAAGGAAACCATAAAATTTTTAAAAATCACATTGAAAAACAACAGCACAACTGCTGTAACAAGACCAACTTCGGGGGTGAGGGGGGTTCCACATCACAAAGATCATGAACGCAGTTACTAAAGTCATTGGACATTCTTTCACTTGTTCAACTGTAACCCAGCATTTCTCAAACTCATTTCAACCTCTAGACCCTTTGTGGAGGAATAATTATTAATGTCTTGCAGATAATGTTCTGCAGATTCAGCTTAGAAGGGTCGATCTACACTGATTGGCTACCAAAGCAGTTACCCAGTTTCCACATCTGTAGGCTTTCACACGTGCACAATCTCATTGGCTTTGCCAAAATATTCAAACAACTTTTCTATAGTTAGAGCCCACTTCAGGTCAACTTTCTTAATCCTTTAACTCATACAAATGTGAATTCTAAACAAAAAACACAGAGCCAAAACATTTTTCAGTGTTCTTAAAACTAATAAATAAGAAAATTACAGCATTGTACAAAAATCTAGTTGAATCACTAGTACCACATATTACCATATTATCCATATACCAGTCATGGATTCAGCACCAACCTATCACGTGTTTAACTATGGCTATGTAAGACAGTATTAACTTTATTTTTTTTTTAATTTCTTTGTCTTTATTTTTCAATGTTACATTAAAAAAATATGAGGTCCCCATATATCCCTCACCCCCCAGTATTAGCTTTAGAGCTATGCCAGAGAACTTCAGAAAGGTGTCAAAATAAGGAATAGTTAGAACAAAAGAATTACTATGATACGCCTGCAATAGAATTTACAATTGAACCAACTATTATAATACAAGAAAAATGCAATGAGAATGGTGCATTAAATAAACTTTTTTTAAAAAAATTGGATCATAGTAAGATGCTGTTATTTTTCCAAGTAACAGCTCATGAAGACAAACCATTTTAATATCATGTTAGCACATGGCACCTTAAGTTATAAATGATATCCTTCAAAATTACACTCAACCAGAAATCTTCTAATTCATAATTAGTCTTCACAAAATGATTTAGTCTATACTGTATAATATCCTTCAAAATTACACTCATCCAGAGGTCTTCTAATTCAGAATTAGTCTTTACAAAGTCTATACACCACTGCCAGTTTTTCTAACGATGCGCCATTGAAATAACAAAAATAACCATCAAAATGCCAAATAACAATGATTTGCTGTCTCTTTTTAATGATGCTTTAATGATGAATAATGTAGGCTCTTAGACAACATTAGACTCATTTTTAGACTGGTCTTTCTAAAACTCATTTTTCCCTGATCCCACTATGATTCTCTGGTATAGGACTTAGCAGTCAGCACATGCTCAGCTTAATAAACACTGGCTGCATGAGGAAAAGTAGCAGGAGCTAGAAAGTGTCGTCATTGCTGCCAACTGGATCCCAAGGACTCAGGGCAGTGTGGACTTTCATAAGATCCCTAGTGGAACAGTGACTCAGATGCAGACAGCCTTAATCTTCTGCTGCAGGTGTTCCTTGGAAGTGATGGACTTCCCAGGCTGCAGGCTGCTGGAGTGGTCCCTATCTACTAGTTATGGCTTTCTATGACAAGATAATAGTGTCATAACTTGTTCCTATCAAGGCCAGGTGAAATTCTGACATATGTGCCAGAGGAGACTTCATTTCTCCTGGCTTCATAGTCTATATGAAAGAACCTTTAATACAAAAACACTGTGGCCTTTCTCCATCCCTTTACAGGGAAGAAATTCTTTGATGAGTGAGTTTGGGAGAAGTAGCTGAGTAGGGAGGGTCAGTCCCTTCTGTACCTTTCTGGTCAAAGAGAAGGGACACCCAGCCACCCCCTGTGCGCTTATCAGGGAGGCCTGAAGTCCTGCCTGGGGCCAGGTGCACAAATTTATCTAAGTCAAGACAGAAGTGTTACAAGCTGCACATTCAAAGTCACCTTCTCTGACTGGCTTCATCAGAAATAACGCTGCTTTAAATAAAAAGCTTTTTAGTTGCAATTTGTCTGCCTGTGTCTTATTTTTCAACTGCTCTTAACTCCTAAGGCCTTTAGTGCCCGTGCCCCCTGAGGGTGGTCCCATCCATTCAGGGCTCTCCACCAGCTGCCTCCCTTGGCTGAGAATCAACCTAACCTCCTGCCTCTCACCCCTTGTCAAAAGGATTCTTCAGGTATCTCATTCCCTCAGGGCCTGCTCACAGGTATAAAGCCAGGGAATTAACCAGAAAAATTATTCCAGTCAATGGGCTCCTGCCGATCTTTCACCCCTAACTTAAAGCTTCCTCGGAAGGGGGTGTCTGATGACCCTGTGGATGCACAACCAAAAACTGTGATTTGCTTCCCCGCTGTGAGATCTGGTCTTTGTGGAGACTCTAAAAGGCAGATCGAGGGCACTAAGCTTTTTGATTCCCATCTCCCAACTCTTCTCCAGAACAAGAATTAGTTTAATACTGTTGCTCTAAAAAAAATTTTTTAAACCATATAAGAAGTTATTCTGGGACCCAGACATATTCCTCTGCATAATGCCATACCTTTTATCCTGGTCTTCTTGGCTGTCACTTGCTTTGCTTACAGACAGCAGTCTCTTGTCTCGAGGAACCTGGAAACACCACCAACCATCAATCAGACTGACATATACACAACATGTGCAAAGCAAGGCACCAGCATAAGCAAAGGAACTAAAATGGAAAAGTTCTCCAGGAATTATATCTGGGAGATGGTTATGTATAAGTGGCCTGAATGACAATGACAATGAAGCCAGAATCAAAGGGGTAACCATGGGACCACAACAATCAAGGAGCACCCACTCTTCTGCCATACCTGCTGTCATAGATGGCCATGTCTGGGCACCCCTGGGCCTGGGCACCTCCTGTGCCCTCCCCCACCTTCAGAATGGGTGAGGGGGTAAAGGAGCAACATGAGTGGAGAGTGAAGCTGGACATCTTTGTATCCAAAATACAGCCTTCACTATTTTGAGATGAAAGAGCATTTATACAAGTCCTGTGATTTCCACTCACCCAGCCCAGTCAGCTGGATTTGGGAGACTAAGAGTCTGGGAGACTAAGACTGCCTGGGTTCGAATCTTAGCTCCACCACTAACTAAACTATGCCTTGCTTTCCTCATCTGCAAAATGGAGATAATGATAATTACACCTCATAGGACTTTTATAAGAATTAAATGAGTTAATTATGTTGAAGCACTTAGAGTGTCTGGTACTTTATAAATACCTTCTAAATAAAAATAAATCAATTTTAAATCTCATTCATAGGTCCATTTTGAGGGTCTACAATGTACCAGGCATTGCTAAGTGCTAGATAGAAATGAGATGAACAAAACATAGTACCTGTCATCTTCTGAAGATGATGGACAAAAAATGTCAAAACCCAGTGATCTGAGATAAAACTGAACTTTGCGCTGGAAGCTCTGGGATCTTAGAGTGCTGCTCTCCAGGGGAGCTAAGCTCTGAGTAGGAATTTGTTGGATGAGGAAGGCTTTCCAGGCAAGGAAGACTATAATTTATAAGAAGGCTTGAGGGTATGGCAGTAAGGAAGGCATGACTAACTCAAGGAAGAAATGAACAGATGATGTGCTTCAGAGATAAGCAAGTCAGGAGAGAAAGGACTGTGAGTCAGGGGTGTGTATTTTACTTCTTTGCAGTTCCTTTAATATGCTGTGTTCTATGGCACAGTCAACTTTCCTTGACTGTCCAGGCATTCTAGACATCACACAAAGTCCATCCTAGGGCCCTCAAACCCCACCACCACCCTACCCATACTTTCTCCAGGCTAAAGTCTGACAGTACTTTGAGTCCCATCTTAATTGTAGGTACCTGTGATTAGACTACAAGCGCCATGAGATTGTGAATGGTTATGCCCCAAGCACCTCAAATATAGAAGGCTCTCCCTAAATACTTGTTGAAAGAATGAATCAATCAAAATCACCCGGTAAATGTAGATCTGAAAACAAAGGGATTCCTTACCCTTTGAATGGTGTTTTTACCAAGAGGAACCTATGTGAGCTCTAGGCTGACAACCATGTTTGGTCTATAGGCTTGGACACAATCCAACAAAGGAGGGTTTACTTTGGGTTTATTCCAATCAGGGAATCAGGAACCTTTCTGAATCATTAACCTTTGGCTTTCCAAAGACCCCCCTTAGAGAAATCAAGACCTCACAACTCAGTCCCTTCTCTTGAGTTCTAGACCCACAGTACTGTCTATCAGACACCCCTACCAAACATCCCACAAGCACATCAACATTAACGCAAAAGTCTTTTTCTATATCCACCACCTTGGCCAATCTGGGAATCATCTTATACATCTTTCTCCTAGCAATGGGCTCTCCCTATCAGCTCCCACTCACACACAAACAGTTGCCAACTTTTATTAAACAAATTAAAGTTGAACATTTGTTTTATTAAACAAATAAAAGTTTTGAACATATTATGTAGTCTCTATTTAGTGCCTGCTTACATAATTGACTTAGGGAGAACTCACATTTGCTGACCCAGGAATCCTCACCACCATTTTCTTACTTCAGGTACTACTGGGACTACTGCAATGGACTACCCACTGGTTCCCTACCCCCAACCCACCTCTCTGCTGCTGCTGCTGTAATATGTGTAATTTCTCCAAGCAATCAGGTCTATGTTCAAAATCCTTCAGTATTGGAGGAAATGATAACAAAGGCTATGGTAGAAGCATTATAGGACGTTTTTTCTTCTTTAAGATTTTTACGCATTTTCTAGAATAGATATGTGCAAGATTAAAATTAAAGGTTTTTAAAAAAAATTTTTTGATAGTTTAGGAATATTCTGTAAGGCACTTATTCACTCATTCACCCAGCAAAAAGCAAGGTTGTGTACCTAATCCTGGGATTGTATCTGGCAAAAGAAAGCCTCACCCCCAACCTGGCCTGGCAGGATTCTTCAAAAGAGAGTAGTTGTCTTCTGATCAATCGTAACTCCCTTCTCCTCCTCATTCACTCTCCACAGTTCAGCAGGGCTGATTACCGGATTCCACCGAGTACAACTTGCTGATTTATACCCTGCATGCTTCACCTCCTATTTATTTGCTGAAGTGCTCTGTCCCACTCTGTGGGCACTGCTTCCTCTGGAAAACCTCCAGAGAACTCTCTGTGAGGTGTTCTCACCCTCCTGTGTGCTCCTGGGGCACATCCCTATTTTTCCTTTAAAATAAAAAACCTTTTAAAAAGTTTTTACACTATGCATCACGGCTATTGGTTCATGGGACCACATTTGTCCCGGACTGTGACCTCTCTGAGGTGTTAAAACCTGCCCCATCTGCCTTTGAACATTCAGTCCACCCCTGTACTGGCTAGCAACATCGCAGGAAGGTCACAGATGATCAGCGAATATTTGTTGGATGGATGGGTGGACGGACTAATAAGCCAACACACTAATTTACAACAGCACCAGGTCAGTAGAACAATGAGAACTAACTACCAGGGAAGCACATTCTCACTAGAGCTGAAATCAGGTGATTACAGACCACCAGTTACCTCAGGGAAAAAATAAAATGAACTAAAGTAAGTCAAGCTACTTCTTAAATTATCTAGCAAACTATGTATGTCATGAATACACAGTGTGAAATCCATTCAAAACTCATGCTTGACTTTGAAGCTGCTATTGGTAATTAGGTTAAACTGGATAGACAACTGAACCAGGATTTAAACTAGGATTTGTTGTTTGTCAGACACACTCCTCTCTGTATAGAGCTCATTACTGTCACTCCAGCCTTAATAGTAAAGAAAAATGGCATATATGACAACAATAATCTATTAGCACTTTCAAAGAAGTATAAAGTTTATAGAATTTAATGTGACATGATAATTTAATGATAGTATGACAGCAATTTAATTTCCCAAGGCTTACATTTAAAAAAAAACAACAGACTCTCTCATTATAATTAGCATTTCATTTTACTACAGAATTTGTTCTATCCTCAAATTTGATTGAACTTTGCTATAACTTTAACAGCAGCATTTATAAGCTGTGAATATTAACAGAACTGAGGCTTCAACATAACCATTTGAACATAAAAGTTTTTGAAAACAAGACTAATTCTTTCTATAGATATTAAAATATTTCAAGCAAAAATATAGTCTTATGTAAAATGAAAAGAGGCATATAACTTTATTAGTCCCCACAGTCTTAGAAAATATTCTATTTACATACTTTATACCCTAAATTAATAAATTAATCATGGACAATATTAATTAAACAGAAAGTTACAGACTTGGTTAGAACTTGAGTTTTATGCAAAACTCCCCACCCTGCATCTCAAAATATTTACAGAGAGTAATATTTCGACTTCCTTTTAAATGTGAGCAAATGTGCAGGAGGTGAAGGAATTAAGGGCACCGTATTTACTAAAACTTAATTATTAACTTATGAGAAACAAAACACATTGCTTTCATAAATTAATAACTGTTATTGTTCCAGGGTATGCTTCTTTTTTTTATTAATACAAAATAATTGCCATCTAGTACAGATGTCTGAAATAACGTCTATTTCACAATGAAGGAATAAAAATCTGAAAAAATAAAAATAATATATTTCTTCAAAATGTATCTTAATATATTTCTTCAAAGTTTTATAAAAACTAGTAATTAAATAAATAAAGACAAAAAAATAAATAAAAATGGGGGAAAAAAAAACAAAACTAGTAATTGACATATCAGTTTAACATTACAAAAGTCACCCCAAAAAGGTGCAATAACCTGAGTGATTAAATCAAGGTCACTTCATGATGTTAATAGATTTTAGACATCAAGAGAACTGTCAAGTTTTTTAGAAGGTTTTTATTTTAAAGGAAAACTATGGTATTCAATTTCTCACTTTGCAAATTCAAGCCTAAGGATGAGACCACTTCCAAACATTAAACATTAACACAAAAGTTTAAGAAATCTGGCATGGCAAGAAATGGCCTAGTACACAAAGCATCTAACCTGTAAATTCTGTGCTTCTGTATAATCCTCAGTAAATATTGGAAATTTTCACCCCAAAAATTTTTGAATTTAGCCTTGTGTTTTTCAGATGAGCACCTTTAGTTGAAAAAGGGTTGAAATAAAACTGCCACAAATAAAGAAAAGAAGAAAGCGAACCTACCATGAAACCATCTTTGTTTTTTGGGCTCGTTTTTATCAGGTGCTATCTGTAATGAGTTCACTATAGAGACAGCCCTACTTACATGAAACATAACTTAGGCCCTGAAGCATCCTTCCACCCTGTGTTTTCCATTTGGAGCTCCAGCCCCCTTCATTCTGTGTCACGAGCTATGTTGGGAGTTTTACACCTTCACCAGAAGGCCCTCAGAATCTGCCAACTCCAGCTCTCTTGGTCAGGGGAAAATGATGGATCTAGCCTGGCAAGGGCTCCATGGAGCATTCTGTTCAGAAATTTCTCCAGCACTTTTTTTAGCAGTATAAAATGTATTTTTTGAGTTCATAATATCCTCATTTAAAATACCCAGGAAGAGCCAACCTGTCAGTCACTCACACCTTCATCTCGCATTAGGGGTTGGCCCTGGTTTCATTCATTGCCCTGTGGAGAGAGCCCTACTGGGAGTTTTCATAAGAAAACGAGAAGAGGTTGAAAAAGGAATGAGTAATTTTAGATAATTTTGGCAGGAGGGTAGACCTGGGTGAGGTGCTGAGTTGATGGTGGTGGTGGGAGATCTTCAGAAAGTTTGAAAACTCTGGTTTAGGAAAGAGACAGGAAACAAACTTGAAAGAGTGGGGACCACTGGAAGGCTAAAGAAAACTGGAAGGAAATAGGAAGGAAACTGAAGCTTACTAAAAGGAAAACTATGCCTCCAGGGTGATTTTTGACTAAAGCTCTTATGATTTTCTCATGATGGGGATGGGGTAAGGGTGGGACAGGGATTCAGTTCTTATTCTAAAACTGGAGTTCTTGGCATCCAACCAGCAAAATACACACAGCCTTTCTCACCTTTGTGCCAAGTCCCAGCATAAGCCACAGGTGCTGACAATCAAAGCAGGCAATAAATCTCCTCATTCAGTAAATACTTGTTGATTTTTTACACTTCACTGGTCCTAAGAGAGCAAGTCATACCAGGTATAGTCTTTTTTTCTTTTTTCCTATCTGGTTTCATCATCGTCTTTTTGGTGTGTTGCTTCACTGCGTGGGGGCCTGAGCCTCTCTGTGCAGGTCTGGGATGCCTTTTTCTTTTTTGCACCAGGAAGTCCCCAGGGATCAAACCTGGGTCCTCCATATGGTAAACAAGAGCTCATGCTTGAGCCACAGCCGCTTACCCAGGTATAGTCTTATAGTTAAGGCAGACTATTGTTTTTTGTTCAAGTTCCTGAAATACCCTTATTTTATAAGATCTATATGGCAGGTATTGTTGATGTAAGTCAATCACATTCAATTATTTTAGTGGTTTTCAAAGAAAAGTTTAGCATTCATTGAAACAAATAACGACAGGGTTTAACAAAATTAGGTTTTAGAATCGCTGCAAAAAGAGTTCTACAAAAGCGTTCTTTGTAATGTTTCCTATAAAACTGAAACCTAAAAAATCTGGAAACCGGGAATGTCTGTTATAAAACCAAAAAATCTAGGAGCAACGTAAATACCCAACAACAGGGTAATGGCTAACTAAATTATGGTACATCCACACTATGTATTCTTTTCCAGCCACCAAAAATCATAAACTTAAAGTAGAAATGGGAGCAAGGAAGTATTTGTAATATGACGTTAAGTTGGAATAATGTAGGTAATATGCACCTATGTGAACAAAGGGCACAAAAAATAACTATACAAAACTGAGAACTTTCTCTGGGTGAATGGCGACGTTCTGCTTCCACAGATGGGAAAGCAGGGAGGCAAGGAGAACAGGAGGAGGAAGGGCTGAACTCCATAGCAAGTGTGGATACATCATTTCTCTGGCCTGGATGAAGAATCGGTCCCCTCTGAGCTTAGGAGGCCGTGTTCTCTCTTCCTACCAGTGGAGGTCTGGAGGTGGGAAGGGGGGTGTGGGGTCTACCTTGTAGTAGTCATACAGCAGGCCCAGAGCAGCAGCACTGTCCTCATCACCATTAATGCTCATCATTGCCTTGGTGGCCGCCGTCAGGGGATTCTCCAGATAGGACTTCCAGGCTTCATCCTCACTGGTGTAGGCTCTTCGGGTATTGAAGGGAGGGTCACTGGGCATGGGCACTAAGGCCACCACTCGTTTGCTACTAGGAAAGCAAGAGAAAAGTGAGGTCCATTAGCAGAAAGAAGTGTTCCTTTTTCCCCCTAACCTGCACACATTATATGGTTTCAAGTACCAATTTGTGTTTCCCCCAGGTTGGGAGAGACAGAATGAAAGCATAAAACTAAAGTGACAGGGAAGTGGATGTGGCTTGAGGGATTGGGCTCCCATCTATCATATAGGAGGTCAAGGGTTTAATTCCCAGGACCTCCTGGTGAAGGCAAGCTAGACCAAGTGGAGAGCTGGCCTGAGTGGAGAGCTGGCACAACAAGGTGATGCAACACATTGAGACAAGGAGAGACGCAGACCAGGGAGCTGAGGTGGTACAAGAGATTGAGCACCTCTCTTCCCCTCCTTAAGTACTCAGGATTGGTTCCCGGTGCTGTCTAAAGAGAAAACAAGCACATACAGAAGAACGCACAGTGAACGGACACAGAAAGTAGACAACAGGCAGGGGAGGGGGATAAATAAATAAATCTTAAAAAAAAAACTGAAGTGACAGCCAGTTGCATTTATAAAGCCACTCATTTCTTTTTTTGCTATCTGTGACAAGTGAGAGGCAGTGTAAATCAATCCCCCCTCAAAAGTGATTTTCCATATCCTATCATTCTAGGAGCCAAATAATTTAATTATTCTTCATTAATGAATACTAGATTGTAACCCCATGAGAGAACAGGTTTCACTTAACTCACTGAGCGCTAATTGAAAATATGTGTAATACATTAAATTTAATACTTTAAATACTTAAATGGTTATTTAAAAACATTTTATCTGGTTTAATCTACACATGAAATAGCTGGCAGATTATAGACCAATCCAAGTCTCTTAATTAAAAAAGCAATATAAGCAACTCTGCAAACAAACTATATCACAGATATGCTGCTTAATAAGGATATGAAACAAAATAATGAGACAGACACTATATATGAATATTAGCATTGCCACTGGCTCCTACTACAAATAAATCCTATAGAAGCTACAGATTATAAAGATCATCATGGAGAGTGAGGAATGTATGGGGAGCATTTTCATCAGAGACAGAAAGGGGTTGAAGTAATTATCAGTCCTAATCAACTCAACTTTGGGTGAAGCAGTGATTGACAAGGCAATTTCTTAAGGCAGGTATAATAATGATTCAAATACACAAGGACCATGACAATCCTCAGCCCCCCGAAGTAGACTCCAGATGTCAAGTAAAGGAGCCTGGAGAGGCTTTGGCTCTCATCTCCTTGCCCTCTTTTTCTTGAGGAAATGAAGGGAAACAAGGAGAGATTGCATCTCTTTAACACCTATGTCTGCACATAACAACATGACACAGACAAATGGTAGGACTGGAGAAGGCAACACCTGCATTAATCCATAGCCTTACAGCCACCAGGGACCTCCTCATGGTCAAGCAGGCCTAAAAGTGGTCCCTTATTACGGACACTCATACTGGACCTTCTAAATGACAGAGGGCCTCTAAACTCACTTTGTGATGGAGAACTGGTATTCTCAACAAAAAATGTATCAAGGACCCTTTTTTTGTGTTGTCATGGTGCCAGATATTGTTATACTATAGAAAATGACAGTGGTATTGATAAGATATATTTGGGGAGAGGGATGGGGGAGGCGGGAAATCCACAAAATAGAACCTAATTTGTGTTCTTTGTGCCAATGGTTTGGTGGAATTGACTAGGGGGTGAAGGGTAGGGAGAAATAATGATGCAATTGCAAATGAACTGAATTTAAAAAGGGAAGTAAAAGAGAAAAACCCTGGTGCAAGAACATAATAACCGTTATACAGTATGGTGACATGAAACAGCATTGGCCCTGGAACTGAGTCCCTGCTCACCACTTATAGATGGGGAAAACCCAGCCGATGTCTAAGCTTCGGTTTTCAAGCCTTCACTCGGGATAGCAATGCCTGTCCTACTTACTCATCATGTGATTGTGGAAATCAAGTAAAATAACTGATAATACAGAGTTCTGGAAACTGTCCAGTTCTATATAAATAGTAGGTATTACTGTCACTGTATAGTTCTATGGTCCTAGATCTGCATGGACATCAATTTTTGGCAAAGTTGAATATAATTTTTAAATTGCTAAAGATAATCTTAATAAAAGAGAAATGGAAGTTGTCCATGTAACAAGATTTCTTAAGTATTTACTGAGCACCCAAGAGGTACCAGGCATCATGCTAGGTGTGGAGGATACAGCGGTGTTAGGGTGAAGGAGACAGATCCTGTCCCGTACCACACGCAGCTAGTGGAGAAAACAGCATGGCTATCACGAGGGCAATGAGTGTGAGAAAGGGAAACTGTCATCAGGGTATATGTCCAAGGGGACTAACCTAATCAACAGACCAACAAGGAAGCAAAGTCTTTATAAAGATCTGAAGGACAGGTGGAAATGTGCTGGTCAATGTTGAAATGTGGAGATGTGAGAAATATTTTTTAAAGTGAAGAATATTTTGGTAATACAGAACAACGGAATATTCTTACAAAAGATGCACAGTTATTACTCATTTTGGAGTCAGCCAGGGAAATTTACCTATTTTGATCTAACAGTAAAATAGCATTTCCATGTTGTAAAAAATTTCTAGTTATACATGATACAGTGGGGTTTAGAAAAAGGAAACGGTGGGCTCCTAAGATAATTCTAGAAGCAAAAGAAATGAGGCCTTTGGGAAGAGTCAGGAAGGAAGAGGTGGTAGGTAAGCCCTGGCTGTGACAGCAGTACCCCAGCACCCCCACCCCACCCACTTTGTGCAGTGCTTTCTCCAGGGCTTTCTCTGCAGCTTCACTCAGTGGGTGAAATAGACGATTTTGAACCCTGAGCATTGCCCATGAGAGCCCTTTCCTAAAATGCTCAGTCCTTCAGGAAGGAAATGAAAAGCGTCATGTTATTTGCAATGTTTTCATTACTGAAAATTATGCAGATTTTATTCTTTTCATGCTTGAGAGAAGCACAGGATATTGGTGAGGGTAGGCTGGGTTGGAGGGGTGGGGATGGTGGTATTATTCCAACACTCTGGCTAATTTCCAGAAGTTGGCAAGAAGCACAAAGCTGAAGGATAAGCCAACTCTTTGATTTATACTAAGGAGTGTCCTGATTCACTGGAGAGATTCTTGAATATTCCTTCTTAAAGATCCTACTCCCTCCTGCTGGTTCTCCTGGACTGCTGATTTCATCTATTCCCAGCACAAATGTTCACTCACAGATTTAGGATATTCCCCAGCCTTTCCCCTATGAGTAGTACACAGTTGATGAATCCTTACACATTCAAAGAAAATACTCTGGGAAAGTGCAGCTTTATTAGCTGTTTCTTTTACATTTTTGATAGCCAATGCAGCCTTTTATGCTCTTTTTTAAATATAATAGCTGTTTTTTTTAATCTTCATAGATTATAATCTCTCCAGTACAGAACACTGTTGAATGAAGTTTGGTTTAATGAAAACATAATGTCTCTGGTACACTGAGCAAAAATGTAAGATTTGTCAAGAGAGGAAAGTTTCACAGCAGCTTTTACCAAAGTTAGGAACACTTTCTGAAGTTGAGTTTCATCCATCTGTTCATCTGAAATGGCAGTTCTAATTCTGTTCTGGTCAACTATTTAAAAATCCTTCATGTAGCTTTAGGGTGTTATGTCTTGGTTGCCTCGAATACAGAAGTATAAACAACTATATAACCTTGATTCCTGGATCCTGCTTTGGAGAAATGTTTACATTAGTGCCAGAGCATTTACAGCAAGGCTAAGACCATGTAAGATGACACAGGCAACATTTTTTCTTTAATTCACTACTTCCTTTTGGGAATGTTGGGAGAAAAGTTGAGAGATGAGTGATCAGTTGAATTTCCTGCATTAATAAGGGTTTAATGCAGGAAATGTTTTGCTGGAGAGAAGCATACAACATTTAACACATAATATCTTACCTTCTAAAATTAGATGTAGTAATTGTCCACAAATCCAGATACAAATCCACTTATAAAGGAAGCTTGAGACCACAAAACAAAAACTAGAGCAGTGAAGTACTCACACAAATTGTCACTTTCAATTTCTCAAAATCCATTTCTTTCATTACTACTAGAAAGATGGGTTTTTGTCTTAATCTAGGGGGAGGATGGTTTTGGCGTTGAGTAAATCTTAGTTTATTTCAGCTCTGTCAAGTGCTTCTCTGAGCTTCCATTTCTTCGTCTGTATCATAATATCGACCTTGCAGAGCTGTTCTGAAGGAATGACTCAGGTGTTTCAATATGAAGTACCTGGCACATTACAGGTCAACTATAAGTAAGGTCAGAACAATTATTTCTCTTTAGAACTAATTCCTTTGTTACTAAAGACCCCGGCTCAAAAGCCAATTCAGTAATGAAAACGCTCTAATAATAATTGAAGTGATGAATGCACAACTATGTGATTATACCAAATACCATTGATTGTAAGCTTTGGATGAATTGAATGCTTTATTAATATGCATCAATAAAATTTACTTGTTAAAAAAAGAAGCCAATTCTGTTTTATTCTGCTTGAATTTTCTTAGCCTTTTCTAAATTCTGTAAAATCTTGCCTCATCTGACTTCAAAAACACTGTACTAAGGTGGGTCTCTACCTCTCTAGCCAATGATTCTTCCCTAATTTCTCTTCTACCTGATCTCTCCTCTTTCCTCTAAGGCCGATCATTCTTTGGCCCTGATATATCACAAGCACCTTAAACTGCACCTACCACATGCTTGGTACTCAATTAACATTTGCTGAATAAATGAACAAATGTTCCGTTGAAGATGTGAAGTATAAATTGGGGCATAAAGTACTAGGCAGAGAAGGGGAGCGCTATACTCTTCCTATTTTCATAAAATCAATTTATAGCATATTTGTAAAGTTGGTTGTAAGCTAAAAAGTGCTATACAAATGAAAGTGGCTTTAATTTTAGGAAGCAGAACTGTAAATATAATTGCACAAGCATTGATTCTATTTGAACTACCTTTCTCTCACCTCTTAATTCTCTCCTTCAAATTAAACAAAAGGGGCATTCATCCTTCTATTCTTAAGTGTGAGCTAAGAAACTAGGAAAACCAGCATTATCTCCATGATAGTAAGGATCCCTTTCTCCCACCATTTGCAACAAACACTGACTTAAGTTATCGGTACTAATTTTTTCTACCCAGAACAAGCCACTTCCCTCTATTTGAGAAGTAGTGAAGCTTTATGTAACCCTCACGATTTCATGCTGTGCCCTCAGCCTCCATCTCCCTCCCTTCCCATCTTGTCTAGTCTCGATGCCTCCCTCCCTCTCTCTCTCTCTCCCTTTCTCTTTCTCTCTTTCTCTTTCTCTCTCTCTCTCATGCACACATGCACACATGCGCACACACAGCCTTTATCTTGAGAGAGTATGAATTCTGTTCTCCATATATTCTGAGTCTTCAGTCCTTGGATTTGGCCTTCATCCACTTTGATTTCTTGTAGTGGATTCACTGGAGCTGATTACTGACTTATATAATCACTTCAGCCTCCCAGGAAGAAAAAAAAAAATCATATTCAGACACTAACTGATTCTCAAGAAGTGACCATTATTCTTTCCATTGGAATCTTGGCATTTTCTCCATTAACAGGATAAGACTTTCAAATAGAAAGGACCGAACCAGCCAGGGTTACTGTCACACTTTAAATGCCAACGATGTTAGTCATTTCACTGCTGGTGACTTTCATTTTGGTGCTTACCAGAAACAAATCACAAGCAAAAACAGGCACTTTCAATGTTAGCCTAGACTTGAAATTTATTAGGAATTGTGCTGAGTACTTATCCTTGGTAACTCTAAACTTTTGCCTTGACCTAATCTGTATCAGATTCAAGGTAAATGAAATGAATCCACAAGCCTGGGATGATATTCATAATTTTCATGGTGAAGATGTTATTGTTTGAGGGAAAAGAGGATTCAATTAATTCAGGGAAAAATTATGATGCCTTCCACCATGCATATTGCATCATTAAAATAATGTTAAGGGACATGACATCTATAAGACAAGTGCAGGCTACTATGAAAAAGAAAATAGCAAAATGAAATACAAAACTTTTTAAATAAAAATACATTTCTATGAGGCCTGAAAAGACAGCAAAATGTGAATTATTTTTCTGAACAATCAAAGGATTTTCTCAATTTTTAAAGCAGAAAGATAAGTTATAAGACCAAGTTAAAAGACATGGAGAGGGAAGCAGATGTGGCTCAAGTGATAGGGCTTCTGTCTACCATATGGGAGGACCCGGGTTCGATTCCTGGGGCCTCCTGGTGAAAGAAGAAGAAGAAAAAGCATGCCTCCACAGCAAACCAGTGTCTGCGTGGTGAGCCAAGTACCCACAGGGCAAACCGAGTGCCCGTGAAGCGAGCCTAATGCCCATGTGGGTGCCCAAGCAGTGAGCCAAGTGCCTGTGTGGTGAGCCTAGTGCCTTCACAAGTGCCCGCATGGTGAGCTGAGTGCCCGTGCAAATGCCTGCATGGTGAGCGTGACTGCTCAAGTGAGTCATGCAACAAGATGATGATGCAACAAAAGGAGAGTCAAGGTGAAGAGCAGCAAAATTCAGGAACTGCCAGGGAAACTCTCTCCACATCAGAGGTACCAAGGATCAAATCCCAGTGAATCCTAGCAGAGAAAAAAAGAGAAGACAAAAATAAAGAGAAATAGATACAAAAGATCCCACAGCAAATGGACACAGACAGCAAAAACTGCAGGGTGGGGGGAAGGGGAGGAGGGGAAAAATAAATAATTATTTTAAGATGAAAAAAAAGGCATAGAGAATAGATTCAGGAGCATAATATTCAACTAACAAAAATTCCAGAAGAAGGCAGTGAAGTGGATGAAAGGGAAGAAAGAAATAATCAAAGAAATAATATAGGAAATATTCTCCCAGGTAAGACAAACTTGAGTATTCAGAATAAAAAGATTCCAAAGTGCTGAACAAGAAAATAAAAAGAAACATATCTATCTAAATGCTTGTGAACTTTCCATGCTAAAGATTAAACAGAAAACACTACAAATACCAGAAAAAAAACAACAACTAACTTTCAACAGAACAAGAAACAGCCAGTAATCATCTCATCTGCATGACTAAATGCTGAATGACAAAAGAAAAGGGGTTTGAACATGGAATTCTAATCAGGGCAAAAAATCAATTAAGTAAATGGCAAAATAAAGACATGTTTCAATATGCAAGGATTCAAGAACTATTCTGCTTGTATATCCTTTTTGAAAGAATTATCCCTCGATTCAAAAATGGAAAAAAACGGTATGCTGGATAGCAAAGAAAAGCAATATAACAGAGATCATCAAATAAGCCAGTAAAATGTAAAATTAATTGAAACTAACAGCTGACCATGGAAATGAAATTCATACCACTCTTAAGAAAGAATTCTCAAAGATAATACCAAATGGATGAAATACCTGAGAGATAATAGGAGAGTGGTTGTTTAAAAAGTATGCTGAAGGAAGCAGATGTGGCTCGAGCAAATGGGCTTCTGTCTACCATACAGGAGGTCCAGGGTTCAATCCCCAGGGCCTCTGGGTGAAGGCAAGCTGGCCCAAGCAGAGAGCTGGCCCACATGGAGAGCTGGTGCAGCAAGATGCACAACCGAAAGAGACACAGAGGAGAGATAATAAGAGACCCAGCAGACCAGGGAGCTGACCCAGCAGACCAGGGAGCTGAGGTGACGTAAGAGATCGAGCACCTCTCTCCCACTCCAGAAGGTCCCAGGATGGTTCTCGGTGCCACCCAAGAGAAGACAAGCAGACAAAGAACAAACAGTGAATGTACACAGAGAATAAACAGTGTGTGCAAAAAACGAGGTGGGGGATAAATAAATAAATATTTAAAAAAATAAAGTAAGCTGAAGATTTTGCTTTGTATAAAGGAAGAGTAATAAGTAATAACTGATTCTTGATATTGGTAGAAAACTTAAGTTTAAATATGCTTATAAAAATTAAATGGGGGTAGTGGATGTGGCTCAAGCAATTGAGCTCCCACCTACCAAATGGGAGGTTCCAAGTTTGGTTCCCAGTGCTTTCTAAAGAAGACAAGCAAGACAGCGAGCAGGCAGATGGGCTGGCATGGAGAGCTGACGCAGAAAGATGGTGCAAAAAGAGACACAGGAGGAAAACATAATGAGAGACACACAAAACAAGGAACAGTGGTGGCTAAAGCAATTGGGTGCCTCCCTCCCACACAGGAGGTCCCGGGTTTGGTTCCCAGTGCCTCCTAAAAGGAAGATGAGCACACAACAAACAGACACAGCAAGCATAAACAATGAGTGGGGAGGGAGAAAAAAAAATTAAATGATAACGTCTACTAGGATAGGAATAGGATGTAGAAATTCTAGAGCAGCAATTCCCACAGTATGGAAGCTAGTGCTCCCTGAGATATCTTCAGGGGATACATGAGGTTAAAACTATTTTCAAAATAATATTAATTCATTATTTGCCTTATTCGCTGTGTGGATATTTGTACTGATAATGCAAAAGCAATGGTGAGTACAATTTCTGGTCCTTTATATGAATCAAGGCAGTGTTATCAAACTGTACTAATGGTTATTGAGTCATTGTATTCGTACTACCACATACTCATAGTAAAAACAAAACAAAACACAAAATGCTAGTTTCACTTGAGACTGTCCTTGATGAAGCAGTGCAAAATATTTATTTTATTAAATCTCAAACCTTGAGTATACATCTTTTTAATACCCAGTGTGACAAAATGGGAAGTACACATAAAGTAGTCTGCCACATAGTGAAGCACAAGGATTGCCTCAAGAAAGAGCATGTGCACAACTGTTTGAGTTGAAGTGGAACTAATCACTTTTTGCATGGAACTCCATTTTTATATGAAAGAATGACAGATGATAACCTATTAATAGTATTCAAAACTCAAGTGTTTGGCAGACATTTTCTCAAAAATAAACCAAGTGTGAGCCTATTACTTCACGGAAAATAACTGACAGTATTGATTACCAATGAAAATTTGAGCTTACAAACAAAATTAGACTTTGAAAACTTGCATCCATCACAGTTGACAGTTGTCTAAAATTTAAAGATTTCCTGACGAAATCGATGGAGATATTAACGGATGTGATTTTTGGTAATGCATAGTGAAACTTATTAATCTTCAGAAAATCTGCAAAACTCAGTAAGCCAGTATTTTCCAAATAGCCAATGAATGATGTTACCAGGTCATGAACCAGTAAAAGATCCACTCAAAGTACAAGATGGACTTATGGATTTTAATGTATGGAAAGTTCTTTCATATGATTTCAGTTTCCACATTGCAACTAACCTTTAAAAAACAAACACTTCTCAAGTTTTGGTGCCATATCAAAGAATATCCACTATTGTATGCTTTCCTTTTCCAACTATCAGTGTGAGGCAGGATTTTCTTCATTTACTTCAACCAAAATAACATTTTACAACAGATCAAATGCAGAAGCAGATATAAGAATCAATTGCTATCTATTAAACCAGACATTAAAAGAGATTTGCAAAAATATAAAACAATACATTCTCCTCAATAAATTCTTTGGTTTTGAAAAACTAAGTGATTTTTCATTTAAAAATCGTTACTTTTGTTAACATGCGATGGGCTTACACTTGTTATTTTTCTTTTGTTTTGTTTTAGGGGGGACCAGGGATTGAACCCAGGGCCTCATACATGGGAGGTAGGCACTCAACCACTGAGACACATCCACTCCCGACTATAATTGTTATTTTTAATTGAACTCATAAGTAAATATTTTTAAAAATTTTCGGCTTTAATTGCTAATATGGGGAAGCAGCTATGGCTCAATCAATTGGGCTCCCATCAACCATACAGGAGGCCCTGGGTTCATATCCCAGGGCCTCCTTGTGAAGGCAAGCTGGCCTGTGCCCACAGAGAGCTGGTGCCGCAGGATGACAACAAAGGGAGACAAGCAGACACAGAAGAATGTGCAGCAAATGGACACAGAGAGAAGACAGCAAGCAAACCACAAGGGGGATTGGGAATAAATAAATAAATAAATAATAAATCTTTTTAAAAAAATAATTGCTGATATGGTAAATTGTCATAGATATAACCCACACAAATTGAGCTCTTCAGCAACTTTAGTAATTTAAGACTATAAAGGGGTCCTGAGAATAAAAAGTTTGAAAACCACTGTTCTAGAGAATAATGGAAAATAATCTTGATCAATAAAACAAAAAGAAACAAAAATAAAAATAACCTGGAAAAAAGAAGGCCTTACATATCTGCAATTGCAGTAAGTAATAATGAATCAAACTCCCGTGTTAAAAGATAGATACTTTCAAACTGGATTCAAAACCCAGGGAAGCAGATGTGGCTCGAGTGATTGAGCTCCTGCCTACCACATGGGAGGTCCCCGGTTTGGTTTCCAGTGCCTCCTAAAGTAGATGAGCAAGACAGAGAGCTGATGCGACAGGCTGAGTGGAGGTGGCTCAAGCGATTAGGCACCTCCTTCTCCCATGGGAGGTCCAGGTTCAGCTCTTGGTGCCTCCTAAAAGGAAGATGAGCACACAACAAAACAGACACAACAAATGCAAACAATGAGGGGGAGAGAAAGAAATTAATTAATCTTTAAAAAAAATACCCAAACCAATATTCTTTTTTAAGAACCCATAATACATATAGGAAAACTGGCAGTATACCAAACCATTAAGCAAGACCCTGCCCATTTCAAAGAACTCTTGTCAGCAGACAAAATTCTCTGGAATCAACAACAAGAAAAGATGAGATTTAAACAGTATATACTTAGAAATTACAAAACACTCTTCTAAATATCCACAGGCCAAGAAGAACTCTTAAAGGAAACTTTTAAAAACTTAGAACTCAATGATAAAATACATACTACATGTTGTGGGATATAGTTAAATCAGCACATAGAAGTAAATTTCATAGCCCTAAATGCTTATGTTAGAAAAGAATAAAGGCTAAAAATGAAAGAGCTAAACACGTAACATGTTAGAAAAAAACTGAATTAACCCAAAGGAAGTAAAGGAAGGACATACTAAAATAAAACAGAACAATCTGAAACAAAAGTTGGTTCTCTGCAATGACAAAGAAAGTTGACAAACATCTGGCAAGGATAATCAAATATTAGGAATGAAAAAGGGGACATAATCTTAGATGCAGCAAACATTAAAATGGTAAGAGAATATTATTAACACTTTTATGCTAAGAAATTTGAATTTCAGACAAAATGGAAACATTACTAGAATATAAATGTTCAAAACTGATTTAGAAAGAGAAAAATACTAACTTCAAGCAGAGAAAGCAGGCAGGTAACTACCTTACCCAAGTGATGCAAGTTAAACTCTCTACTAAATATGTACATCCTAGGATAACATGATGAGAAACATGCCTCACCTCTATGGTATTCTTTCCAAAAATCCTTAACTACAGGCTAATCATGAGTAAACCACCACACAAAACCAAAATGAGGAAACCTCTACCTGACTGTAGTCCTCAAAACTGTCAAGGTCAAAAAACAAGGAAAGCCTGAGAGACAGTCACAGAACAGAAACAGAGTACAAGATATGACAACTAAATGTAATGTGGTAGCCTGGATTGGATCCTGAAACAGGAAAAGAACACTAATGGGAGAACTGGTAAAATCCAAATAAAGCCTGGTGCTTAGTTACTAATAATGTATAAATGTTGGTTTCTTTGTTCTTATAAATGCATCATGGTAATATAAGATATCAGTAGGGAAAACTGGGTTAGGCACATACAGTAGCTTTGTATTATCTTTGCAACTTTCCTATAAATCTAAAATTTTTCCAAAATAAAAAGTTTACTTTAAATAAAACTGATTCAGTGAAGAGAAACTGGAACAGTGGAATAGTCATTAAAGAAATTGAAGAACACAAACACATTTTAAAAATTGACATTGAAATCAGGGGGACACAAGAATAGAGATTTGTGATGTGGGATTAACATATTAAAGATATAGATGCATTTTAATTTTTTTTTTTTTTTTGCCAAAATGCACACACAAGTAGCTGTACCAAGTTATAATTCCATTAAGGATACATTAAAATGTCATTAATAGTTCCCTATACCTCATTATTCACTGGATATTGTCCATCTTTATAATGCTCATCCATCATATAGGTGAAAAATAGTATTCAATTGTCTTAATTGACATTTAATTTGGATAAGTTTTAGCAATATTTACTCATGTTTACTGGCCATGGGCCCTACAGAAATATTAGCAGGAACATACAAAGACAACTGTACAGGAGTGGTCAAAGCATCATTGTTTGTACAAAACTACAAAAGAGGATGAGTAGAAATGGTTTTTTTCCTGCTCGCACTAGACGGATTGAGTATTCTGTTCCATGTCTCTTCACTCCCGAATCCAGGATGACAGAGCAGTCTTCACCATGCACCTTGTCATTAACCGGGGAGAAGAGCTCCGAGGGTCAGGAAAGCAATTCCTCTGGCCTGCGACTCACCTAACTCGCTGATCAGACTAGTCACACAGTCCCAGCTGAAACAACAGGAGCAGGAAATGCAATCCCGCCACATGCCCAGAAGAAAGGGTTCAGGAAATAGTGTACAGCATTGATGACTGTCACTTCTGCTACATTAAAACAAACAAAAAATAAGCCTGTAAATAAATAAATCAGTAAATAACTTACAGACCAGAAGGAAACAAAGAAAAGTAAAAATTAATATTGGGAAATGTTTGGAGGTGATTTGTCTTTAGTAATTTTCCTTTAAAAATTTTCTTTGAAAATAAATGGAAGAAAAACTCAGCCAGCTGATAGATAAGACCGAAGGAATAAGCTTGGGAAAACCAATGACTTTGAGAATTTCCCTCTCTGTGGCATATAGAATTCTTGATTTCCCTTCCTCTGATTCACACATATAAGCCTGGTCGCAGCAGCTTTATGCAACTCTCCACTTCAAAGCATGAGGCTTCTGCTGTGTACCCGTAGGTTTCTACTTCTCTGTAACCTTGCCCAACCCCTACCCCCCAGTCCATGACCAAAAGTCTACTTAGAAGAGAAATGAGGGGAGCAGGTATAGCTCAGTGGTTTGAGCACCTGCTTCACATGAACCAGGTCTAGGGTCCCCGGTACCTCCTAAAAATAAGAAAATAAAAAATAAAAAAAGAGAAATGAAAGTCACAAAAGCAACTTAAATTCCAAAACAACTCAAACCTAGATATTATCTATATATTGAAGTATTTGTAAGGATTGACTGAGGTCCAACCTGTTTTTTGTTGTTTATGAATAGAATTGTAGCATGTAAGTGCTAAAAGAAACCTTCATGATTATTCACTCCAAAGTCCTCATTTTACAAATGGGGAAACAGATCCACAGAGATCACACTTCCCTGGAATTATACAGATATTTTTTATTAATATCGCTGTTAGAGGACAAGTTTCAGGAAAACATATACTTTGGCTAATTTGAGTACTTTGGGAACACATAGCACTCTTCAATTTGTGGATAAAATGAAAATTACATGCATCTTCAGGCAAAAGTTTCCCCACTCCATCCATGCCCCTGCCCTTGATTCATTATGCAGAGCTTTATTGAGCTTCTGCTGTCCAATGGGCACTGATCTAGGTACAGGAGATGCAGTGTTGACCAAGCAAGACAAACTCTATGCTACTGGGGACTTCACATTCTAGTGAGAACGTTCGTTCGTTCGTTCATTCATCCATTCATTCATTCATTCAAGTAATTTTATAATCAAAGCTTCCTCTAAAGGCTAATGAAAATCTCATTCCAGTCCTTATACTTTGAGGTCCTTTTTTTAAATAAAAAGCTCCAATCCTTAAATGTAAGTCCAGGTATAGAGATGGAAAAGAAAATGTTATCATGTAAAGCATGTGATTTTCATATTTCAGAGGCACTGCTACTTATAAACCTTGAGAAGTAAGACAGCATTCATTTGACAGGTCTTACCTGAGCACTACCAGGTGCTGGTACTACTCTGAGTACTGGAATTCAGTGCTCAAAAAGAAAGACATACCCTCTGCCCTGGAAGTGGATGTGATAGTCATCAATGCTCTACACTATTTCCTGCACTCTTTTTCTGAGCATGTGGTGATGCTTTCACAGATAAAGGTACAACTACAGAGGGTGACAACTGCAGGTGGGAAGGAAAAGCAAGGGCTGCTGTGAGAGAATAGAGTCACGGGTATGCTTGGTGGCCACAAGCACCTGGCACACCTCCAACTACAAGGAGCAGCATTGGCCAAGGGCCCCAGCTGCCCAGCTCTGAGATCTATCCTCACATTTGTGTGAGGGCCTTGCTTCCCCATGGGCTGCTCTCAGCCCATGACGCTGCCGCAGGAGCACAAAGCCAGGCCTGTTCTGGAGACACGAGGCTCTGATGGCTGGCTTTGGCTGGAACACTGCTTGACAGACGTGGGTACCTCCCTTAAACTGTATGGCAGTGCTGGAGGCTTCCTTCCAACAATTCCTTCCTCTCGCCTGGGACTTTGGCCTTGCATTGTGGTCTGAAGGGTCTCCCCGTCTTTGCCATTTTTCTCACAGCTGTTCCCCTAATAAAATCCTTGCATGTTTGATCCTGTCTTAAGATCTTCTCGGAGGACCAGAACTAACATATAATCTAACACTGAGATGGGAACTACTTAGGACTCGGTTACTGGGAGAGTGACACTAAACTGAGACTTGAGGAGGAGGAATTAGTAAGAAGGAAATAAAAAAGAAGAGAAGTTGAAAGGAAGCACTACAGGAACAGCATGTGCAAGGTCCCTGAGACAGGGTGAAACTTGTCCCACATAGGAACTAAACGCAGGGAAGTGCAGCTGGACCATAATGTTTGAAAAGTCTGATGACACTTAAGAGACAGGCATGCCCCTCTCAATTAGAGGCAGAGCAGGCATCGCCATCCCAGAGTCCTCAGGATTGGGGAACGAACGATGGACTACAGTAGACTTACTGGTATTCTACTATAGAGTTACTGCGATCCTAGCAATGAAAGAACTTTTATCATTGATATATAGGCAGTGGCCACCAAAGGTTCTGAGGGGAGGGAAAGGGAAAAACAGGTATAATATGGGGGCATTTTCAGGACTTGGTAATTGTCCTAAACAACATTGCAATGACAGACACAGGCCATTATATGTCTTGTCATAACTTGCAAAATTGTGCAGGAGAGAGTGTAAACTACAAAGTAAACTATAATCCACACTTAGTGGCAATGCTCCAAAACGCGTTCATCAATTGTAACAAATATACCACACTAAGGAAGGATATTGTTAATGTGGGAAAATGTGGGAGGTGAAGGGAGTGGGGCATATAGGAATCCCTATATTTTTTATGTAATCTAAGTATCTTTAAAAAATATATTTTTAAGCATACATATTTTTAAAAAACAGAGATAGGCACAAATCAGATTATGCAAGGATTTATAATTCATTTTAAGGATTTTAAATTGTATTCAAAGTGCACTGGGGGGGAAACGCAGGATTTTTAACAAGGGAATAACTTAATCAAAGATGTGTTTTAAGGGAAACGGACTTGGCCCAATGGTTAGGGCGTCCGTCTACCACATGGGAGGTCCGCGGTTCAAACCCCGGGCCTCCTTGACCCGTGTGGAGCAGGCCCACGCGCAGTGCTGATGCGCGCAAGGTGTGCCCTGCCACGCAGGGGTGTCCCCCGCGTAGAGGAGCCCCACCCGTAAGGAGAGCCGCCCAGCGCAAGAGAAAGTGCAGCCTGCCCAGGAATGGCGCCGCCCACACTTCCCGTGCCGCTGACGACAACAGAAGCGGACAGAGAAACAAGACGCAGCAAATAGACACAGAGAACAGACGACCGGGGGAGGGGGGGAAATTAAATAAATAAATAAACCTTTAAAAAAAAAAAGATGTGTTTTAAAAAGATCACTCCAGCTGAAATGAAAGATTGAAAAAAAGAGGTTGTAGGAAGCCAAAAAGGTTACTGCAATGGTACTGGAAAAGAGATAAATTAAAGATTTTCTATTATAAGGGGGAAAAATCATTTTCCAGGGTTCCCCTTAGATTCCATAGTTCTTTTTTTAACTCTCATGCCATTAAACATTTGCCTTATTCCTTGATTATTTAGATATAAACTTAGTTTTTACTCTCTTCATGCAAGTAGGTATATGTCTTAATTTTTTTACATGTTCTCTGTATTACACTCTGTTGTTAGCTTAAAGAACAGAGACATGCTTTATTAATACTTGTTGATGAATGTGACAATTTGAATTTTCCTTTAAGTTTATAATTGTAAATGGCCTGAGGGACAGGACGAATGAAAACATTTATTTGGGGATAACATTACCATTACGTTACCTTGATGACATACTACGATGCCCTTATTTGTACCATGCTTTATATTAACCTCCATTCTGAATACCCATTGTTGGCCATATTTAAGACATGAATATTTGATTCTCTATAAAATAAAAATTGTCTAAGAAACATTTTATAAAGTGTGCTCTGGTGAAATGTATCAGTCTCTATTGCCAAGAAACCATTCACTTTGAATTGAAAGGGAATGGAAGGAAAATAGGGAATGACTTATACACGGTGCTTCTAAGCTCACTATGGAAATAGCTCTGCAGGATTTTTAACAAGGGAGTAACTTAATCAAAGATGTGCTTTAAAAAGATCATATTCTTCACAAAAGGAAATAATAAAAAATAAAAGGATCACTCTGGTTGAAGTGAATGATTGAAAAAAGAGGTTGTAGGAAACCAAAAAGGAGGTTACTGTATTGGTACCAGAAAAGAGATAAATCAAAGATTTTCTATTTTAAGGGGAAAAAATCCTTTTTCCAGGGTTCCCCTTAGAGTTTATAGCTCTTTTTTTTTTATCTCATGCCATTAAACATTTGCCTTATTCCTTGGTTATTTAGTATAAGCTTAGTTTTTACTGTCTTCATGCAAGTAAGTATATGTCTTAATTTTTAATCCCACACAGCACATGGGACTGATTCTTCAAAATTAATGGAAATATTCAATGGTAAAAACCTTAGAGTCCACCTCTGTCACTAATAAATATGGAAATACTCTTTCTCTCTCTCTCTGTCTGCCATTGTGTGTACACTTGACTTCCAGCTTCACCATGTCTTCGCATAAGACTTTTAGAATCAAGCAATTCCTGGCCAAGAAACAAAAATGGAATCGTCCCATTCCTCAATAGATTCGAATGAAAACTGGCAATAAAATTGGGTACAATTCCAAGAGAAGACATTGGAGAAGAACCAAGCTGGCTCTGAAAGGAATAGCACATGTGATAACTCACATGTTTACGCTATGTTGAGTTCACTTATATCTTGTTGAAAGAGACCCTTTCTGAACAGCTGGACTTTTTTAGAGGAAAATACTGGTTTTGTTTTTGTTCTTATGCTTTGGCATAAACAAGTTGGTACGGTAATAAATATGTGAGACCTTTTGTTTGATTGATTGATAGATAAATAAATAAATAAATATGGGACTAGATTAGAGTCCCACAAAAGTTACACAAAGAAATAATAGAAAAGCCCAAACAAAATCCATACTAAACAAATTGATTACACGAGATTTCCTTTCTATAAAATGAAATAGGGCAAATAAATGGACTTGCCCATATAATAACTTTGAAACAAAACAAAACTGCTAGAAAGCCAGCTAAGCTTTGGTTTACCTTATTAAAACTTAGATGGACTCCTGAGGGAACTATCAGAAAAATAATAACCAATTACTTGTTTTTCCTCCTCTGGACAAAGATAAAAGGCACCAATGTAATTCCTCTGAACCTAGATCTGTATTTGAAACTAAATATACTCTAATTTTACAAATTTCTTCTTAACAATGACTTGAATAAAAAAATACTTTATTTATATGTATAGTTTCTATGTAAATATATTTGATTATGAATTTATATACATACATACGTGTGTGTGCGCATGAACTACAATCCTAGGGTTGGGTGGGATATAAAGGATGAAGGGGAAAAGAGTTTGGGAAGGAAGTGGGTAGGGAAAAAAGTAAAGGGAAGGGAGGGGAAAGTCCACTGTGTATAATGTGATCACATTTATGCATTTATATAAATTATGTGTGAATGTAACTTTCTACATTAAAGAAATTCTGAAAGAAAAAGGGAGGAAAAGAAACAAAGAAGGACGGCAGAAAAAGAGGATAGGAAGGAAGGGAGGGGAAGGGAGAGAAGAGATTAGGAGGGAGGAAAGAAAGAAGAAAGGAAGAAAGGAGAGAAGAAAGGAAGGAGACAGAGAGGAGAGAAAACTTCTCTATGAACTTTTCTCATAAATGTTGTTGGGGGAATTAGTTGAGTGGTTTTTATTTCATGTGTTTCCTTATTTAAATTAGACCCTTACCTGAGGCCATCACAATAAATTCCAGACAATTTTTAAATTAATCTTAGCATTCAACCATGAAAACACAAAACAAAACAAAAGACTATCTGGATGAATCTTTAACCTGATCTTGGATTTGGGATGAATTTTTTAAAGCATGAAAAACAGTGGAAGAATCTACGGGAAAAAAACCTGTTAACTGGCCACTTGAACATTAAAAACACCTAAAGATTTCAGATTAAAGACATCAGAGTGAGGCTGTTTCATATGACCTAACAAAAATAAGCAAAAACAGTGATATATGTCAAAAAAATTTACCAGAAGCAATTGCAAAGGAGGATGCACAACAATCCCATGTCACCCACTCCATGAGATGGGGCTAAAGAGAAAAATCAAAGATCCTGGTTCCAATGTGCCTTACCAAGAATAGCACAGGAGACAGAAGTTAAGTCAACAATTACAGACTGTTTTCATGACTACCACCATCACCCATCAAACAAAGAGAAAAGTCCAAAGACGGGTGAATAACAGCATGGGCAAACCTCTTGAGGTAAGTTATTGTCTCTTCCATCAGAACTCAGCAAAGAGGAAAAGAACCTGGTGTGTCTTTAGTCTAGGAGGAGAAAAGGTGAGACCCAAATTCTGGTGGAATACCATCAAGTGAGAAGATTCTATGCAGGCACCACTCCTGCGTGTCCTGGTAATGCATCCCCTTCCTCATCTTTATGACTTTACAATGGGAAAAGTCCTTGCAGGTGTAGTACATGGTAATTAGGAGCAGGGTGATATAGGATGTGGGCATCTCAACTTTGGGGGAAACACTGGGAAGAACTCAGGAACAGGATGCTAAACCATGGGCAAGCATGAGATCACAGGGGTGAGCCCAGGCTGTGGATAGAACCTGAAAGCACTAGAACTTAGAGGACACGCAAGATGCTGACTCTCCTGCTGGCTGTGTGACATGGTCTGAGTGAATAAACTAGGTATTGCTGAACCCAAGTTGCCTTGCCTGTTCACCTGGTGTCATCACTGCATGAAAACATGGAGTTCTTTTTCTCAAGCTCACTCATATCAAACAGATGCTAGCCAAACTTATGCTAAGCCTGTAAGAAAGTGAGGTGGGGTTACAAGAAACATAAAGCTTTCCAGGAAAGAGTAAATGCTCAATGCTGTGCCTGCTAGGTTTGTATTAGACAGCTCCAAATATACTGGAAGCCTGAAGAAATGACAAATATCAAAGTATTACTTTTTATAGTATTTGACCCTCTATGAAATGTTGTTGTGCTTGCCTTGCCTTTAAAGAAAGTGAGCTTTTTTTTCTTTAATTATACAGACTCCTCAAAAACTTTTAGAATATTTCCCAAAAGTGTCCTGAAGAGTTGAACCAAATACAATGAGCAGCTTGAAGTCTTTGATGGAAAAAGGCCAAGAGGCCACTGGACTGAAGGTCAGTATAGCCCCTTGTCCTGGCAGCTTTGTGACTTGGTTGTGGTTACCATGGCAGCTGCCTGGACACGTTCTCCATCCTCTTTGTTCTCCTGTGGGCTTTTGTCCATTCTGAGGGCTTGGGCTGAGTACAAGAAGGAGCTAGCATTAAATCAACCCAACACTGAAGAGGAACTTAGCAGAACTGAAGACAATATCATAGATAAGTGTAATAAGACTCTTTGAAGAAGGGAAAAGCTATGGAGGGGACAAAGAGAACTGAAGATAAAGTTTTCATGCCAATTTTCCACTGGGTCCAAGCCCCTAGAGACAGAAGGCAGTGAGCAAGGAAAGAGGAAATGTGCACAACAACAGTCAAGTAGAGAAGCCCAAAAGAATCTCCCCACAGAAAGAGGATGCCTTCCTGCAGGTGTGGAGTGAACTGGGTACACAGCATTTACCCAAGTCAGTCACTGGCTACACAAAGCCATGCTGAGTTTTCCCAATACTGTCACATTGTCAAATGCCCAGTCTTCAACTGGCCTTGAAAGGGCATGTAAACAAGTCCCAAAGGCAGAAAGGCAGAAAGAAATAATCTACTTATACTATATCATGACAAAGGTTTTACTAGAGGATATCAAGCTTAAGCAAACAAAAAGAAATAGCATGGCCATACGACAAAAATTCTACAGGAATGCAAACAAAAAATGAATAAACCACATGCATAAGAAAGTTGGATAACAAGGATTGGAATGATAAAAGCAAGGATAGCTCCAGGAAATAGAATAAAAGACAATAGGAAAAAAATAAAATAAAAAGACAAAACAATAATAAAAACTAAAATATATTTACCGAAAAAATCAATCAGTCAACAAAAGACAATAGGAGAAAGAAATAAGCAAATTAGAGTGTCAGTCCAAGAGGTACAACATGAGAATTGCGTCAGCTCTGAAATAAGAGAACAGAAAACTTAGTGGGAGATAATTATCAAAGAAATAATATCAGAAAATTCCCTAGAACAGAAGGACCTGAATTTCTAGATTAAAAAGGTCTACAGAGCACTTAGTACAAAGAATGCAACAAAAACAAAAGTGACGATGGTATATTATCATGAATTTCAGAAAACCAGAGTAAAAGACGATTTTAAAATCTTCTAGAGAAAGCCATTGATTATACACTTTGGATAGATCATATGATATGTGAATATATTAATAAAACTGCTTAACAAACAAATAAATAATTGTGCAAGAATAGCCAGAAATAGCAGCTATGTACATAGGGGAAACAGAGAGAGATTGAGAGGTGAGGAACTCTCTTGTTTATTTGTTTGTCTGGGTTTTTTTTGTTTATATTATTATTATTGAAATAATGAAAATGCTTTAATGATTGAAGTGATGAATGCACAGTGATTATACCAAATACCATTGATTTGGTATACTTTAGATGATTGTATACTTTAGATGCATTGTATGCTTTATTAATTTGTATCAATAAAATTGATTTTTAAAAAAAAGCTTCCAGAGAGAAAAACGTTCAAAACAAAGAACGGGCATCTCTGGAATCTAGAAACCAATACAGCAGTGCCTTTAAAACTCTGAGGGAAATTTATTTTCAACTTAAAATTCCAGCCAAATAATCCATCAAGTATGATGATAGCATAAATGCATTTTAAGATATGCAAGAATCAGAAAACTTTGATTCCCCCACCCCCCAATTAACCTTTCTCAGGAAGCTAATGGAGGATAGGCTCCACTAAACAAGGATATAAACCAAAGAAAGAGGGAAGGAGTGAGCATGGGCGGGGGTGGGGGTAGAGTCAAATCTTTATCTTCATGGAGAGAGGTCAGTAGATAATACCTAAGTGGATCAAGAAATAGCAGTTTGTATTATTGAAATACATGGAAGTCAGTAAGGGGAGAGAAAGAGGCTGAAAAGTCCAACATGGTTACCTCTGCAGATCAGAACTCACAGAGAGGGGTAGATCTCAGGAAACTGCTATTTTTCACAAACCTTTTTAGTATTATTGAACATCCTAAGCTCAATACATTTCTTTGATGAAAATAAAAACGATATTTTCAGTAAATACTATGTGCATCCAATGAAATATGTCTACAATGAAGAGGTAGCCAGTGGGGTTGTCAGTTTTCAACCACTGAACAGCCAGGTTCCTAGCAAGAGAAAGTAGGCAAATGGGCACAGAAACTTCAGTAAGGGATAAAGACCCAACCCATTCCCTTAGGGCAGGCAGTCAGCATGATGGTGAACCCCAAAGATGGTAGAGTCAGACCACAGAGTTCCAATTCCACCTCTAGCTGCCTATTAGGTCTGTGACCTTGGGTAAGTTACTTAACCTATCTGTGCCCTCATTTTCTCATTGACCCTCAGAAAGTTAAGGTAAGAAATAATTGGTTCTGGGCACCATACCTGGTGTGGTGGTTTGAAACTGTACGTACCCTCAAAAATCATGTTCTTAAAGCTAAGCCATCCCTGTGGGTGGAAACCTATTGCAAGTAGGATATTTTGATGAGTTAAGCAGTTAAGCAGGGCCAAGGGAGGACCTTAATCCTTTTACTGGAGTCCTTTATAAATGGGATGAATATGGAAAGAGAGAGAAAGTTACAGAAGCGAGAAGCTGAAAGCAACAGAACCCAGAAGAGAAGGCAGAGAAAAGCAATTGCGACGTGTGCCTTGCCATGTGACAGAGGAGCCCAGGATCACCAGCAGCCAGCCTTTGTGGAGAAAGCATTACCTTGATGATCCCTTAATTCGGACATTTTTCTCAGCTTCACAACTTTAAAGCTTACTTCTAAAAAATTGATTTAAATATTAAAAGAGATGTTTTTATTTGTAAAAAAGCTGACAAAGTGGGATGAGTGGTTACACATACTCCAACCACATATGTTGTATGGGGTATTTGTGTGGGTATATACGGAGAGAGAGAGAGGAAGACAGGGGTGGGGAACAGACAAGGAAGAAGAGAAAAGGTAGAGGGGAAGAAGGAGAATGAAAATGCCAGGGAGGAAGAAGTAGATTAGGAGGGGTGGGAGGAAGAGGAGGGGAAGGAAGAAGAGATAGAGAAGAGGGGGAAGAGAAGAGAGGAAAAGGATGGGAGGGAGAGAGAGAAGATGAAGGGATGGGGGAGAGTAATGCCCACCCTCCCTCAATATCTGTCTGCCTAAGCATCTTCATAACAAGAAGTTACTACCTTACGAAGCTCTGCATCCCCCTAGTAGGAAGCTCTAATCCTCAGGAAAATGCTTACCTTGTGGAGGCCACTAGAGTGCACCTTGCAGATCTCCAGCTACAGAGAAAAAAGAGATTAAGGGCAATTGGCTGCTTTGGAGCTGAAGCCAGGCTTCCCAGGGACGACTCTCGGCCAATAATTCAATAGGACAGAGATTCCAAGGCAGGCCCTTCCTACCTTAGGAGGAAGAGGAGGCCAGGGACTGCTTTGGGTGGAGGACTCCCCAAGCTTTTGAAGAGGTATCCTTACCCTGCTCAGCAGACAGGATGCTACCACCCAGTCTCCCCTCCCTCTCTCCTACTTCACTCTGGGCAGACCTGCCTCACAGTTGGGGGCTCTCTCTGCCTTCTTTGGCTCCCTTCCTATTTTCCCTCATACCAACATTTCCCTTAATAAAATCCTTGCATGTTTAACCCCATCTTGGTTTCTGCTTCTTGGAGACCTAGACTAACACATGCACAAACTAAGCCAAAATTATATATATATTTTATGTAAACTGTGACAAAATCTTAATTTTTACCTATTGGTCCCAGTTCTATCTGCAGGAGTCACTGCATAACTCTATTGTGGCCCAAATTCATCTCATCAAGTAACCACAGAGCCAGTAAAAAGATGGCGGGGGGGGGGGGTGGTAAGGGTAAGGCTGGGGTGAAGGTGATGGCAGGAGAGACAAAATCTGATGAGAAAAGAGTAAGAAGATGTAACCACTGATTCAGGAGATCTGAAACTGATGATTTCCTGGACAATATAAATGCTGAAACTGGCCTCACTGAGAAAGCCAAAATAGCTAATGGAAGCATAGAAGTAATTAAAAGGTTAGTCAAGGACCTGTACTAGGCCCAGGCAACCTTCAAGGAATAAATAATCTCAACACTGTTCGAAATGTTGCAGAGCATAATAAAACATGGAAAGCTTCCCAACTCATTCTAATCAGCTAATATAACATGTATATCAAAATTCAACAAAGATAGCATACACCCACGTGCACACAGACACACACACACCAAAAATGAGAGAGCAGTGTCAGTTATGATAATGACAATAATGACACCTAACAGTTACTGTTTATCAAGTACCAGACTGTTTAAAAGGTTCTGTACCTAATCTTGACAAATACAAGAGAAAGATTTAAGTCTAAATATTGGAAAGAAGAAAAAAATAATTTGTAGACAACATAATTACATAATAGACAATTTGAGATGCAGTGAAAGAAAGATAATAAATGATAGATATGGGAAGCGGACTTGGCCCAATGGATAGGGCATCTGCCTACCACATGGGAGGTCCACGGTTCAAATCCTGGGCCTCCTTGCCCCGTGTGGAGCTGGCCCATGCGCAGTGCTGATGCGCACAAGGAGTGCCCTGCCACACAGGGGTGTCTCCCATGTAGGGGAGCCCCTCGTGCAAGAAGTGTGCCCCATAAGGAGAGCCGCCCAGCACGAAAGAAAGTGCAGCCTGCCCAAGAATGGCGCCGCACACACAGAGAGCTGACACAACAAGATGACTCAACAAAAAGAAACAGATTCCTGGTGCTGCTGATAAGGATAGAAGCAGTCACAGAAGAACACACAGCGAATGGACACGAGAGCTGACAACTATGTGGGGGGGAAGGGGAAAGAAATAAATAAAAAATAAATCTTAAAAAAAATAGTTTGAAAAAAATGATAGATATTGGAATAGAGGGATTCAGTTGGGTGGTCAAATATAAGATCAATAATATAAAATCAAGGGCTTTGCCAAAGCCCAGCATCATGCTTAATGGTGAAACCCAAAAAGCATTAGAAAAGGATATCCACCCTCACCCCTATTAGGAAGTATTAATTAATATTGTTCTGTGTGATGAGTTGATATAATTACAGATGAAAATGAAATAAAAGGTATAAAACTTGCAAGAGGTAAATACACATAATTTATACACAATAGGATAGCATGCCTAGAAAACCCAAGAGAAGCAACTATTACAAACAATAAAGCAATAAAGGGGCTGGACAAAAAATAAAATTTTTTAAAAATCAATACTTTTCCTATACAAAAACAACTAGCTAAAATATATAAGGGAAGGAAAAGCTCCACATAATATTGTACCAAAAAAATAACATACTTATGAATAAACTTGACCACATAAATGCAAGATTTATATGAAATAAAATTTTAAATGACATTGAGATACATCAGAGAAGATTTAAATATAGGGAGCAAGTACTTCCAGAAAGATGGCGAATTAGAAAGACATGTGACTCTCCTCCCCCAGAAAAATAGCTAGAGGGCAGGTAGAAACAACCTGGAAAAAATATTCTAGGGTTTAGGACACCAGGGGAAGACTGAACAGCACCCAGAAGAGAGAGGGGCACAGGAAAAAAAGCTCAGTGGAAAGACAGTGAGTAAAAGCTGCAGTTTGCAGCTGCCAGCCCCTTCCTCCACCCTGCGAGCAATCAATTTTGAATTCTCTCGCATTGGACTAGAAGCTACAGACAGAGGGGGCCCAGAGATCCACTTTCCCAAGAAATGGGAGAGAGAAAGACACAGCCTAAGTTGTTTCAGCTTTTGGCCCACAAATTTGGTCTGCTGTGACCCAGGAGCACTCCCAGGCTGGGAGTGGCCACTCCATTGTTTGCCTTGGAAGCCGGCAAGGGACCCAACCCTCTCAATCACCGTCCCTACTGACCAGGACTGGTTATTGAGGATGCAGAGGGGAGTGGAATTATTTCTTACCCAGGAAAAAAGAGACAGCTGCCAGCAAAAGTTGAAGAACAGCCTCTGAGAAAGTTTGAATTGCCAAGCTGTGAAAACCCTCCAGGCAGGAGCCTCTGTCACATTGCTGCAGTCTGGTCAGTTTTGAAGCAAACACACTCTGATCAGACTTTGAACTGAGAGGTCTACCAAAGATCACCATCTGCTGGTGGACAAAGGAAATGCCTGCAAGGAAATTTAAGTAAGTAAAAGACTTTTTTCAGCCTTTACAGACTCCCTCCTCAAGGCCTTGAAACTGGGTCTGCAATCCATTACTGGGTTCATGGTCCAGATTTGAGCAACTAATAGGGACAAATCTTAAAGGCTAGAACAGGTTGAACCAAGAATCAAAAATTGGCAGTAACACAGCCTTTTACCACTAAATCCCACAAAACAGAAAAACTGAGCACCAGAGTAAATGCAACATCATAATCAGATACCTAGACATCAGCAAGAAATTATAAGCCATACTAAGAAAATGGAAGAAATGGCCCAAGAAAAGGAGTATATCAAAGCTCCAGAAGAGACACAGGATTTGAGACAACTAATCAATGAGATTCACACAAATTTCCAAAATCATATTAATGAGTTGAAAGATAATATACCTAAAGAGATAAAGGACATCAAGAAGACACTAAGCAAGCACAGAGAAGAATTGGAAAACCTGAATAGAAAAATAACAGAGATCATGGGAATGAAAGATACAATAGGTAGGATCAAAAACACATTTGAGGCATACAACAGCAGTCTCAAAATGACAGAAGAAAGAATAAGGGATACAAAAGAGAAAACAGCTGAAATTGGAGAAAGGAACAGAGAAAGAAAAGAATGGAAAAAATTGAGCAGGAGCTCAGAGAGCTGAATGATAACACAAAGTGCAACAATGTAAGTGTCATGAGAGTACCAGAAGAAGAGAAGGGGAAAGGGGGAGAAGAATATTTGAGGAAATACTCTTTCCTCAAAAATTTCCCAACTCTCATGAAAGAAATGAATTTACACATACAAGAAGCACAGCATACCCCAATCAGAATAAATGCAAATAGACCTACTCCAACACAAATACTACTCAGAATGTCAAATGTCAAAGATAAAGACAAAATTCTGAGAGCAGCAAGGGAGAAAAAACCATCACATACAAGGGACACTCAGTGGGAAACGGACTTTGGCCCAGTGGTTAGGGCGTCCGTCTACCACATGGGAGGTCCGTGGTTCAAGCCCCGGGCCTCCTTGACCCGTGTGGAGCTGGCCCATGCGCAGTGCTGATGCGCGCAAGGAATGCCGCCGTGCCACACAGGGGTGTCCCCCGCGTAGGGGAGCCCCATGTGCAAGGAGTGCGCCCATAAGGAGAGCCGCCCAGCTCGAAGGAGAGAGCAGCCTGCCAAGGAATGGCGCCGCCCACACTTCCCGTGCCACTGATGACAACAGAAGCGGACAAAGAAACAAGACGCAGCAAATAGACACAGAGAACAGACAACCGGGGGAGGGAGGAATTAAATAAATAAATAAATCCTTAAAAAAAAAAAAAAAACGGGACACTCAGTAAGGCTTAGTGTAGATTTCTCATCAGAAACCATGAAGGTGAGAAGACTGGTATGATATAATTAGAATACTATACTAAAAGAGAAAAACTGCCAGTCGAAAATCCTTTATCCAGCAAAATTGTCTTTCAAACATGAAGGTGAGTTTAAAACATTCACAAATAAATAGAAACTAAGAGTGTTTGTAAAAAGAATCTGCCTTTGCAGGAAGTATTAAAGGGAGTCCTACAACCTAAAAGAAAAAAGACAGGAGCAATAAACTTGGAGAAGAGTGTAGAAGGCAACAATAGCAGAAAGGATAATCAAAAGAGTAAAACAGATGAAAATAATATATGACATATGAAAACTGTAATAACCTAAATGTCTATTAAAATTAATTTGTGGTGTATTTATTCTATGGAATATTGTGCAACCATAAAAATATCTGAGGGGGTTCTATATTATTGACACAGAACGATCAAAATCATAGAATAACATGCACAAAATCATTTATATAAAAAACAAGAAAAATGAAAGAAAAAAAAAAAAACCTTAAATTGATGTATATACGTCATGTTAAACCTAAGAAAACATCTGGAAAGATACTGACCAAACTGTTAAAATTCTAAATTTACTTGTGTAACAAAATATGTATTTTTAATGATTGTGGATGTTTAACCCAGTGAATTCTACTTGTAGAAATTTATCCTAAGAAATTCTCTAAAAGTCTTGAAAGACCTTATGTCCAAGGATTTTTATAAAGTTATGATTTATAATAGTGAAAAAAAATTGTACAACCTACATGTAATCTAAATGTAAATAACAAAAAATCAACAGCATACAGTTACAGCTTTGTGGCCCTTAAAATATTTAGAAAAAAATTTCTAAGACATGGACAAATGCTTATATTGTACAGTTAGGCTGGAAAAAGATAAAAATATACAATATGACCAATTACTTAAAGATAGGTTCATGTAGGAAAGTCATTATCTGTAGCTTGCAAACAGTAGACCTCCTAATCAAGTATAATCCTTAAATTACAGCTTCATGAACATTTAAAGAAAAAAAAAACAAACAGAAACTGTAGCATCGATTGCATGAAATCCTAGGTAATCTAAAAATGTATTTAAAATATTGAATTCAACCTTCTACTGGAATGAAAAATTTGCCCTTATTCAGTAGCCAAACTAAGCTGAATTTTTCTTTTCATGCCCGCTCTGTTAAATCGGGGGTGGGGGAGGAGGGGGAGGAAATATATATATATTTATATTTATATATCCAAAAGAAACTGAAGAAAACTGCCTCAATAATTCACAGACCAGATAACTAGTTCCTGATCAATGCAGCTGACTGTAATGTCACCAACACTTTTAAAATAAATTCCTAATTGCCCTAAATGTTTTAATGTTGTATCTGTTCAAAAAAGTATCTATCCATTACTTCTGTTAATTGCCAGTTTTGACAGATGTTACCTTTAACACTACAAGCAACAGGCATATGACAGAGAACACATTTTCACTACTAGCTTTAGCAGAATTTTTTATATATAAAGTTTAATCACAGAGTGCTAAAGATTTATCTTTGAAAAAAATGATTCCATTTTAAATAGCTCTCCTGTTTAGATAAACAGCAAAAGTGGTGTTTCTTAACCACTAATAATAGGTAAAAAAAAAAAAAAAAAAAGTGAAAGGATTTAAGTCTGACCAAACCTGAGGAATGAAAAATAATGGCAGTTCTTTTCAAATCAAAATAAAGCAGAAAATGTAAAGACTGCCTCCACTTTTCCCACAACTAATTATTTGAAGAATGGAAGGTAAATATGCAATTGTTTTTTTCTAATTACGTTCTTAGTTTCATCTTTGTGGTCTCAGCACCTAGCACGGTACCCTATATCGTACTTAGCCACAGGCACTTGATAAAATATATTATGAAATGGATGTATGTGGTGACCAGGTACTTATTGTTTGGATGCATTCACCCTGGCCTCATTAATTATCAGCCTGTTTGGAGAAATGGAGTTCCCATCTCTTGATTAAGTTCTCTCAGACTGTGATCTTTGATTAGGGAACTAGAATTTTTATAGTAGTCAGCGTTTCATTGGCAACAGATGGGAGCTTGAATTAGGGTTCTCAGATCCAGTGACTCTGATGACAATGACTCCCAAAGACACTGAGCTCTGAGAAGAGGTCATGGCTACCACTTTGCTAATAAGTTCTTTTTACAAATAGTAAAACTCTACAAAATCCCAAAAAGAGTTTTTAAGATACCAAAATACAATAGAAAAAAACATAAAGCTCTTTTGAGAGATATAAAATAAAATTTGAGTAAACAGAAAAGCAAGTCAAAACAAGTTAGGCTTTTTATCCTACTATCAAACTGGCAAAGACTAAAAAAACGATAGCAAGCACTGTTGGGGAAGGAATGTGGAATCCAACTCTCTCAGACACAATGTTAGTGGGAGTGTTAATTAGAAGAAAATATCTGGATGGCAATTTGGGAATATGAATCAAACATCTCTAAAAAGTGCATACCTTTTTAAAAAAAGTACATACCTTTTAATGAGGAAATTCTACTCACTGGACTATATCTCAAGAAAATAACAAAGGCATGTACAAAGATTTAGCTAAAAGAGTAATCATTGAAATACTTTAATAGTAAAAAAAAAGCAGAAAAAATATAAATGTTCAACAGTAGAGAACGAGTTCAATTAATTCAGCTATTAATATTTCCATTCAGTATAAAATGATGAGGCCAATAAAAACATTTATTGCTGTGGGAAGATATCTGTGATAAATATTAAATAAAAATAAGTTACTTAACAAACATTATGTAAATCACTATCTCATCTCTGTGTAGGTAGTATATTTGTATGTACATGCACAGAAAAGAGACTAAAGATATAGATGTCAAAATATTCAGTGTTTATCTGAGTTAGATTTTTGAGGATTATTTTAATTTCTAATGTTTTTACAATGAAGTATGAAATGATTTAACCACCTTTTAAAAAGGGCCTTTCAAATAACCCTAAAAATCAGACTAAAATAAAGAAAAATTTTTTAATTATTTAAAAATTGCTTTAATTCATAGGATGATCTCAAACTTTCCACCTTTGAAATCAGTGAAAGTACTCATATGTCCAAAAGAACAATATGTTAGAGACTTAAAAATTAAAAGTTCTAAGCATTTTTAAAATCAGGAAATTAAAAGATACATGACAGATTGGTGAAATGATAGAATTTTGACAAAGGGGTTAATAATCTTAAATGTGTAAAAAGCTTTCACAAATCAGTAATAAATTTATCAGCATCCCAGTTTTTTAAAATGAGTTAAAAGTAAGAACAGGCCACTGTTAACCCACATGGTACACCTGTACAGATGTTGGAAGGCCCCGTTCTTGCCAGAGGGAAGCGCAGCTGGATCTCATCTCCACATACCCCCTCAAGCCAAGTGCCTCATCCAGGGCACAGCAAAACCTTATGTGGTAGCCAGGACAAGAACAAGATCTTCCCTTTTTAAAAAATGCAAATTAACAATAAACATGAGAAAATGACTTCATTAATTTTCAATGTGCTGCAAATTAAAACAAAAACAAACTATCTTTAGCCTTTCAAATTGACACAAGAATTATAATTCTCATTTACTGGTGAGATGATGTGAGGATATTGTCAAATACTATTGGAAGAAAAGTTGTTACAATCTTTCTATAATTCATTTTCAAATTATGTATAAAGAACCTAAAAATATTTTGCCTTTGGCTCTTATACTTCCAAAAACCTACCCTAGAAGAATAACCAGGGATGCAAAGATTTATATATAAACAGGATTTATAATAATAAAAATTCAAAACATCCTAAATATCAAAAAGAGTTGGTTTCGCCATTAAATGCTTTGTAGCTGTTTTAAAAATCATGTAGACAAACACAAATGGAATGGTAAAATGTGAATAATGTTGAATTAAATGGGAAAAGCAGAATGGCATGAGTAGGGTAAAGAAATGGGAGATCATAATTTATATATTATTTTATAACATACATTAATATATATGTACGTATTATAAATGTAAGAAAATAAAATGTTAACACAGTACTGTAATTATGCTTTTCCTTCTATATAATTTTCTATAGTTTCTTGTTTTTTCCTTTAGATCATGTCTTATTTTCATAATCAAAACGACTCCCCAAGAAATGCTTCTTAAAAAAGAAACACATGAACATACAAAACTATATTATGAAACAGTTGCAATAAAAGTATCCCTAACAGTGTAACATAGTGAAACTTCACATAAAATATGAGTATGGGTATATTGCAAACGTAAGACTGTTTTTACAAAATATAAATACTAATAAACTAGAGAGACAGAAACAGAATAGCAGTTTTGTACGGCAGAGGTACCACAGAAAAACCGAGAGGTGATGAGTTTTCTTGTTTATTTATTATTATTTTTATTGAAATAATGAAATGCTCTGATAATGATTGAAGTGATGAATGCACAGCTATGTGATTATGCCAAATACCGTTGACTGTACACTTTATTAATATGCATGAATAAAACTGATTTGTTTAAAAATAAGTATGTCTAGGCCATAGCATTGAAAACCATAGTGTAGGTCAATTAAAGCATTTGAGAAATGCTTCAAAACTGTGATTTACAAAATAATTCATCAAATATTCAATTCAATAAAAATCTCAGAATCATAAAAGAATTTTCTATTTCTTTCATGTTCCAGGAATATCTGGTACAATAACAACAACAATGAAATCTTAATGGTCCTGGAACTTCTGAAAACCATGTTTTCTTCCACCTCCCACTTCTGCTCCATTCTGTTCACCTGAGCAAGCATGTGTAGGTTGGCTGTAATGGAAAAACTTGCAACTTGTAATTAAATATGTCCTGGGTATTGATCACATAGGTATTTCATTGTGTCGGAAGGGTTAGGAAGGCAAAAAAAGCCTATGTCTTCTAACGGAGGAAGGAGAAGAGAAACACTACGTCTTCTACAGTAGCTCAGTTCAACTTCAAGATACAGTACTAGAAGTGATCAATGAACTGTGAGCCAAGGTGTGTGGACAAATTCAAAAAGTAAATTTGTTTGTGAATGGCTGAATATAATAGAAACCAACCTACCGAGTGTTAGCTAAACTTAAAAGATAAATGCAAGTTAGAAACACAACCCTAGTCCTTTCCTCAGGTCCCTTCCACAAGCCCTATAAGAACGTGTGCTTTTATTTAGATTTTTAAAGCCCAAATAGATAAAAGGTTTTGAAAAATGTTAAGATACAATATTTGAATCTGATTAATAAATGCACAATGAAAAGAAAAATAATGGGAAAGAGAGGGTGGGCAGATAGAAACAGGAGAGAAGAGTCGATTGCAAATATTGCTTTCAAAAACACAAGCAGAAAGTATACCCACTAGTTCCTGTTTCACAAACCGTTGGTTCACACAGCCACAGCTTGCTTTGGTTTTGCTCAAGTTTCGCAAAGGTTCATTTTCACCTCTTTTATTAACCCTCCTTTTTACTTCTAACATAATTTTGGCAACTTGAGTGATGCTGTGGGGCCAGTTTTTCCAACAGGTTCACATCATGTACATATGTACATTTTGTTCCCTGCTGTGGATGCTCCTTGGATATGGTGATAAGCAAATAATTTCACATTTGAGACAAAGCATCCAGTAAATCCAGTAAATCCAATGATGCAATCTAATATAGTTTAACTAACAGATCCAAGTTGGAGACTGGCATGATTTATGCACCAGCTTGTAGAAGCAGTTAGATGAGTCACACGCTCATCCCTCTGGGGAGAAGCAAGTCTATATTATGGAAAACATAAATTGTTATTTAAAACAATAAAACCTCAACCTTGCCTATAACTACTTTTTGTTTTGAAAGAAAGTCATATTCCAGGCTCTCCCTAACCCCTCAAAAGGATTAAATGCAATTGAATCCAACACTGATTCCTCCCCAAACTCACAGTTCCATCTCAGATGATAAGGAACCAGTCTTGCCTGCAGTGGATTTTTCCCCTAAGGGAAACTGTGTAGGTATCTTCAGCATGTGAGTGAAATACACTGAGTTTCATTCTCCAGCTTGAAGCGATAACGACTGTCGGAAAGTCTACACCTACAAGTTCTATTTTGAAAAATAACTGGATCTAATCATTGGACTTAACACATACGCAAACTCAAAGACAGGGTGAATGAGACACAAACCCAACAGATCTAAAGGCGAGAGCAGTGTGACGCAGGGGGCTTGAGATATTCCAGCAGCTCTGCACCCGCGCCTCTTAGAGAGAGGCAGGGGCTTCCACAGGGGATCCCACAAATTCTAGCCACAACAAGCCAGTCGCAGGCCTTACCATTTCATAAAGAGCATGTGCATGCCATGTTTCAACATCTCCAGGACAGAAGACTCTCTTTTTAAAAAACAACCTTGTAAATTTCTCCTTATTTACAAAAGCACCACAAGGAAAACACAGACAGGCATAAATAAGAGAAGAAAATTCCCATAACGTCTTTGCACTGAGAACAAACCATTATTAATTTTTCATGTCTTTTATTATTTGTACTTTATTTTCTGCCTAAACATTAATACAATACATTGTGAAAATTCTCTCGCTATTAACCATTTTTCCATAATGTGATTTATAATGTTTACATAGTGTTCTACCATCTCCGTGAACTATGATTTACCCTCTATCCTCTATAACCAGGCATTTAAGGTTGTTTTTTTTTTTTTTCACTTTTAAAAATAATGCTTTGGGGAGTGGATGTGGCTCAATGGTTGAGTGCTGGCTTCCCACATATGAGGTGCCAAATTCAAACCCCAGCCTCCATACCGCCAAAAATAAATACATAAATACATAAAACTTTAATTAATATTCTTGATTACTTCTTTATGATAATTTCTTACAACTAGAATTCTGATATCAATGGGTAGGCCCATTTTGATTGGTTTTGCTTTCCAGAAAGTTTGTAATAATTTGTAATCCTCTCACAATTGTATTTTACCCAAACCCAGTTTTCTTAGTCTTGGGCAATTTGATAGGGAAATTTGGAACACCTCTGTAATATAATTTGTACTTCTTGGATTATTACTGAAGCTAAATATTTTCCATTTTTATTAGCTATTGTGAATTGTCTAGTGATGTTCTTTGACCATCAATATTTCTACCAGGGCATTTTCCCTTTTTGAAATGTTTTTTAAAACGTGTAAGATATACATATTTTTTAAAGTAGACACCAGACTCCATAGAAACAAAGGGAAAAAATCACAGTCTAGAGAGGAAGCACAAATGTACTTACAGGGTTTTGTAACCTAATCAAAATTCCTCCAATATGAGAACTTTCCAGTCTATTTTGTCCTGATCCTAGTACTGACTTCAGAAAAAAATGGACTTCAGACACTTTTAAGTCCTAACACAACAGGATCTCAGAGAAGATTTAATTCCTGTCCTAAATGAATGATTGTGTGTACCCCTAATTGAATTGAAATAAAACTGAAGATGCTAGTCTTATCCTTATATTTAATAACTTTTCTGCGTATTTACTAAATTGCTGGCATAATAATAGTGTATGACTTGTTTTATTTCCAGGAAGGAGGAAGGAAATGAAGAAGGAAGAATAGAGGGGAAGAAGGAGAAGAGAAAAAAGAGATGGAGGAAAAGAGAAAAACAAAGGAGGAAGAGAAAGAGAGCCTTTCACTTGTATAAGATTTTTTACTTATTCATTGTTCTATCCTTTCTGACATTGCCTCACTCTCACTCCAGGAGCCTGCCAGAGTAGACCACTTTCTAGACTCTCTTTGGAAAAGGAGTTCTGAGTATATGCCAGCCTGATTTATCTGGTTTTCTTTCTTGCACCCTATCTGCCAGCCCAGCAAGGCTCTGCAGACTCCTCTAGTTAAATCACTGATTTCCCTGCCTTGTTGCCTTTCTGAATTCCATGTGGACCCTATGATCTCCCATGAACAACTGCCAGAGTCTGTCTCTTTGTCATCTTAGACCCCCCTCAGTCAGCTTTTATTTGGTAAAGAGGGTGAGGGAAGAGTGGGAGTAATGCCCAACCCTCCTGTGAGCTGCTATCAGGCCAGACCTCTCTGGAGGGAGAAAATGAGACTCCCAGAAAGTTAGAGCAGATGATTTAGTTCAACTTCATTTTACAGATGAAAAGAAATTAAAAGAGTCCACTGATCTTATGTTAATTATTTTATTGATGATGCAGGAAAGAGGCAAAAGCTACCTTTGTTCCTTGCTCTTTTGAACAGTTAGCTCCAAGAAGTCCAGAAAGCAGTTATTTCTGGGTGCTCACTGAACTGAGAACTGCGAACAGTGATCTGGGGTGAGTGTGGGAAGGAGAGTCCACCTTAACTCACAGTATACAGTCAGAATCTTACACAGGTATTTCAGAGACTCATTTTCACACTGTAAGAAATAAATAAGCAATACCTGCCCTGCCCTGCTCCCAACTTCCCTGCTAAAAAGAAAGCATTACTTTTTTTCAAACTTTTCAACTCATACTTACAACCCTGACATGGAACACGCAGGAAGCAATGTAAGGCACTTTCCCCCTCAAGCCACACTCACAGCTCCAAATCCTAAACGTGGTTAGTCACACTCCCTAGACGATCTCTAAAGCACGTCCTAACTCTAGGATTCTAGACTCCAGGTGAAAATCAGAACAAAATCCCCATGAGGTCAAATAGCCACATGCTGCCCCACCCCATGTCCGAGGGCTCTGTCCTACGGGAAAAACGCTGGTACCGCAACAGTGGCTACTGCCCAGTTCTTCCTGCTCTCTCCATTTCCTTTCTCTATTCCTTCTTCCTTCCTTCACATCAACATTTCCCCCTTTTCTAAGGCACCCATCTGAATTCAGGGACCTTGAAACCAAGAGACTATGGCACCTCAGGATTTTCGTGACACTTTCTGAAAATGGGCTTCAGATTAAAGGAATCAACAAGCAAATCTTGCCTTCCTTCTCTGCTCCAGAGGGTGTTTGCATTCACACTTGTAAAGGAAGCATTTCCTTTGGCGTGAATTTGAAGTCAGATCACTTTAAAAGTGCTCCCCACAAGATTCATTGCCATATTCATTACAAAGTAAAATGGGGCACTTCATACACCACAGGCAGCGATTGCTTTCCACTGAATGCCCATTCATATGCACAATCTCCATAACCCTGACTCATTTTCAAAATACACCTTGAAATCTGTGAAATATACCAGCTTTTCAAGAATTCCGAAATGTGTATTTGGTTGGTATTGTGTACAGCAATTCAAAATGTGCCGCTTTTATAAACATTACTTTAATCCCTCAACTCACCAAAACACATCAAGTTAAAATATTTAACTCTCTCCCAATATAAATGGGGGTGGGAGTGGGGGGAAATCCCCAAAGAAAGGCTTTTTTGCTTCTATTCCACTTAACCTTTTACAATCCAGTCCTTTTTACCATTTACCATCAAAATGAGCATAAAATGTAATTTCAATTTCCTGTGATGAAAAAAAATAATGACCAAACTGAACTTCTCTAAGAGGTGGAAACCTGCAGGCCAGATGGAGGAATAGGTGAGTCTGAATTTTGGAGGCCTACGTTTCAAGACCTGCGAAGTTGTCTGAGGGACTCCTAGGTACATGTTATTGTTACTAAGCAACTCACTATCCTTCTGGGCCAAAGCAAAAATTCCTGTTGAGCCTGTCGCTGCTCGCTAAGGAATTCTTCCAGGACAAGTTTGCCAAACCATTCACTACCCTGTTTAGCTTGGGCCTCGCTTTTATAATTGAGCCTGAGTCCCTGAATTCCTCTTGAGAAGGAAAAGAGTGTCAGCATCCCAGTGAGAATGCCATAGATCATGAGTGAGGACTCTGACTAATTTAGGATAAGGCTTTCCTTATACTGAGAAGAACTAGAAAATTAAATTTTTTCCAAGCTTAAACTTAATTGGCTTAAATTAGATAGGGCAACAGCGTCTATAGCCACCATCTTTACTACCAGTCCGGGTAACAAGGATGGGCTGCTGATGCTGTACATGCCAGAAGAATGAAGCAAAGTTCATCTACTAAAGCAACACCTAAAATCAGATGATCATTTATCACTATTCATATAAACTGTACAAGTAACAATTCCAACCAAGCAATGAGAGGAAGAAAAATTAGGAAAAAACAGAGCAAGTTGGAAAGGAAGGGAAGGAGGAAGGAGGAAGGAGAAAAAATGTTAGTTCCAACTAGGGAAGGTGTGAGGGATAGGAATAAAATACTATTTAACCAAACTGTTCATTTTTTAACAAGAAATGGATGCCTAATTAAACCAAAGTCATGACAAGAAACTGGAGCACTTGCCTGAATTATCTAAGGTTTTTTTAAAAAGTAAAATTTAAAACCTAACGTTAAAAAAAAAGTTTAAATGATCTACAGATTTCAAACAAACACTTCTTGGGACTGTTGGGTGTTGTTATATAAATGTTTGTTTGTTTGTTTGACTTACAAGGCTACTTGCCTAAATTCTCCTTTTCAGTTTACAGTCTAATAGAAATTGCTAGCTATAGCTCTCCTGTCAACTGCTCCAAGCACTTCTAATCCTACATAATGCAGATGGTACTTGGCTTGGTCTCTGCAGTCAGTTTAAAACAGGACCTAATTACTGGCCAAGAGAAAGCCTAGGACCATCTTATCAGGATAATCCTGAAAGCTACCATTAGCCCTAGAAATGAAACTGCAACCATCGTACCATAAAATCATTTCACCAGCGCGACCAACATCAGATTGGAACTCTGACTCTGTAGTACAAAATGGAATCTAAATTCAATGAAATGGCAGTCTCCAAAAAAAATGAACAGCAATTTTAGGTAATAACGTAAAAGGGTAGGAAAATAAAGTTGGCCTTCTAATTCCAACCAGCCTAGTGAATGGGATCCTGCCTGAAACCTAAGCTTGACCCTACTGGCCTGACGGAGGCCCACGTGAGTGACATCACTCCAAATCAGATGTCTAGCAGCCCTGGAAACATAGGACCTGTCAAAACGACCCTCTTCTTCCAGAAAGGGCAGTTCAGCAAAACAATGGAAGCAAACAATCTTAAGAAAAGGCCTAAGAATTCTTATACCCTAGTTAAAGTTTTATCAGAAACTACTCATCCAGAGTTGGCATAACATAAAATAAAACCCCACAGGTTTCATTTCATTTACACACTGAATATGTACTGGAAAATTTGCATATAAAATAATTTCATTTTGTTAAGTAATATTAAATACTCATTTAAACAGTGTTTTCCTTATCACCCATCATAAAAACTGTACCTGGGGCATTGTTTAAATGCATATTCCCTGGCCCCTCTCCTGGAGAATCTGATTCAATAGCTCTGGGGTGGGGCCCAGGGATCTGTGGTTTTACCGAGTGCCTCAGGTAGTATTTTTTTATCAGACAAGTTTGATCCTGTAGTGATTCCTATCGTTCCTATTATGATGCACATTTTTTATATTACTCCTTATTTTCATGTTGTCTAACATTGTTATTTTTTAGGTAGGTTTACTTCACCTATATATTAACTTTCTTTATTGAATATAGGAAACTAATCAAAACATACTATAGCCAGGTTCCCTCTTCCAGACATAGTGGACAAGTCAGTGTTATCTGAGGGACACAAATTGGGAGAAATTAAAGGACAAGAGGAAAGCAGTAAAGACAAGCTTTATTTTGCACATGGCTAATGTTAAGGGGTTGAGATAGTTGCTGAAGGGCCGCAGATTAAGAGTTTTAGGGAAGTAGAAATGACAGAGCAGACACCATCTGCACTTGGTCCCTCTTCTTTAATTCTAATTCTCAGGGAGCATCTAGTATGCATGAACAGTTGATCTTCATTTCTAAATTAAGGATAGTGCATGACTTAATCCATTAGAGGGAAGAGAACCGGAACCCTAAGCATTAAACTGTGATATAAAGAGAAATAGGACTAGTGTTACTAGCTGGTCCCTTAATTACTCACTTACTACCTCTTGACTGCCAAGACCATTTACAAGTATAATATTGTCTATTTTTAAATATGCAAATGTCTGGACTATTAAGTAGAGAATGAATTTGTCAGTTTACTTGATGGTACCATTATCGTTCTAACTCTCTGATTCAGCCACACTGGCCTTTTTCCTGCTTCTAGAACATACTAATCTTTGTACTTCCTCTTCTATCTGCCTGGAACATTCTTACCCCAGGTATCTGCCCCTACTTCCTTTAGGTCCCCACTCAAAGGTCATCTCATCAGAGAGGCATTCTAACTACCTTATATAAAATAGTTCCCCCATTACTCTCAATCCCCAGAGCCTGCTTTTCTATCCTTCATATCACATATCACCGTCTAGCTTATATATTTACATTTGATTTACTTATATCCCTCCACACACACTAAACTGTAAGCTCCATGAGGCAAAGAAGTTTGTTCTATTTGCTAGAGTATCTCAATGCCCAGTATACAGTGATATTCAAAATGTGTTTGTTGCATGAATGGGTATATTTTGTGGCTTGAGGGAAAAGGGAAGGGATGATGACTTCTTAATACTTGCAATCTTAGAAGTTATTTTGTATAACCACATGGAAACAAATATATACATCTCTAAAACAAGAGTAGAAGAGTAGAAACCTTGTTTGTATAGTGATCCCATCATTTGAATGGTTATTCACATGAGATACCTATAAGGCTCAGCATTTTTGGTTTCCACTCTAGAATGGCAGGATTCCTTAAGACAAAACACATAGTATGACTAAAAGTAATTTTATGAGGCAGAACTGGAATGGGGGAAGAGAAGGAAGGGTTTGGTATGCCATGATCTGGTAAATGCACTGTTGTATTTCCTTTGTAACCTTTAGGTGCTTACCAGATATTGCCTTAATTAGAATTGTCTGTTCATGTCTTACCTTCCACTATAATTGTAAGCCCCTAAACCATATGGTTCAACTTATCCAACTTTATAGTGTCCTATAATGTCTATTGAAATGTATTACAAATAGTAGATATTTAAAAAAGTTTATATATACTCGTGCACACACGCTGAATATATTTTATGTGTTTTGGCAATAAATTAAGCGTCTCTTAATCTATCGTTTTCTTGCCAGAATTAATACACATGCTTGTTGACAAAGATAGTGAATCTCCATAAAATTTAAGATGGTGAGCAGAGAATTAAAAAAAAAAAAATGTACAAAGACAAAATGTCCTAAGAATACTTTGTTTTAATTAGAGATAGTATCAATATTGTAGAACATAAAAACAGAACGTTTCAATCCAAAAAGTCCATAAGCATTAAAAAAAAAAGATGATGCTACTTCAGTCAAGACTTGCTGACTGAAAATACCCTTGTATGCTACCCAAAAGACTACCTAAACTTCAGTGGGCTTGCAGAAAAATCTCCTGTGTATTCTTTTAGGCTATTTCCAGAAAATACAGAAAGGCCTTTATTTAGGGAGGACTTAGAGGAGGCCGATTAACCTCACAAGCTAGGGCGAAGAAGCAGAGCAATGAACTCAAGTGCTCTTTTCCTTAGAGCCCCCACCCCACCAGATACACGACTGAATAAGCTTCAGGATCATAAAACCTGGACCTGCCCCTGAATATTAATGTGAAGTAAGCTAGGCCAGAATTGCAAGAATGATCCAAAAACCACTTCCTGATTTCAAGCACTTCTCGAAAGTCCGAGCTGAGAAAGACAAACCCCATCCCATGATGTGGTATTGTTACTTTTTACAATCCAGGAAACCATGACCAGAAAGAAGTTTTCATTAAATATTAAGTATCCATATTCCCAGAAAGTTATTACCCATAAAAATTAGGTAATGCACCGTAGTGCTACAAGATTGCTAATAGTTAAGAACTTAATTTCAATAGTAAATAAATTGACCTTACTAATGCTGAGTATAACTTGTTAAAAAACGATCCGCTTCTATTCTGAATTCTTTGAGTCATGGTGTATCACCGATAAAAATAAGCATTCAAACTAAATGTTAGTTGTGTGGTTAATTAAGGAATTACAGTAAGTCTTGTCCGATATTCACTAGATTTGCAACCATTTGTGAGCGACGATCAAAACAAACAGAAAACTGCTGTCCCGTATGCTTTGGGCTGCCGAACCTTTCAAACTCGGGTAATGTTCCCTAAAAGGCTACAAACAGAATTTGGGCTGGGGGCGAAGGGCTAGCCTCTTATTCACACACCCTTCCACTCCTCCCCTGCCCCTGCTCCTTTCCGCGTTGTAACACTAGCTCTTCTCTGCAGCACAAGGCTAACTTCGCCCTGGTAGGTGTTAACAGTTGTAGGCTTATTTTTCCCAGTATGAGAGCATGTGTTCTTAGACTCGCCTCCCCCACCAGAGGCATTACTTTTGAGTACGGTCCCTTCCTCCACCCCTCGACAGATCCGCTGGGCAGTCCTCCCTCTCCCTCCTTCTGGGTCTCTCAACTTGGGAGGGTCCCAGGCCGCTTCTCTAGAAGAGCCCGCGGCCTCGCGGCGCCCGGCCCTGGCCGAGGCGTAGACACCCTCTGGAAGGTCTCGTCGGGGTGGCCGCTACACCAGGGTGAAGTTACCAAGGAAATAAAAAAGGCGGCCCCTACGCACTTCCATTGGACACAGCCAGTTCCCAGCCCAGGACGCACCTGAGAGGAGGGGGAAGATAGAGTCGCCGCCGAATCCCAAGAAAGGCCGCGGGACCCACCTCCGGCTCCCTCCCGCTCCCGCCCTCGGCTCCACCTCCCCCTGCACGCACAAAGCCGTCCCGAGGGCTGGGCCGCCCGGACGCCACCGGACCCGGGTCCGGCGACCAGCGGCTCGACCTGAAGGCCACGCCGGCCACCGCTCCCCGGAGAGTCTAGAGTTCCCGTCGGGGATGGGCAGGACGCACTTCCCGGCACGCCCTTCCAGGCGCGGGAACCCGGGCCCCCGCCTTTCCACCCGAGAGCCCCCCGAGAAAGGCCGGCACGGCCCGCGCAGTCCTCCCCGCCACGCCCGAGGCGGCGGCCTTCAGCGTGGAGCGCCCGGGCCCGCCAGGCCTCGGAGACGCTTGGGGCTCCGAGGGGCGAGCACACGCCGTCGGGGCTCTGGGGTCTGTTCATAAGTCGTAGGCGCCCCCTTCGCTTCCCCTGCGAGGCGCGAACTCGGAGTCTCAAATCAGTTCCCCCCATTTCCGAAAGGCCCGTTCTCAGGGCACCTGCGTAAGACGGCCAAACAATAGGGCGCGGACGGCGGGTGACGGAGTCGGGGCGGGTAGGGGGGAATCGGCGCCAGGCGGTCCCCTGCGACCCCGGCCCCCCCCTCCCCGGCGCCCCACCCCCGTCGGGGGCGCACACCCGGGCGCGCCACACGCGCACCTCCTGCCCAAGTGCGGGAAGATGGCCGTTTCTGCTTCGGGATAAAAGCTCTTTGTTGCGCTCACACAAAAGCAGCCAAGACCCGCTTTTCTAGCAGGCGGTTTGGACAAATCGAAGAAACTCCGCTGAACTTCCAAAGGGCCCAAGAAGCCTGAAGCGGAGGGAGCAACCAAAAGGAAGGAGCGAGAATAGCAGGCCTCCCCCCGCCCCGCAATCTACCACGACCTCTGTCAATATTCAAGTGTTTGTTCGGGGAGACGGGAACCGGGATCATTTGGGAGGGAAGGAGGAAAGAGAACTACTTCTACTATCCAGGCCCAAAGGAGGTATTAGACGTTCACATTCTTGTAGGCTGTCTCCCCTTGATCAGGGTAGAAACATAAATTTCCGAAAGAGTCTGGATACACCAAAAAGAAAGAAAAAAAAAATACTAACAATAACAACTTAAAAAAAAAAAAAAACATAACAAACCAGTTGCCATCAGCCCAAAGTGGTAGTAGCAGCAGCCGGCGCGTGTGATCCACTTACTTGTCCGACTCTTGTGACATGTTTGATCCAATGAACTCGCTCCCCTTTTCCTGGAGCCTCAGCCTCTGGTGAAACTGGACTTTCAAGTCTGTGCAGGTGAAGGTGTGTGCGAGCGCCCGAGATGGCAGAACAAGAGCTACAGGTAATTCTGCTTTTCCGTCCCCCCTCACCACTCTCGTTCACTCGCGCGCTCGCGCCCTCGCCTAGCCGGAAAGGTGGGATGGGGGGGCCCCTCACATGGGGCCCGAGCTCGGAGGCGGCGGGGCGGCGCGGAGTTCCTCCTGGATCGTGGCAATGGGCAGACACAGAGCAGAAAGTGGCGGACTTGGGCAGCCACAGGTAACTTTCTCGCAAGGAGCTGAATTCTTTCACTAAAGGGTACAAGCCTGAGGGACGAGCTGCGCGGTGATTGGCTACGGGACTCCCTCAGGTGAGCTGCCATTGGCAGAGGCGCACTCAGGTAAGGCCCTTCTCTAAGTGCAGGTAACTCACTCCGAAGTTTACCTGAGTGGTGCGGAGGCACGCTTGCAGCTTTGCGGTGGCCTTTGGGAGCTGAGGGTCAGCGCTTCGAGTGGCTTTCAAGCTACGTTTCCCTTGTTCCCCGAGGCCCGAGTTGGGGGACGAGATTTGAGAGAGAGAAGGAAAGGGGGGGTGGGGGTGGGAAGCAACACCTGCAAACACTAGGGATTTGTGGGTCGAACGGAAGGACAAACAAGAACAGAACTCGGGACTAACGCGCAGCACACGCACAAGGCATTTTGCACTTACAGTAAGAGGACTGTTTGACAGGGGCAGAAGAGTATGGAACTCAATTTACTCTGTGCTCAGAGAAAAAGAAACAACAGAGATTACCGTGTCTGTAGCGTAATTGCATTAACACTTTCCATATCCCGGTGTGTAAACAATACCAGGTAGATTGCAGATTTACAGAAAGTTGAGCATCCTTTCCTGAGCTGGGCTGGAGGGAAGTGGCGTCGTTTTGATAGCGTGAGGAGATTCGGCTGAGTGGACATTCAGATGGCCCAGATGCACCTCTGCCAGCTCACCTGCGCAGTCGGGGATTCCAGAGCTGCCAACAAGCACCGAATCCCGTTCCATAAACTTGTTGTCGTTTGACGTTTCCAGGCAGACATCAACATTTACATTGTAATTTAATAGAAGCAGCTACTACACAGGTGCTTTATCCTTCCAGCCTAATTTGGTTGCTACGGAAACAATTCAGGATGAAACTTGACTTTTTTGTGGTTCTGTTTCTCCGTCTTGGGAACAACAGAATTAGCAGATGTATAGTTTATAATTGCTACTACCAAAAAGCAAAGTATTTGTGGAAGTTCTAACAGGAATCTACCCCACATATATGGATTATGGAAATAAATAAGGAGGACATGGAAAGCTTGCCATATTTTTATTTCCAGTTAAAACTAGTAAGCTGCCTACATCGATATAATTTCTATTTTAATCTTTATGAATCAGATATTTCCAGAAAATTACATTATAAGGCTTAAGATTTGGTTGTCCCATCTTTTCATTCTCAGTAAATGATTTTCAAAATATTTACTTTTAAATATAATAGAAGCACATACAAACCTACTTTTTAAAGATAATACAGTATTTTAAGATAATATAGTACCCACCCCTCCCCTACCTTCCCAAGCTCCTTTCTGGAGGCAACCACGTTCCGTTTTTAGGTGTTTCTTCTGTCTTTTACCTTCCTGTTTCTAAATAATTTATACCACTATCTCTTGATTTATCAGTTTCAGATATTGTGTTTTGACCTCCTGTTACCTTACATTTAGCTCTTTCACACCCTGCCCAACTTCCCTTTCTTACATTCTTCCAACATATCTCTTTCACAGTGTAGGCATAGTGAGTAATCAATAACTGTGTAACTGTGGGTCTCGCAGAGTCAACTGGTGTACTATGGTTTTTTCCTTTCTTAAAAAACACTTTACCTCTTTACTTAGTTTATTATGCCCCTATTCTGATATTTTTTCTGCAGCTGAGCTATCAAATGACTACCTGATTTATGTTTCAAGTGATCACTTTCCTTTTTTCCTGGAAACATCCCTCCAAAGTCTGTTGTCCTGCACCAATGGAGAACTGCTGTTCTCTGAACCTACTGCTCAGTTGTCACCCTGGGACATTCCTTCATCTCCAGGGTGAGACACACCCTCCACTCCAAATTTCTGGGTTCAGTAACTTTTTTCTTGGTTTATTGCCTCATTTTTTCACAACACATGCTAGTAACAGTCCACGAAAGTGTACACAGAAGATAAAACTTTTTGAGTCCTTACGTATTTGAGAAATGTCTTTATTCAACCTTTTTTTTTTTTTTTTTTTTTTTCAGGTACAAGGGCCAGGGATTGAACCTGGGACCTTATAAGTGGGAAGCCAGCACTCAACCACTGAGCT